>NC_092010.1:10160000-10490000 GCF_044704955.1 Pristiophorus japonicus
GGGGAGAAGAGAGAAGGAATGAGATAGTGTGGGGAGAGGAGAGAGGGAATGGGACAGTGTGGGGAGAGGAAAGAGCGAATGGGACAGTCTGGGGAGAGGAGAAAGGGAATGGGACAGTCTGGGGAGAGGTGAAAGGGAATGGGACACTGTGGGGAGAGGAGAGAGGGAATGGGACACTGTGGGGAGAGGAGAGAGGGAATGGGGCACTGGGGAGAGGAGAGAGGGAATGGGACAGTGTGGGGAGAGGAGAGAGGGAATAGGAGAATGTGGGGAGAGGAGAGTGGGAACGGGACAGTGTGGGCAGAGGAGAGAGGGAATGGAACAGTGTGGGGAGAAGAGAGAAGGAATGAGATAGTGTGGGGAGAGGAGAGAGGGAATGGGACAGTGTGGGGAGAGGAAAGAGGGAATGGGACAGTCTGGGGAGAGGAGAAAAAGGGAATGGGACACTGTGGGGAGAGGAGAGAGGGAATGGGACACTGTGGGGAGAGGAGAGAGGGAATGGGGCACTGGGGAGAGGAGAGAGGGAATGGGACAGTGTGGGGAGAGGAGAGAGGGAATAGGAGAATGTGGGGAGAGGAGAGTGGGAACGGGACAGTGTGGGCAGAGGAGAGAGGGAATGGAACAGTGTGGGGAGAGGAGAGAGGGAATGCGACAGTGTGGGGAGAGGAGAGAGGGAATGGGACATTGTGGGGTGAGGAGAGAGGGAATGGGACATTGTGGGGAGAGGAGAGAAGGAATGGGACAGTGTGGGGACAGGAGAGCGCAAATGGGAGACTGTGAGGAGAGGAGAGGGGAATGGGACAGTGTGGGGAGAGGATAGAGCGAATGGAAGAGTGTGGGGAGAGGAGAGAGGGAATGGAACAGTGTGGTGAGAGTAGAGAGGGAATGGGACACTGTGGGGAGAGGAGAGAGGGAATGTAACAGTGTGGGGAGAGGAGACAAGGAATGGGACACAGTGTGGAGAGGAGAGAGTGAATGGGACAGTGTGGGGAGAGGAGAGAGGGAATGGGAGACTGGGGAGAGGAGAGAGGGAATGGGACACTGTGGGGAGAGGAGAGAGGGAATGGGACACTGTGGGGTGAGGAGAGAGTGAATGGGACAGTGTGGGGAGAGGAGAGAGAGAAGGAGACAGTGTGGGGAGAGGAGAGAGGGAATAGGAGAATGTGGGGAGAGGAGAGTGGGAACGGGACAGTGTGGGCAGAGGAGAGAGGGAATGGAACAGTGTGGGGAGAAGAGAGAAGGAATGAGATAGTGTGGGGAGAGGAGAGAGGGAATGGGACAGTGTGGGGAGAGAAAAGAGGGAATGGGGCACTGGGGAGAGGAGAGAGGGAATAGGACAGTGTGGGGAGAGGAGAGAGAGAATAGGAGAATGTGGGGAGAGGAGAGTGGGAACGGGACAGTGTGGGCAGAGGAGAGAGGGAATGGAACAGTGTGGGGAGAGGAGAGAAGGAATGAGATAGTGTGGGGAGAGGAGAGAAGGAATGGGACAGTGTGGGGAGAGGAAAGAGGGAATGGGACAGTCTGGGGAGAGGAGAAAGGGAATGGGACACTGTGGGGAGAGGAGAGAGGGAATGGGACACTGTGGGGAGAGGAGAGAGGGAATGGGGCACTGGGGAGAGGAGAGAGGGAATGGGACAGTGTGGGGAGAGGAGAGAGAATGTGACAGTGTGGGGAGAGGAGAGAGGGAATGGTATATTGTGGGGAGAGGAGACAAGGAATGGGACACAGTGTGGAGAGGAGAGAGTGAATGGGACAGTGTGGGGAGAGGAGAGAGGGAATGGGAGACTGGGGAGAGGAGAGAGGGAATGGGATAATGTGGGGAGAGGAGAGACGGAATGGGACACTGTGGGGAGAGGAGAGAGGGAATGTAACAGTGTGGGGAGAGGAGACAAGGAATGGGACACAGTGTGGAGAGGAGAGAGTGAATGGGACAGTGTGGGGAGAGGAGAGAGGGAATGGGAGACTGGGGAGAGGAGAGAGGGAATGGGACACTGTGGGGAGAGGAGAGAGGGAATGGGACACTGTGGGGTGAGGAAAGAGGGAATGGGACAGTGTGGGGAGAGGAGAGAGGGAATGGAACAGTGTGGGGAGAGGAGAGAGGGAATAGGAGAATGTGGGGAGAGGAGAGTGGGAACGGGACAGTGTGGGCAGAGGAGAGAGGGAATGGAACAGTGTGGGGAGAAGAGAGAAGGAATGAGATAGTGTGGGGAGAGGAGAGAGGGAATGGGACAGTGTGGGGAGAGGAAAGAGGGAATGGGACAGTCTGGGGAGAGGAGAAAGGGAATGGGACACTGTGGGGAGAGGAGAGAGGGAATGGGACACTGTGGAGAGAGGAGAGAGGGAATGGGGCACTGGGGAGAGGAGAGAGGGAATGGGACAGTGTGGGGAGAGGAGAGAGGGAATAGGAGAATGTGGGGAGAGGAGAGTGGGAACGGGACAGTGTGGGCAGAGGAGAGAGGGAATGGAACAGTGTGGGGAGAAGAGAGAAGGAATGAGATTGTGTGGGGAGAGGAGAGAGTGAATGGGACAGTGTGGGGAGAGGAGAGAGGGAATGGGAGACTGGGGAGAGGAGAGAGGGAATGGGATAGTGTGGGGAGAGGAGAGACGGAATGGGACACTGTGGGGAGAGGAGAGAGGGAATGTAACAGTGTGGGGAGAGGAGACAAGGAATGGGACACAGTGTGGAGAGGAGAGAGTGAATGGGACAGTGTGGGGAGAGGAGAGAGGGAATGGGAGACTGGGGAGAGGAGAGTGGGAACGGGACAGTGTGGGCAGAGGAGAGAGGGAATGGAACAGTGTGGGGAGAAGAGAGAAGGAATGAGATAGTGTGGGGAGAGGAGAGAGGGAATGGGACAGTGTGGGGAGAGGAAAGAGGGAATGGGACAGTCTGGGGAGAGGAGAAAGGGAATTGACACTGTGGGGAGAGGAGAGAGGGAATGGGACAGTGTGGGGAGAGGAGAGAGGGAATGGGACAGTCTGGGGAGAAGGGAAAGGGAATGGGACACTGTGGGTAGAGGAGAGAGGGAATGGGACAGTGTGGGGAGAGGAGAGAGGGAATGGAACACTGAGGAGAGGAGTGAGGGAATGGGACAGTGTGGGGAGAGGATAGAGGGAATGGCACAGTGTGGGAAGAGGAGAGAGGGAATGGAACACTGGGGAGAGGAGGGAGGGAGTGGAACAGTGTGTGGAGAGGAGAGAGGGAATAGGTCAGTATGGGGAGAAGAGATCGGGAATGGGACAGTGTGGGAAGAGGAGAGAGGGAATGGGATAGTGTGGGGAGAGGAGAGACGGAATGAGACAGTGTGGGGCGAGGACAGAGGGAACGAGACAGTGTGGGGAGAATAGAGAAGAAATGGGACATTGTGGGGAGAGGAGAGGGGGAATGAGACAGTGTGGGGAGAGGAAAGAGGGAACGGGACAGTGTGGGGAGAGGAGAGTGGGAATGGGAGAATGTGGGGAAAGGAGAATGGGAACGGGACAGTGTGGGGAGAAGAGAGAGGGAATGGCACAGAGTGGGGAGAGGACGTAGGGAATGGGACACTGTGGGGAGAGGAGAGAGGGAATGGGACAGTGTGGGGAGAGGAGAGAAGGAATGGGACAGTGCGGTGAGACGAGGGAGGGAATGGGATAGTGTGGGGAGATGAGAGAGGGAATAGGACAGTGTGGGGAGAGGAGAGAGGGAATGGGACAATGTGGGGAGAGGAGGGAGGGAATGGGACACTGTGGGGAGAGGAGAGAGGGAATTTGACAGTGTCGGGAGAAGAGAGAAGAAATGGGACATTGTGGGGAGAGGAGAGAAGCAATGGGACACTGTGGGGAGAGGAGAGAGGGAATGAGACAGTGTGGGGAGAGGAGAGAGGGAATGGGACAGTGTGGGGAGAGGAGAGAGGTTATGCGACAGTGTGGGGAGAGGAGAGAGTGAATGCGACAGTGTGGGGCGAGGAGAGAGGGAATGGGACATTGTGGGGAGAGGAGAGAGGGAATGGGACAGTGTGGGGACAGGAGAGCGCGAATGGGAGACTGTGGGGAGAGGAGAGGGGAATGGGACAGTGTGGGGAGAGGATAGAGCGAATGGAAGAGTGTGGGCAGAGGAGAGAGGGAATGGAACAGTGTGGTGAGAGTAGAGAGGGAATGGGACACTGTGGGGAGAGGAGAGAGGGAATGTAACAGTGTGGGGAGAGGAGACAAGGAATGGGACACAGTGTGGAGAGGAGAGAGTGAATGGGACAGTGTGGGGAGAGGAGAGAGGGAATGGGAGACTGGGGAGATGAGAGAGGGAATGGGACAATGTGGTTAGAGGAGAGAGGGAATGGGACACTGTGGGGTGAGGAGAGAGTGAATGGGACAGTGTGGGGAGAGGAGAGAGAGAAGGAGACAGTGTGGGGAGAGGAGAGAGGGAATAGGAGAATGTGGGGAGAGGAGAGTGGGAATGGGACAGTGTGGGCAGAGGAGAGAGGGAATGGAACAGTGTGGGGAGAAGAGAGAAGGAATGAGATAGTGTGGGGAGAGGAGAGAGGGAATGGGACAGTGTGGGGAGAGGAAAGAGCGAATGGGACAGTCTGGGGAGAGGAGAAAGGGAATGGGACAGTCTGGAGAGAGGTGAAAGGGAATGGGACACTGTGGGGAGAGGAGAGAGGGAATGGGACACTGTGGGGAGAGGAGAGAGGGAATGGGGCACTGGGGAGAGGAGAGAGGGAATGGGACAGTGTGGGGAGAGGAGAGAGGGAATAGGAGAATGTGGGGAGAGGAGAGTGGGAACGGGACAGTGTGGGCAGAGGAGAGAGGGAATGGAACAGTGTGGGGAGAAGAGAGAAGGAATGAGATAGTGTGGGGAGAGGAGAGAGGGAATGGGACAGTGTGGGGAGAGGAAAGAGGGAATGGGACAGTCTGGGGAGAGGAGAAAAAGGGAATGGGACACTGTGGGGAGAGGAGAGAGGGAATGGGACACTGTGGGGAGAGGAGAGAGGGAATGGGGCACTGGGGAGAGGAGAGAGGGAATGGGACAGTGTGGGGAGAGGAGAGAGAATGTGACAGTGTGGGGAGAGGAGAGAGGGAATGGTATATTGTGGGGAGAGGAGACAAGGAATGGGACACAGTGTGGAGAGGAGAGAGTGAATGGGACAGTGTGGGGAGAGGAGAGAGGGAATGGGAGACTGGGGAGAGGAGAGAGGGAATGGCATAGTGTGGGGAGAGGAGAGACGGAATGGGATACTGTGGGAAGAGGAGAGAGGGAATGTAACAGTGTGGGGAGAGGAGACAAGGAATGGGACACAGTTTGGAGAGGAGAGAGTGAATGGGACAGTGTGGGGAGAGGAGAGAGGGAATGGGAGACTGGGGAGAGGAGAGAGGGAATGGGACACTGTGGGGAGAGGAGAGAGGGAATGGGACACTGTGGGGTGAGGAGAGAGGGAATGGGACAGTGTGGGGAGAGGAGAGAGGGAATGGAACAGTGTGGGGAGAGGAGAGAGGGAATAGGAGAATGTGGGGAGAGGAGAGTGGGAACGGGACAGTGTGGGCAGAGGAGAGAGGGAATGGAACAGTGTGGGGAGAAGAGAGAAGGAATGAGATAGTGTGGGGAGAGGAGAGAGGGAATGGGACAGTGTGGGGAGAGGAAAGAGGGAATGGGACAGTCTGGGGAGAGGAGAAAGGGAATTGACACTGTGGGGAGAGGAGAGAGGGAATGGGACACTGTGGGGAGAGGAGAGAGGGAATGGGGCACTGGGGAGAGGAGAGAGGGAATGGGACTGTGTGGGGAGAGGAGAGAGAATGTGACAGTGTGGGGAGAGGAGAGAGGGAATGGTATATTGTGGGGAGAGGAGAGAGGGAATGGGACAGTCTGGGGAGAAGGGAAAGGGAATGGGACACTGTGGGTAGAGGAGAGAGGGGATGGGACAGTGTGGGGAGAGGAGAGAGGGAATGGAACACTGAGGAGAGGAGTGAGGGAATGGGACAGTGTGGGGAGAGGATAGAGGGAATGGCACAGTGTGGGAAGAGGAGAGAGGGAATGGAATTGTGTGGGGAGAGGAGAGAGGGAATGGGACAGTGTGGGGAGAGTAGGGAGGGAATGGCATAGTGTGGGGAGAGGAGAGAAGTAATGCGACATTGTGGGGAGAGGAGAGAGTGAATGGGACAGTGTGGGGAGAAGAGAGGGGGAATGGGACTGCGTGGGGAGAGGAAAGATGGAATGGGACAGTGTGGGGACAGGAGAGTGGGAATGGGAAACTGGGGAGAAGGGAGAAGAAATGGGACACTGTGGGGAGAGAAGAGAGGGAATGGGAAACTGTGAGGAGAGGGGAATGGGACAGTGTGGGGAGAGGAGAGAGTCGAATGGAACAATGAGGGGAGAAGAGAGAGGGAATGGAACAATGTGGGGAGAGGAGAGAGGGAATGGAATAGTGTGGGGAGAGGAGAGGGGGAATGGGACAGTGTGGGGAGAGGAGGGAGGGAATGGCATAGTGTGGGGAGCGGAGAGAAGAAATGCGACATTGTGGGGAGAGAAGAGAGGAATGGCACAGTGTGGGGGAGAGGAGAGAGGGAATGGGACAGTGTGGGGAGAGGAGAGAGGGAATGGCACAGTCTGGGGAGAGGAGAGAGGGAATGGAACACTGGGGAGAGGAGTGAGGGAATGGGACAGTGTGGGGAGAGGAAAGAGGGAATAGGACAGTCTGGGGAGAAGAGAAAGGGAATGGGACACTGTGGGTAGAGGAGAGAGGGAATGGGACAGTGTGGGGAGAGGAGAGATGGAATGGAACACTGGGGAGAGGAGTGAGGGAATGGGACAGTGTGGGGAGAGGAGGGAGTGAATGGCATAGTGTGGGGAGAGGAGAGAAGAAATGCGACATTGTGGGGAGAGGAGAGAGGGAATGGGACAGTGTGGGGAGAGGAGAGAGGGAATGGGACAGTGTGGGGAGAGGAGAGAGGGAATGGTATATTGTGGGGAGAGGAGAGAGGGAATGGAACACTGGGGAGAGGAGAGACGGAATGGGACACTGTGGGGAGAGGAGAGAGGGAATGGGACACTGTGGGGAGAGGAGAGAGGGAATGGGACAGTGTTGAGAGGAGAGAGGGAATGGCACACTGTGGGGAGAGAGAGAGGGAATGGGACAGTGTGGGGAGAGAGAGAAGGAATGGGACAGTGTGGGGAGAGGAGAGAGGGAACGGGACACTGTGGGGAGAGGAGAGAGGGAACGGGACAGTGTGGGGAGAGGAGAGAGGGAACGGACAGTGTTGGGGAGAGGAGAGAGGGAATGGGACAGTGTGGGGAGAGGAGAGAGGGAATGGGACAGTGTGGGGAGAGGAGAGAGGGAATGGGACACTGTGGAGAGAGGAGAGAGGGAATGGGACAGTGTGGGGAGAGGAGAGAGGGAATGGCACAGATTGGGAGAGGAGAGAGTTAATGGGATAGTGTGGGGAGAGGAGAGAGGGAATGGGACACTGTGGGGAGAGGAGAGAGGGAATGGGATATTGTGTGGAGAGGAGAGAGGGAATGTGACACTGGGGAGAGGAGTGAGGGAATGAGACAGTGTGGGGAGAGGAAAGAGGGAATGGGAGACTGCGGGGAGGGGAGAGGGGAATGGGACAGTGTGGGGAGACGAGAGAGCGAATGGAACAGTGTGGGGAGAGGAGAGAGGGAATGGAACAGTGTGGTGAGAGGGGAGAGGGAATGGGACACTGTGGGGAGAGGAGAGAGGGAATGGGACACTGTGGGGAGAGGAGAGAGGGAATGGGACAGTGTGGGGAGAGGAGAGAGAATGTGACAGTGTGGGGAGAGGAGAGAGAAAATGGGATATTGTGTGGAGAGGAGTGAGAGAATGAGACAGTGTGGGGAGAGGAAAGAGGGAATGGGAGACTGCGGGGAGAGGAGAGGGGAATGGGACAGTGTGGGGAGAGGAGAGAGCGAATGGAACAGTGTGCGGAGAGGAGAGAGGGAATGGAACAGTGTGGTGAGAGGAGAGAGGGAATGGGACACTGGGGAGAGGAGAGAGTAAATGGAACAGTGTGGGGACAGAGGGGAAGGGATGGGACACAGTGTGGAGAGGAGATTGTGAATGGGACAGTGTGGGAAGAGGAGAGAGGGAATGGGAGAATGTGGGGAGAGGACAGTGTGGGGAGAGGAGAGAGGGAATGGAACAGTGTGGAGAGAGGAGGGAGTGAATGGGACACTGTGGGGAGAGGAGAGAGGGAATGAGACAGTGTGCAGAGAGGAGAGAAGGAATGGGACACAGTGTGGAGAGGAGAGAGTGAATGAGGCAGTGTGGGGAGAGGAGAGATTGAATGGTACGCTGTGGGAGAGATGGAATGGTACACTGTGGGAGAGGAGGGAGGGAGTGGGACAGTGTGGCGAGAGGAGAGAGGGAATAGGTCAGTATGGGGAGAGGAGAGGGGAATGGGACAGTGAGGGGAGAGGAGAGCGCGAATGGAACAGTGTGGGGAGAGGAGAGAGGGAATGGAACAGTGTGGGGAGAGGAGAGAGGGAATGGGACACTGTGGGGAGAGGAGAGAGGGAATGGACCAGTGTGGGGAGAGGAGAGAAGGAATGGGACACAGTGTGGAGAGGAGAGAGTGAATGAGGCAGTGTGGGAAGAGGAGAGATTGAATGGGAGAATGTGGGGAGACGAGAGTAGGAACGGGACCGTGAGGGGAGTGAAAAGATGCAATGGGACAGTGTGGGGAGAGGAGAGAGGGAATGGCACAGTGTGGGGAGAGGAGAGAGGGAATGGCACAGTGTGGGGAGAGGAGAGAGGGAATGGGACACTGGGGAGAGGAGAGAGGGAATGGGACAGTGTGGGGAGAGGAGAGAGGGAATGGGACTGTGTGGGGAGAGGAAAGAGGGAATGGGACAGTGTGGGGAGAGGAGAGAGCGAATGGAACAATGTGGGGAGAGGAGAGAGGGAATGGAACAATGTGGGGAGAGGAGAGAGGGAATGGGTTGATGTGGGGAGAGGGAATGGGACAGTGTGGGGAGAGGAGAGAGGGAATGGGACAGTGTTGAGAGGAGAGAGGGAATGGGACACTGTGGGGAGAGGAGAGAGGGAATGGGACAGTGTGGGGAGAGGAGAGAGGGAACGGGACAGTGTTGGGAGAGGAGAGAGGGAATGGGACTGTGTGGGGAGAGGAGAGAGGGAATGGGACAGTGTGGGGAGAGGAGAGAGGGAATGGGACACTGTGGGGAGAGGAGAGAGGGAATGGGACACTGGGGAGAGGAGGGAGGGAGTGGAACAGTGTGTGGAGAGGAGAGAGGGAATAGGTCAGTATGGGGAGAGGAGATCGGGAATGGGACAGTGTTGAGAGGAGAGAGTGAATGGGACAGTGTGGGGAGAAAAGAGAGGGAATGGGACTGCATGGGGAGAGGAAAGATGGAATGGGACAGTGTGGGGACAGGAGAGTGGGAATGGGAAACTGGGGAGAAGAGAGAAGGAATGGGACACTGGGGAGAGGAGAGAGGCAATGGGACACTGTGAGGAGAGGGGAATGGGACAATGTGGGGAGAGGAGAGTGTCGAATGGAACAATGTGGGGAGAGGAGAGAGGGAATGGAACAATGTGGGGAGAGGAGAGAGGGAATGGGACAGTGTGGGGAGAGGAGGGAGGGAATGGCATAGTGTGGGGAGAGGAGAGATGAAATGCGACATTGTGGGGAGTGGAGAGAGAGAATAGGACACTGTGGGGGGAGGAGAGTGGGAATGGGACACTGTGGGGAGAAGAGAGAAGAAATGGGACACTGTGGCGAGAGGAGAGAGGGAATGGGACACTGTGGGGAGAGAAGACGGGAATGAGACAGTGTGAGGAGAGGAGAGCGCGAGTGGAACAATGTGGGGAGAGGAGAGAGGGAATAGAACACTTTGGGGAAAGGAGAGAGGGAATGGAACAGTGTGGGGAGAGGAGAGAAGGAATGGGACACAGTGTGGCGAGGAGAGAGTGAATGGGACAGTGTGGGGAGAGGACAGATGAAATGGGAGAATGTGGGGAGAGGAGAGTTGGAACGGGATAGTGGGGGGAGAGGAGAGAGGGAATGGGACAGTGTGGGGAGAGGAGAGAGGGAATGGGACAGTGTGGGGAGAGGAGAAAGGGAATGGGACAGTGTGGGGAGAGGAGAGAGGGAATGGGACAGTGGGAGAGAGGAGAGTGGGAACGGGACAGTGTGGGGAGAGGAGAAAGGGAATGGCACAGTGTGGGGTGAGGAGGGAGGGAATGGGACAGTGTGGGGAGAGGAGAGAGGGAATGGGACAGTGTGGGGAGAGGAGAGAGGGAATGGGAGACTGGGGAGAGGAGGGAGGGAGTGGAATAGTGTGTGGAGAGGAGTGAGGGAATAGGTCAGTATGGGGAGAGGAGATCGGGAATGGGACAGTGTTGAGAGGAGAGAGGGAATGGGACAATGTGGGGAGAGGAGAGAGGGAATGGGACAGTGTGGGGAGAGGAGAGAGGGAACGGGACAGTGTTGGGAGAGGAGAGAGGGAATGGGACTGTGTGGGGAGAGGAGAGAGGGAATGGGACAGTGTGGGGAGAGGAGAGAGGGAATGGGACAGTGTGGGGAGAGGAGAGAGGGAATGGGACACTGTGGGGAGAGGAGAGAGGGAATGGGACAGTGTGGGGAGAGGAGAGAGGGAATGGGACAGTGTGGGGAGAGGAGAGAGGGAATGGCACAGATTGGGAGAGGAGAGAGTGAATGGGATAGTGTGGGGAGAGGAGAGAGGGAATGGGACACTGTGGGGAGAGGAGAGAGGGAATGGGATATTGTGTGGAGAGGAGAGAGGGAATGTGACACTGGGGAGAGGAGTGAGGGAATGAGACAGTGTGGGGAGAGGAAAGAGGGAATGGGAGACTGCGGGGAGGGGAGAGGGGAATGGGACAGTGTGGGGAGACGAGAGAGCGAATGGAACAGTGTGGGGAGAGGAGAGAGGGAATGGAACAGTGTGGTGAGAGGGGAGAGGGAATGGGACACTGTGGGGAGAGGAGAGAGGGAATGGGACACTGTGGGGAGAGGAGAGAGGGAATGGGACAGTGTGGGGAGAGGAGAGAGAATGTGACAGTGTGGGGAGAGGAGAGAGAAAATGGGATATTGTGTGGAGAGGAGTGAGAGAATGAGACAGTGTGGGGAGAGGAAAGAGGGAATGGGAGACTGCGGGGAGAGGAGAGGGGAATGGGACAGTGTGGGGAGAGGAGAGAGCGAATGGAACAGTGTGCGGAGAGGAGAGAGGGAATGGAACAGTGTGGTGAGAGGAGAGAGGGAATGGGACACTGGGGAGAGGAGAGAGTAAATGGAACAGTGTGGGGACAGAGGGGAAGGGATGGGACACAGTGTGGAGAGGAGATTGTGAATGGGACAGTGTGGGAAGAGGAGAGAGGGAATGGGAGAATGTGGGGAGAGGACAGTGTGGGGAGAGGAGAGAGGGAATGGAACAGTGTGGAGAGAGGAGGGAGTGAATGGGACACTGTGGGGAGAGGAGAGAGGGAATGAGACAGTGTGCAGAGAGGAGAGAAGGAATGGGACACAGTGTGGAGAGGAGAGAGTGAATGAGGCAGTGTGGGAAGAGGAGAGATTGAATGGTACGCTGTGGGAGAGATGGAATGGTACACTGTGGGAGAGGAGGGAGGGAGTGGGACAGTGTGGCGAGAGGAGAGAGGGAATAGGTCAGTATGGGGAGAGGAGAGGGGAATGGGACAGTGTGGGGAGAGGAGAGCGCGAATGGAACAGTGTGGGGAGAGGAGAGAGGGAATGGAACAGTGTGGGGAGAGGAGAGAGGGAATGGGACACTGTGGGGAGAGGAGAGAGGGAATGGACCAGTGTGGGGAGAGGAGAGAAGGAATGGGACACAGTGTGGAGAGGAGAGAGTGAATGAGGCAGTGTGGGAAGAGGAGAGATTGAATGGGAGAATGTGGGGAGACGAGAGTAGGAACGGGACCGTGAGGGGAGTGAAAAGATGCAATGGGACAGTGTGGGGAGAGGAGAGAGGGAATGGCACAGTGTGGGGAGAGGAGAGAGGGAATGGCACAGTGTGGGGAGAGGAGAGAGGGAATAGGAGAATGTGGGGAGAGGAGAGTGGGAACGGGACAGTGTGGGCAGAGGAGAGAGGGAATGGAACAGTGTGGGGAGAAGAGAGAAGGAATGAGATAGTGTGGGGAGAGGAGAGAGGGAATGGGACAGTGTGGGGAGAGGAAAGAGGGAATGGGACAGTCTGGGGAGAGGAGAAAGGGAATTGACACTGTGGGGAGAGGAGAGAGGGAATGGGACAGTGTGGGGAGAGGAGAGAGGGAATGGGACAGTCTGGGGAGAAGGGAAAGGGAATGGGACACTGTGGGTAGAGGAGAGAGGGAATGGGACAGTGTGGGGAGAGGAGAGAGGGAATGGAACACTGAGGAGAGGAGTGAGGGAATGGGACAGTGTGGGGAGAGGATAGAGGGAATGGCACAGTGTGGGAAGAGGAGAGAGGGAATGGAACACTGGGGAGAGGAGGGAGGGAGTGGAACAGTGTGTGGAGAGGAGAGAGGGAATAGGTCAGTATGGGGAGAAGAGATCGGGAATGGGACAGTGTGGGAAGAGGAGAGAGGGAATGGGATAGTGTGGGGAGAGGAGAGACGGAATGAGACAGTGTGGGGCGAGGACAGAGGGAACGAGACAGTGTGGGGAGAATAGAGAAGAAATGGGACATTGTGGGGAGAGGAGAGGGGGAATGAGACAGTGTGGGGAGAGGAAAGAGGGAACGGGACAGTGTGGGGAGAGGAGAGTGGGAATGGGAGAATGTGGGGAAAGGAGAATGGGAACGGGACAGTGTGGGGAGAAGAGAGAGGGAATGGCACAGAGTGGGGAGAGGACGTAGGGAATGGGACACTGTGGGGAGAGGAGAGAGGGAATGGGACAGTGTGGGGAGAGGAGAGAAGGAATGGGACAGTGCGGTGAGACGAGGGAGGGAATGGGATAGTGTGGGGAGATGAGAGAGGGAATGGGACAATGTGGGGAGAGGAGGGAGGGAATGGGACACTGTGGGGAGAGGAGAGAGGGAATTTGACAGTGTCGGGAGAAGAGAGAAGAAATGGGACATTGTGGGGAGAGGAGAGAAGCAATGGGACACTGTGGGGAGAGGAGAGAGGGAATGAGACAGTGTGGGGAGAGGAGAGAGGGAATGGGACAGTGTGGGGAGAGGAGAGAGGTTATGCGACAGTGTGGGGAGAGGAGAGAGTGAATGCGACAGTGTGGGGCGAGGAGAGAGGGAATGGGACATTGTGGGGAGAGGAGAGAGGGAATGGGACAGTGTGGGGACAGGAGAGCGCGAATGGGAGACTGTGGGGAGAGGAGAGGGGAATGGGACAGTGTGGGGAGAGGATAGAGCGAATGGAAGAGTGTGGGCAGAGGAGAGAGGGAATGGAACAGTGTGGTGAGAGTAGAGAGGGAATGGGACACTGTGGGGAGAGGAGAGAGGGAATGTAACAGTGTGGGGAGAGGAGACAAGGAATGGGACACAGTGTGGAGAGGAGAGAGTGAATGGGACAGTGTGGGGAGAGGAGAGAGGGAATGGGAGACTGGGGAGATGAGAGAGGGAATGGGACAATGTGGTTAGAGGAGAGAGGGAATGGGACACTGTGGGGTGAGGAGAGAGTGAATGGGACAGTGTGGGGAGAGGAGAGAGAGAAGGAGACAGTGTGGGGAGAGGAGAGAGGGAATAGGAGAATGTGGGGAGAGGAGAGTGGGAATGGGACAGTGTGGGCAGAGGAGAGAGGGAATGGAACAGTGTGGGGAGAAGAGAGAAGGAATGAGATAGTGTGGGGAGAGGAGAGAGGGAATGGGACAGTGTGGGGAGAGGAAAGAGCGAATGGGACAGTCTGGGGAGAGGAGAAAGGGAATGGGACAGTCTGGGGAGAGGAGAAAGGGAATGGGACACTGTGGGGAGAGGAGAGAGGGAATGGGACACTGTGGGGAGAGGAGAGAGGGAATGGGGCACTGGGGAGAGGAGAGAGGGAATGGGACAGTGTGGGGAGAGGAGAGAGGGAATAGGAGAATGTGGGGAGAGGAGAGTGGGAACGGGACAGTGTGGGCAGAGGAGAGAGGGAATGGAACAGTGTGGGGAGAAGAGAGAACGAATGAGATAGTGTGGGGAGAGGAGAGAGGGAATGGGACAGTGTGGGGAGAGGAAAGAGGGAATGGGACAGTCTGGGGAGAGGAGAAAAAGGGAATGGGACACTGTGGGGAGAGGAGAGAGGGAATGGGACACTGTGGGGAGAGGAGAGAGGGAATGGGGCACTGGGGAGAGGAGAGAGGGAATGGGACAGTGTGGGGAGAGGAGAGAGAATGTGACAGTGTGGGGAGAGGAGAGAGGGAATGGTATATTGTGGGGAGAGGAGACAAGGAATGGGACACAGTGTGGAGAGGAGAGAGTGAATGGGACAGTGTGGGGAGAGGAGAGAGGGAATGGGAGACTGGGGAGAGGAGAGAGGGAATGGGATAGTGTGGGGAGAGGAGAGACGGAATGGGATACTGTGGGAAGAGGAGAGAGGGAATGTAACAGTGTGGGGAGAGGAGACAAGGAATGGGACACAGTTTGGAGAGGAGAGAGTGAATGGGACAGTGTGGGGAGAGGAGAGAGGGAATGGGAGACTGGGGAGAGGAGAGAGGGAATGGGACACTGTGGGGAGAGGAGAGAGGGAATGGGACACTGTGGGGTGAGGAGAGAGGGAATGGGACAGTGTGGGGAGAGGAGAGAGGGAATGGAACAGTGTGGGGAGAGGAGAGAGGGAATAGGAGAATGTGGGGAGAGGAGAGTGGGAACGGGACAGTGTGGGCAGAGGAGAGAGGGAATGGAACAGTGTGGGGAGAAGAGAGAAGGAATGAGATAGTGTGGGGAGAGGAGAGAGGGAATGGGACAGTGTGGGGAGAGGAAAGAGGGAATGGGACAGTCTGGGGAGAGGAGAAAGGGAATTGACACTGTGGGGAGAGGAGAGAGGGAATGGGACACTGTGGGGAGAGGAGAGAGGGAATGGGGCACTGGGGAGAGGAGAGAGGGAATGGGACTGTGTGGGGAGAGGAGAGAGAATGTGACAGTGTGGGGAGAGGAGAGAGGGAATGGTATATTGTGGGGAGAGGAGAGAGGGAATGGGACAGTCTGGGGAGAAGGGAAAGGGAATGGGACACTGTGGGTAGAGGAGAGAGGGAATGGGACAGTGTGGGGAGAGGAGAGAGGGAATGGAACACTGAGGAGAGGAGTGAGGGAATGGGACAGTGTGGGGAGAGGATAGAGGGAATGGCACAGTGTGGGAAGAGGAGAGAGGGAATGGAATCGTGTGGGGAGAGGAGAGAGGGAATGGGACAGTGTGGGGAGAGTAGGGAGGGAATGGCATAGTGTGGGGAGAGGAGAGAAGTAATGCGACATTGTGGGGAGAGGAGAGAGTGAATGGGACAGTGTGGGGAGAAGAGAGGGGGAATGGGACTGCGTGGGGAGAGGAAAGATGGAATGGGACAGTGTGGGGACAGGAGAGTGGGAATGGGAAACTGGGGAGAAGGGAGAAGAAATGGGACACTGTGGGGAGAGAAGAGAGGGAATGGGAAACTGTGAGGAGAGGGGAATGGGACAGTGTGGGGAGAGGAGAGAGTCGAATGGAACAATGAGGGGAGAAGAGAGAGGGAATGGAACAATGTGGGGAGAGGAGAGAGGGAATGGAATAGTGTGGGGAGAGGAGAGGGGGAATGGGACAGTGTGGGGAGAGGAGGGAGGGAATGGCATAGTGTGGGGAGCGGAGAGAAGAAATGCGACATTGTGGGGAGAGAAGAGAGGGAATGGCACAGTGTGGGGAGAGGAGAGAGGGAATGGGACAGTGTGGGGAGAGGAGAGAGGGAATGGCACAGTCTGGGGAGAGGAGAGAGGGAATGGAACACTGGGGAGAGGAGTGAGGGAATGGGACAGTGTGGGGAGAGGAAAGAGGGAATAGGACAGTCTGGGGAGAAGAGAAAGGGAATGGGACACTGTGGGTAGAGGAGAGAGGGAATGGGACAGTGTGGGGAGAGGAGAGATGGAATGGAACACTGGGGAGAGGAGTGAGGGAATGGGACAGTGTGGGGAGAGGAGGGAGTGAATGGCATAGTGTGGGGAGAGGAGAGAAGAAATGCGACATTGTGGGGAGAGGAGAGAGGGAATGGGACAGTGTGGGGAGAGGAGAGAGGGAATGGGACAGTGTGGGGAGAGGAGAGAGGGAATGGTATATTGTGGGGAGAGGAGAGAGGGAATGGAACACTGGGGAGAGGAGAGACGGAATGGGACACTGTGGGGAGAGGAGAGAGGGAATGGGACACTGTGGGGAGAGGAGAGAGGGAATGGGACAGTGTTGAGAGGAGAGAGGGAATGGCACACTGTGGGGAGAGGAGAGAGGGAATGGGACAGTGTGGGGAGAAGAGAGAAGGAATGGGACAGTGTGCGGAGAGGAGAGAGGGAACGGGACACTGTGGGGAGAGGAGAGAGGGAACGGGACAGTGTGGGGAGAGGAGAGAGGGAACGGGACAGTGTTGGGAGAGGAGAGAGGGAATGGGACAGTGTGGGGAGAGGAGAGAGGGAATGGGACAGTGTGGGGAGAGGAGAGAGGGAATGGGACACTGTGGAGAGAGGAGAGAGGGAATGGGACAGTGTGGGGAGAGGAGAGAGGGAATGGCACAGATTGGGAGAGGAGAGAGTGAATGGGATAGTGTGGGGAGAGGAGAGAGGGAATGGGACACTGTGGGGAGAGGAGAGAGGGAATGGGATATTGTGTGGAGAGGAGAGAGGGAATGTGACACTGGGGAGAGGAGTGAGGGAATGAGACAGTGTGGGGAGAGGAAAGAGGGAATGGGAGACTGCGGGGAGGGGAGAGGGGAATGGGACAGTGTGGGGAGACGAGAGAGCGAATGGAACAGTGTGGGGAGAGGAGAGAGGGAATGGAACAGTGTGGTGAGAGGGGAGAGGGAATGGGACACTGTGGGGAGAGGAGAGAGGGAATGGGACACTGTGGGGAGAGGAGAGAGGGAATGGGACAGTGTGGGGAGAGGAGAGAGAATGTGACAGTGTGGGGAGAGGAGAGAGAAAATGGGATATTGTGTGGAGAGGAGTGAGAGAATGAGACAGTGTGGGGAGAGGAAAGAGGGAATGGGAGACTGCGGGGAGAGGAGAGGGGAATGGGACAGTGTGGGGAGAGGAGAGAGCGAATGGAACAGTGTGCGGAGAGGAGAGAGGGAATGGAACAGTGTGGTGAGAGGAGAGAGGGAATGGGACACTGGGGAGAGGAGAGAGTAAATGGAACAGTGTGGGGACAGAGGGGAAGGGATGGGACACAGTGTGGAGAGGAGATTGTGAATGGGACAGTGTGGGAAGAGGAGAGAGGGAATGGGAGAATGTGGGGAGAGGACAGTGTGGGGAGAGGAGAGAGGGAATGGAACAGTGTGGAGAGAGGAGGGAGTGAATGGGACACTGTGGGGAGAGGAGAGAGGGAATGAGACAGTGTGCAGAGAGGAGAGAAGGAATGGGACACAGTGTGGAGAGGAGAGAGTGAATGAGGCAGTGTGGGGAGAGGAGAGATTGAATGGTACGCTGTGGGAGAGATGGAATGGTACACTGTGGGAGAGGAGGGAGGGAGTGGGACAGTGTGGCGAGAGGAGAGAGGGAATAGGTCAGTATGGGGAGAGGAGAGGGGAATGGGACAGTGAGGGGAGAGGAGAGCGCGAATGGAACAGTGTGGGGAGAGGAGAGAGGGAATGGAACAGTGTGGGGAGAGGAGAGAGGGAATGGGACACTGTGGGGAGAGGAGAGAGGGAATGGACCAGTGTGGGGAGAGGAGAGAAGGAATGGGACACAGTGTGGAGAGGAGAGAGTGAATGAGGCAGTGTGGGAAGAGGAGAGATTGAATGGGAGAATGTGGGGAGACGAGAGTAGGAACGGGACCATGAGGGGAGTGAAAAGATGCAATGGGACAGTGTGGGGAGAGGAGAGAGGGAATGGCACAGTGTGGGGAGAGGAGAGAGGGAATGGCACAGTGTGGGGAGAGGAGAGAGGGAATGGGACACTGGGGAGAGGAGAGAGGGAATGGGACAGTGTGGGGAGAGGAGAGAGGGAATGGGACTGTGTGGGGAGAGGAAAGAGGGAATGGGACAGTGTGGGGAGAGGAGAGAGCGAATGGAACAATGTGGGGAGAGGAGAGAGGGAATGGAACAATGTGGGGAGAGGAGAGAGGGAATGGGTTGATGTGGGGAGAGGGAATGGGACAGTGTGGGGAGAGGAGAGAGGGAATGGGACAGTGTTGAGAGGAGAGAGGGAATGGGACACTGTGGGGAGAGGAGAGAGGGAATGGGACAGTGTGGGGAGAGGAGAGAGGGAACGGGACAGTGTTGGGAGAGGAGAGAGGGAATGGGACTGTGTGGGGAGAGGAGAGAGGGAATGGGACAGTGTGGGGAGAGGAGAGAGGGAATGGGACACTGTGGGGAGAGGAGAGAGGGAATGGGACACTGGGGAGAGGAGGGAGGGAGTGGAACAGTGTGTGGAGAGGAGAGAGGGAATAGGTCAGTATGGGGAGAGGAGATCGGGAATGGGACAGTGTTGAGAGGAGAGAGTGAATGGGACAGTGTGGGGAGAAAAGAGAGGGAATGGGACTGCATGGGGAGAGGAAAGATGGAATGGGACAGTGTGGGGACAGGAGAGTGGGAATGGGAAACTGGGGAGAAGAGAGAAGGAATGGGACACTGGGGAGAGGAGAGAGGCAATGGGACACTGTGAGGAGAGGGGAATGGGACAATGTGGGGAGAGGAGAGTGTCGAATGGAACAATGTGGGGAGAGGAGAGAGGGAATGGAACAATGTGGGGAGAGGAGAGAGGGAATGGGACAGTGTGGGGAGAGGAGGGAGGGAATGGCATAGTGTGGGGAGAGGAGAGATGAAATGCGACATTGTGGGGAGTGGAGAGAGAGAATAGGACACTGTGGGGGGAGGAGAGTGGGAATGGGACACTGTGGGGAGAAGAGAGAAGAAATGGGACACTGTGGCGAGAGGAGAGAGGGAATGGGACACTGTGGGGAGAGAAGACGGGAATGAGACAGTGTGAGGAGAGGAGAGCGCGAGTGGAACAATGTGGGGAGAGGAGAGAGGGAATAGAACACTTTGGGGAAAGGAGAGAGGGAATGGAACAGTGTGGGGAGAGGAGAGAAGGAATGGGACACAGTGTGGCGAGGAGAGAGTGAATGGGACAGTGTGGGGAGAGGACAGATGAAATGGGAGAATGTGGGGAGAGGAGAGTTGGAACGGGATAGTGGGGGGAGAGGAGAGAGGGAATGGGACAGTGTGGGGAGAGGAGAGAGGGAATGGGACAGTGTGGGGAGAGGAGAAAGGGAATGGGACAGTGTGGGGAGAGGAGAGAGGGAATGGGACAGTGGGAGAGAGGAGAGTGGGAACGGGACAGTGTGGGGAGAGGAGAAAGGGAATGGCACAGTGTGGGGTGAGGAGGGAGGGAATGGGACAGTGTGGGGAGAGGAGAGAGGGAATGGGACAGTGTGGGGAGAGGAGAGAGGGAATGGGAGACTGGGGAGAGGAGGGAGGGAGTGGAATAGTGTGTGGAGAGGAGTGAGGGAATAGGTCAGTATGGGGAGAGGAGATCGGGAATGGGACAGTGTTGAGAGGAGAGAGGGAATGGGACAATGTGGGGAGAGGAGAGAGGGAATGGGACAGTGTGGGGAGAGGAGAGAGGGAACGGGACAGTGTTGGGAGAGGAGAGAGGGAATGGGACTGTGTGGGGAGAGGAGAGAGGGAATGGGACAGTGTGGGGAGAGGAGAGAGGGAATGGGACAGTGTGGGGAGAGGAGAGAGGGAATGGGACACTGTGGGGAGAGGAGAGAGGGAATGGGACAGTGTGGGGAGAGGAGAGAGGGAATGGGACACTGTGGAGAGAGGAGAGAGGGAATGGGACAGTGTGGGGAGAGGAGAGAGGGAATGGCACAGATTGGGAGAGGAGAGAGTGAATGGGATAGTGTGGGGAGAGGAGAGAGGGAATGGGACACTGTGGGGAGAGGAGAGAGGGAATGGGATATTGTGTGGAGAGGAGAGAGGGAATGTGACACTGGGGAGAGGAGTGAGGGAATGAGACAGTGTGGGGAGAGGAAAGAGGGAATGGGAGACTGCGGGGAGGGGAGAGGGGAATGGGACAGTGTGGGGAGAGGAGAGAGCGAATGGAACAGTGTGGGGAGAGGAGAGAGGGAATGGAACAGTGTGGTGAGAGGGGAGAGGGAATGGGACACTGTGGGGAGAGGAGAGAGGGAATGGGACACTGTGGGGAGAGGAGAGAGGGAATGGGACAGTGTGGGGAGAGGAGAGAGAATGTGACAGTGTGGGGAGAGGAGAGAGAAAATGGGATATTGTGTGGAGAGGAGTGAGAGAATGAGACAGTGTGGGGAGAGGAAAGAGGGAATGGGAGACTGCGGGGAGAGGAGAGGGGAATGGGACAGTGTGGGGAGAGGAGAGAGCGAATGGAACAGTGTGCGGAGAGGAGAGAGGGAATGGAACAGTGTGGTGAGAGGAGAGAGGGAATGGGACACTGGGGAGAGGAGAGAGTAAATGGAACAGTGTGGGGACAGAGGGGAAGGGATGGGACACAGTGTGGAGAGGAGATTGTGAATGGGACAGTGTGGGAAGAGGAGAGAGGGAATGGGAGAATGTGGGGAGAGGACAGTGTGGGGAGAGGAGAGAGGGAATGGAACAGTGTGGAGAGAGGAGGGAGTGAATGGGACACTGTGGGGAGAGGAGAGAGGGAATGAGACAGTGTGCAGAGAGGAGAGAAGGAATGGGACACAGTGTGGAGAGGAGAGAGTGAATGAGGCAGTGTGGGAAGAGGAGAGATTGAATGGTACGCTGTGGGAGAGATGGAATGGTACACTGTGGGAGAGGAGGGAGGGAGTGGGACAGTGTGGCGAGAGGAGAGAGGGAATAGGTCAGTATGGGGAGAGGAGAGGGGAATGGGACAGTGTGGGGAGAGGAGAGCGCGAATGGAACAGTGTGGGGAGAGGAGAGAGGGAATGGAACAGTGTGGGGAGAGGAGAGAGGGAATGGGACACTGTGGGGAGAGGAGAGAGGGAATGGACCAGTGTGGGGAGAGGAGAGAAGGAATGGGACACAGTGTGGAGAGGAGAGAGTGAATGAGGCAGTGTGGGAAGAGGAGAGATTGAATGGGAGAATGTGGGGAGACGAGAGTAGGAACGGGACCGTGAGGGGAGTGAAAAGATGCAATGGGACAGTGTGGGGAGAGGAGAGAGGGAATGGCACAGTGTGGGGAGAGGAGAGAGGGAATGGCACAGTGTGGGGAGAGGAGAGAGGGAATAGGAGAATGTGGGGAGAGGAGAGTGGGAACGGGACAGTGTGGGCAGAGGAGAGAGGGAATGGAACAGTGTGGGGAGAAGAGAGAAGGAATGAGATAGTGTGGGGAGAGGAGAGAGGGAATGGGACAGTGTGGGGAGAGGAAAGAGGGAATGGGACAGTCTGGGGAGAGGAGAAAGGGAATTGACACTGTGGGGAGAGGAGAGAGGGAATGGGACAGTGTGGGGAGAGGAGAGAGGGAATGGGACAGTCTGGGGAGAAGGGAAAGGGAATGGGACACTGTGGGTAGAGGAGAGAGGGAATGGGACAGTGTGGGGAGAGGAGAGAGGGAATGGAACACTGAGGAGAGGAGTGAGGGAATGGGACAGTGTGGGGAGAGGATAGAGGGAATGGCACAGTGTGGGAAGAGGAGAGAGGGAATGGAACACTGGGGAGAGGAGGGAGGGAGTGGAACAGTGTGTGGAGAGGAGAGAGGGAATAGGTCAGTATGGGGAGAAGAGATCGGGAATGGGACAGTGTGGGAAGAGGAGAGAGGGAATGGGATAGTGTGGGGAGAGGAGAGACGGAATGAGACAGTGTGGGGCGAGGACAGAGGGAACGAGACAGTGTGGGGAGAATAGAGAAGAAATGGGACATTGTGGGGAGAGGAGAGGGGGAATGAGACAGTGTGGGGAGAGGAAAGAGGGAACGGGACAGTGTGGGGAGAGGAGAGTGGGAATGGGAGAATGTGGGGAAAGGAGAATGGGAACGGGACAGTGTGGGGAGAAGAGAGAGGGAATGGCACAGAGTGGGGAGAGGACGTAGGGAATGGGACACTGTGGGGAGAGGAGAGAGGGAATGGGACAGTGTGGGGAGAGGAGAGAAGGAATGGGACAGTGCGGTGAGACGAGGGAGGGAATGGGATAGTGTGGGGAGATGAGAGAGGGAATAGGACAGTGTGGGGAGAGGAGAGAGGGAATGGGACAATGTGGGGAGAGGAGGGAGGGAATGGGACACTGTGGGGAGAGGAGAGAGGGAATTTGACAGTGTCGGGAGAAGAGAGAAGAAATGGGACATTGTGGGGAGAGGAGAGAAGCAATGGGACACTGTGGGGAGAGGAGAGAGGGAATGAGACAGTGTGGGGAGAGGAGAGAGGGAATGGGACAGTGTGGGGAGAGGAGAGAGGTTATGCGACAGTGTGGGGAGAGGAGAGAGTGAATGCGACAGTGTGGGGCGAGGAGAGAGGGAATGGGACATTGTGGGGAGAGGAGAGAGGGAATGGGACAGTGTGGGGACAGGAGAGCGCGAATGGGAGACTGTGGGGAGAGGAGAGGGGAATGGGACAGTGTGGGGAGAGGATAGAGCGAATGGAAGAGTGTGGGCAGAGGAGAGAGGGAATGGAACAGTGTGGTGAGAGTAGAGAGGGAATGGGACACTGTGGGGAGAGGAGAGAGGGAATGTAACAGTGTGGGGAGAGGAGACAAGGAATGGGACACAGTGTGGAGAGGAGAGAGTGAATGGGACAGTGTGGGGAGAGGAGAGAGGGAATGGGAGACTGGGGAGATGAGAGAGGGAATGGGACAATGTGGTTAGAGGAGAGAGGGAATGGGACACTGTGGGGTGAGGAGAGAGTGAATGGGACAGTGTGGGGAGAGGAGAGAGAGAAGGAGACGGTGTGGGGAGAGGAGAGAGGGAATAGGAGAATGTGGGGAGAGGAGAGTGGGAATGGGACAGTGTGGGCAGAGGAGAGAGGGAATGGAACAGTGTGGGGAGAAGAGAGAAGGAATGAGATAGTGTGGGGAGAGGAGAGAGGGAATGGGACAGTGTGGGGAGAGGAAAGAGCGAATGGGACAGTCTGGGGAGAGGAGAAAGGGAATGGGACAGTCTGGGGAGAGGAGAAAGGGAATGGGACACTGTGGGGAGAGGAGAGAGGGAATGGGACACTGTGGGGAGAGGAGAGAGGGAATGGGGCACTGGGGAGAGGAGAGAGGGAATGGGACAGTGTGGGGAGAGGAGAGAGGGAATAGGAGAATGTGGGGAGAGGAGAGTGGGAACGGGACAGTGTGGGCAGAGGAGAGAGGGAATGGAACAGTGTGGGGAGAAGAGAGAAGGAATGAGATAGTGTGGGGAGAGGAGAGAGGGAATGGGACAGTGTGGGGAGAGGAAAGAGGGAATGGGACAGTCTGGGGAGAGGAGAAAAAGGGAATGGGACACTGTGGGGAGAGGAGAGAGGGAATGGGACACTGTGGGGAGAGGAGAGAGGGAATGGGGCACTGGGGAGAGGAGAGAGGGAATGGGACAGTGTGGGGAGAGGAGAGAGAATGTGACAGTGTGGGGAGAGGAGAGAGGGAATGGTATATTGTGGGGAGAGGAGACAAGGAATGGGACACAGTGTGGAGAGGAGAGAGTGAATGGGACAGTGTGGGGAGAGGAGAGAGGGAATGGGAGACTGGGGAGAGGAGAGAGGGAATGGGATAGTGTGGGGAGAGGAGAGACGGAATGGGATACTGTGGGAAGAGGAGAGAGGGAATGTAACAGTGTGGGGAGAGGAGACAAGGAATGGGACACAGTTTGGAGAGGAGAGAGTGAATGGGACAGTGTGGGGAGAGGAGAGAGGGAATGGGAGACTGGGGAGAGGAGAGAGGGAATGGGACACTGTGGGGAGAGGAGAGAGGGAATGGGACACTGTGGGGTGAGGAGAGAGGGAATGGGACAGTGTGGGGAGAGGAGAGAGGGAATGGAACAGTGTGGGGAGAGGAGAGAGGGAATAGGAGAATGTGGGGAGAGGAGAGTGGGAACGGGACAGTGTGGGCAGAGGAGAGAGGGAATGGAACAGTGTGGGGAGAAGAGAGAAGGAATGAGATAGTGTGGGGAGAGGAGAGAGGGAATGGGACAGTGTGGGGAGAGGAAAGAGGGAATGGGACAGTCTGGGGAGAGGAGAAAGGGAATTGACACTGTGGGGAGAGGAGAGAGGGAATGGGACACTGTGGGGAGAGGAGAGAGGGAATGGGGCACTGGGGAGAGGAGAGAGGGAATGGGACTGTGTGGGGAGAGGAGAGAGAATGTGACAGTGTGGGGAGAGGAGAGAGGGAATGGTATATTGTGGGGAGAGGAGAGAGGGAATGGGACAGTCTGGGGAGAAGGGAAAGGGAATGGGACACTGTGGGTAGAGGAGAGAGGGAATGGGACAGTGTGGGGAGAGGAGAGAGGGAATGGAACACTGAGGAGAGGAGTGAGGGAATGGGACAGTGTGGGGAGAGGATAGAGGGAATGGCACAGTGTGGGAAGAGGAGAGAGGGAATGGAATCGTGTGGGGAGAGGAGAGAGGGAATGGGACAGTGTTGGGAGAGTAGGGAGGGAATGGCATAGTGTGGGGAGAGGAGAGAAGTAATGCGACATTGTGGGGAGAGGAGAGAGTGAATGGGACAGTGTGGGGAGAAGAGAGGGGGAATGGGACTGCGTGGGGAGAGGAAAGATGGAATGGGACAGTGTGGGGACAGGAGAGTGGGAATGGGAAACTGGGGAGAAGGGAGAAGAAATGGGACACTGTGGGGAGAGAAGAGAGGGAATGGGAAACTGTGAGGAGAGGGGAATGGGACAGTGTGGGGAGAGGAGAGAGTCGAATGGAACAATGAGGGGAGAAGAGAGAGGGAATGGAACAATGTGGGGAGAGGAGAGAGGGAATGGAATAGTGTGGGGAGAGGAGAGGGGGAATGGGACAGTGTGGGGAGAGGAGGGAGGGAATGGCATAGTGTGGGGAGCGGAGAGAAGAAATGCGACATTGTGGGGAGAGAAGAGAGGGAATGGCACAGTGTGGGGAGAGGAGAGAGGGAATGGGACAGTGTGGGGAGAGGAGAGAGGGAATGGCACAGTCTGGGGAGAGGAGAGAGGGAATGGAACACTGGGGAGAGGAGTGAGGGAATGGGACAGTGTGGGGAGAGGAAAGAGGGAATAGGACAGTCTGGGGAGAAGAGAAAGGGAATGGGACACTGTGGGTAGAGGAGAGAGGGAATGGGACAGTGTGGGGAGAGGAGAGATGGAATGGAACACTGGGGAGAGGAGTGAGGGAATGGGACAGTGTGGGGAGAGGAGGGAGTGAATGGCATAGTGTGGGGAGAGGAGAGAAGAAATGCGACATTGTGGGGAGAGGAGAGAGGGAATGGGACAGTGTGGGGAGAGGAGAGAGGGAATGGGACAGTGTGGGGAGAGGAGAGAGGGAATGGTATATTGTGGGGAGAGGAGAGAGGGAATGGAACACTGGGGAGAGGAGAGACGGAATGGGACACTGTGGGGAGAGGAGAGAGGGAATGGGACACTGTGGGGAGAGGAGAGAGGGAATGGGACAGTGTTGAGAGGAGAGAGGGAATGGCACACTGTGGGGAGAGGAGAGAGGGAATGGGACAGTGTGGGGAGAAGAGAGAAGGAATGGGACAGTGTGGGGAGAGGAGAGAGGGAATGGGACACTGTGGGGAGAGGAGAGAGGGAACGGGACAGTGTGGGGAGAGGAGAGAGGGAACGGGACAGTGTTGGGAGAGGAGAGAGGGAATGGGACAGTGTGGGGAGAGGAGAGAGGGAATGGGACAGTGTGGGGAGAGGAGAGAGGGAATGGGACACTGTGGAGAGAGGAGAGAGGGAATGGGACAGTGTGGGGAGAGGAGAGAGGGAATGGCACAGATTGGGAGAGGAGAGAGTGAATGGGATAGTGTGGGGAGAGGAGAGAGGGAATGGGTCACTGTGGGGAGAGGAGAGAGGGAATGGGATATTGTGTGGAGAGGAGAGAGGGAATGTGACACTGGGGAGAGGAGTGAGGGAATGAGACAGTGTGGGGAGAGGAAAGAGGGAATGGGAGACTGCGGGGAGGGGAGAGGGGAATGGGACAGTGTGGGGAGACGAGAGAGCGAATGGAACAGTGTGGGGAGAGGAGAGAGGGAATGGAACAGTGTGGTGAGAGGGGAGAGGGAATGGGACACTGTGGGGAGAGGAGAGAGGGAATGGGACACTGTGGGGAGAGGAGAGAGGGAATGGGACAGTGTGGGGAGAGGAGAGAGAATGTGACAGTGTGGGGAGAGGAGAGAGAAAATGGGATATTGTGTGGAGAGGAGTGAGAGAATGAGACAGTGTGGGGAGAGGAAAGAGGGAATGGGAGACTGCGGGGAGAGGAGAGGGGAATGGGACAGTGTGGGGAGAGGAGAGAGCGAATGGAACAGTGTGCGGAGAGGAGAGAGGGAATGGAACAGTGTGGTGAGAGGAGAGAGGGAATGGGACACTGGGGAGAGGAGAGAGTAAATGGAACAGTGTGGGGACAGAGGGGAAGGGATGGGACACAGTGTGGAGAGGAGATTGTGAATGGGACAGTGTGGGAAGAGGAGAGAGGGAATGGGAGAATGTGGGGAGAGGACAGTGTGGGGAGAGGAGAGAGGGAATGGAACAGTGTGGAGAGAGGAGGGAGTGAATGGGACACTGTGGGGAGAGGAGAGAGGGAATGAGACAGTGTGCAGAGAGGAGAGAAGGAATGGGACACAGTGTGGAGAGGAGAGAGTGAATGAGGCAGTGTGGGGAGAGGAGAGATTGAATGGTACGCTGTGGGAGAGATGGAATGGTACACTGTGGGAGAGGAGGGAGGGAGTGGGACAGTGTGGCGAGAGGAGAGAGGGAATAGGTCAGTATGGGGAGAGGAGAGGGGAATGGGACAGTGAGGGGAGAGGAGAGCGCGAATGGAACAGTGTGGGGAGAGGAGAGAGGGAATGGAACAGTGTGGGGAGAGGAGAGAGGGAATGGGACACTGTGGGGAGAGGAGAGAGGGAATGGACCAGTGTGGGGAGAGGAGAGAAGGAATGGGACACAGTGTGGAGAGGAGAGAGTGAATGAGGCAGTGTGGGAAGAGGAGAGATTGAATGGGAGAATGTGGGGAGACGAGAGTAGGAACGGGACCGTGAGGGGAGTGAAAAGATGCAATGGGACAGTGTGGGGAGAGGAGAGAGGGAATGGCACAGTGTGGGGAGAGGAGAGAGGGAATGGCACAGTGTGGGGAGAGGAGAGAGGGAATGGGACACTGGGGAGAGGAGAGAGGGAATGGGACAGTGTGGGGAGAGGAGAGAGGGAATGGGACTGTGTGGGGAGAGGAAAGAGGGAATGGGACAGTGTGGGGAGAGGAGAGAGCGAATGGAACAATGTGGGGAGAGGAGAGAGGGAATGGAACAATGTGGGGAGAGGAGAGAGGGAATGGGTTGATGTGGGGAGAGGGAATGGGACAGTGTGGGGAGAGGAGAGAGGGAATGGGACAGTGTTGAGAGGAGAGAGGGAATGGGACACTGTGGGGAGAGGAGAGAGGGAATGGGACAGTGTGGGGAGAGGAGAGAGGGAACGGGACAGTGTTGGGAGAGGAGAGAGGGAATGGGACTGTGTGGGGAGAGGAGAGAGGGAATGGGACAGTGTGGGGAGAGGAGAGAGGGAATGGGACACTGTGGGGAGAGGAGAGAGGGAATGGGACACTGGGGAGAGGAGGGAGGGAGTGGAACAGTGTGTGGAGAGGAGAGAGGGAATAGGTCAGTATGGGGAGAGGAGATCGGGAATGGGACAGTGTTGAGAGGAGAGAGTGAATGGGACAGTGTGGGGAGAAAAGAGAGGGAATGGGACTGCATGGGGAGAGGAAAGATGGAATGGGACAGTGTGGGGACAGGAGAGTGGGAATGGGAAACTGGGGAGAAGAGAGAAGGAATGGGACACTGGGGAGAGGAGAGAGGCAATGGGACACTGTGAGGAGAGGGGAATGGGACAATGTGGGGAGAGGAGAGTGTCGAATGGAACAATGTGGGGAGAGGAGAGAGGGAATGGAACAATGTGGGGAGAGGAGAGAGGGAATGGGACAGTGTGGGGAGAGGAGGGAGGGAATGGCATAGTGTGGGGAGAGGAGAGATGAAATGCGACATTGTGGGGAGTGGAGAGAGAGAATAGGACACTGTGGGGGGAGGAGAGTGGGAATGGGACACTGTGGGGAGAAGAGAGAAGAAATGGGACACTGTGGCGAGAGGAGAGAGGGAATGCGACACTGTGGGGAGAGAAGACGGGAATGAGACAGTGTGAGGAGAGGAGAGCGCGAGTGGAACAATGTGGGGAGAGGAGAGAGGGAATAGAACACTTTGGGGAAAGGAGAGAGGGAATGGAACAGTGTGGGGAGAGGAGAGAAGGAATGGGACACAGTGTGGCGAGGAGAGAGTGAATGGGACAGTGTGGGGAGAGGACAGATGAAATGGGAGAATGTGGGGAGAGGAGAGTTGGAACGGGATAGTGGGGGGAGAGGAGAGAGGGAATGGGACAGTGTGGGGAGAGGAGAGAGGGAATGGGACAGTGTGGGGAGAGGAGAAAGGGAATGGGACAGTGTGGGGAGAGGAGAGAGGGAATGGGACAGTGGGAGAGAGGAGAGTGGGAACGGGACAGTGTGGGGAGAGGAGAAAGGGAATGGCACAGTGTGGGGTGAGGAGGGAGGGAATGGGACAGTGTGGGGAGAGGAGAGAGGGAATGGGACAGTGTGGGGAGAGGAGAGAGGGAATGGGAGACTGGGGAGAGGAGGGAGGGAGTGGAATAGTGTGTGGAGAGGAGTGAGGGAATAGGTCAGTATGGGGAGAGGAGATCGGGAATGGGACAGTGTTGAGAGGAGAGAGGGAATGGGACAATGTGGGGAGAGGAGAGAGGGAATGGGACAGTGTGGGGAGAGGAGAGAGGGAACGGGACAGTGTTGGGAGAGGAGAGAGGGAATGGGACTGTGTGGGGAGAGGAGAGAGGGAATGGGACAGTGTGGGGAGAGGAGAGAGGGAATGGGACAGTGTGGGGAGAGGAGAGAGGGAATGGGACACTGTGGGGAGAGGAGAGAGGGAATGGGACAGTGTGGGGAGAGGAGAGAGGGAATGGGACACTGTGGAGAGAGGAGAGAGGGAATGGGACAGTGTGGGGAGAGGAGAGAGGGAATGGCACAGATTGGGAGAGGAGAGAGTGAATGGGATAGTGTGGGGAGAGGAGAGAGGGAATGGGACACTGTGGGGAGAGGAGAGAGGGAATGGGATATTGTGTGGAGAGGAGAGAGGGAATGTGACACTGGGGAGAGGAGTGAGGGAATGAGACAGTGTGGGGAGAGGAAAGAGGGAATGGGAGACTGCGGGGAGGGGAGAGGGGAATGGGACAGTGTGGGAAGAGGAGAGAGCGAATGGAACAGTGTGGGGAGAGGAGAGAGAGAATGGAACAGTGTGGTGAGAGGGGAGAGGGAATGGGACAGTGTGGGGAGAGGAGAGAGCGAATGGAACAGTGTGGGGAGAGGAGAGAGGAAATGGAACAGTGTGGGGAGAGGAGAGAGGGAATGGGACAGTGTGCGGAGAGGAGAGAGGGAATGGAACAGTGTGGTGAGAGGAGAGAGGGAATGGGACACTGGGGAGAGGAGAGAGTAAATGGAACAGTGTGGGGACAGAGGGGAAGGGATGGGACACAGTGTGGAGAGGAGATTGTGAATGGGACAGTGTGGGAAGAGGAGAGAGGGAATGGGAGAATGTGGGGAGAGGACAGTGTGGGGAGAGGAGAGAGGGAATGGAACAGTGTGGAGAGAGGAGGGAGTGAATGGGACACTGTGGGGAGAGGAGAGAGGGAATGAGACAGTGTGCAGAGAGGAGAGAAGGAATGGGACACAGTGTGGAGAGGAGAGAGTGAATGAGGCAGTGTGGGAAGAGGAGAGATTGAATGGTACGCTGTGGGAGAGATGGAATGGTACACTGTGGGAGAGGAGGGAGGGAGTGGGACAGTGTGGCGAGAGGAGAGAGGGAATAGGTCAGTATGGGGAGAGGAGAGGGGAATGGGACAGTGTGGGGAGAGGAGAGCGCGAATGGAACAGTGTGGGGAGAGGAGAGAGGGAATGGAACAGTGTGGGGAGAGGAGAGAGGGAATGGGACACTGTGGGGAGAGGAGAGAGGGAATGGACCAGTGTGGGGAGAGGAGAGAAGGAATGGGACACAGTGTGGAGAGGAGAGAGTGAATGAGGCAGTGTGGGAAGAGGAGAGATTGAATGGGAGAATGTGGGGAGACGAGAGTAGGAACGGGACTGTGAGGGGAGTGAAAAGATGCAATGGGACAGTGTGGGGAGAGGAGAGAGGGAATGGCACAGTGTGGGGAGAGGAGAGAGGGAATGGCACAGTGTGGGGAGAGGAGAGAGGGAATGGGACACTGGGGAGAGGAGAGAGGGAATGGGACAGTGTGGGGAGAGGAGAGAGGGAATGGGACTGTGTGGGGAGAGGAAAGAGGGAATGGGACAGTGTGGGGAGAGGAGAGAGTGAATGGAACAATGTGGGGAGAGGAGAGAGGGAATGGAACAATGTGGGGAGAGGAGAGAGGGAATGGGTTGATGTGGGGAGAGGGAATGGGACAGTGTGGGGAGAGGAGAGAGGGAATGGGACAGTGTTGAGAGGAGAGAGGGAATGGGACACTGTGGGGAGAGGAGAGAGGGAATGGGACAGTGTGGGGAGAGGAGAGAGGGAACGGGACAGTGTTGGGAGAGGAGAGAGGGAATGGGACTGTGTGGGGAGAGGAGAGAGGGAATGGGACAGTGTGGGGAGAGGAGAGAGGGAATGGGACACTGTGGGGAGAGGAGAGAGGGAATGGGACACTGGGGAGAGGAGGGAGGGAGTGGAACAGTGTGTGGAGAGGAGAGAGGGAATAGGTCAGTATGGGGAGAGGAGATCGGGAATGGGACAGTGTTGAGAGGAGAGAGTGAATGGGACAGTGTGGGGAGAAAAGAGAGGGAATGGGACTGCATGGGGAGAGGAAAGATGGAATGGGACAGTGTGGGGACAGGAGAGTGGGAATGGGAAACTGGGGAGAAGAGAGAAGGAATGGGACACTGGGGAGAGGAGAGAGGCAATGGGACACTGTGAGGAGAGGGGAATGGGACAATGTGGGGAGAGGAGTGTGTCGAATGGAACAATGTGGGGAGAGGAGAGAGGGAATGGAACAATGTGGGGAGAGGAGAGAGGGAATGGGACAGTGTGGGGAGAGGAGGGAGGGAATGGCATAGTGTGGGGAGAGGAGAGATGAAATGCGACATTGTGGGGAGTGGAGAGAGAGAATAGGACACTGTGGGGGGAGGAGAGTGGGAATGGGACACTGTGGGGAGAAGAGAGAAGAAATGGGACAGTGTGGGGAGAGGAGAGAAGGAATGGGACACAGTGTGGCGAGGAGAGAGTGAATGGGACAGTGTGGGGAGAGGACAGATGGAATGGGAGAATGTGGGGAGAGGAGAGTTGGAACGGGATAGTGGGGGGAGAGGAGAGAGGGAATGGGACAGTGTGGGGAGAGGAGAGAGGGAATGGGACAGTGTGGGGAGAGGAGAAAGGGAATGGGACAGTGTGGGGAGAGGAGAGAGGGAATGGGACAGTGGGAGAGAGGAGAGTGGGAACGGGACAGTGTGGGGAGAGGAGAAAGGGAATGGCACAGTGTGGGGTGAGGAGGGAGGGAATGGGACAGTGTGGGGAGAGGAGAGAGGGAATGGGACAGTGTGGGGAGAGGAGAGAGGGAATGGGAGACTGGGGAGAGGAGGGAGGGAGTGGAATAGTGTGTGGAGAGGAGTGAGGGAATAGGTCAGTATGGGGAGAGGAGATCGGGAATGGGACAGTGTTGAGAGGAGAGAGGGAATGGGACAATGTGGGGAGAGGAGAGAGGGAATGGGACAGTGTGGGGAGAGGAGAGAGGGAACGGGACAGTGTTGGGAGAGGAGAGAGGGAATGGGACTGTGTGGGGAGAGGAGAGAGGGAATGGGACAGTGTGGGGAGAGGGGAGAGGGAATGGGACAGTGTGGGGAGAGGAGAGAGGGAATGGGACAGTGTGGGGAGAGGAGAGAGGGAATGGGACACTGTGGGGAGAGGAGAGAGGGAATGGGACACTGGGGAGAGGAGGGAGGGAGTGGAACAGTGTGGGGAGAGGAGAGAGGGAATGGGACAGTGTTGAGAGGAGAGAGGGAATGGGACACTGTGGGGAGAGGAGAGAGGGAATGGGACAGTGTGAGGAGAGGAGAGAGGGAATGGGACAGCATGGGGAGAGGAGAGAGGGAATGGGACAGCATGGGGAGAGGAGAGAGGGCATGAGACAGTGTGGGGAGAGGGGAGAGGGAATGGGACACTGTGGGGAGAGGAGAGAGGGAATGAGACAGTGTGGGGAGAAGAGAGAAGAAATGGGACAGTGTGGGGAGAGGAGAGAGGGAATGGAACATTGTGGTGAGAGGAGAGAAGGAATGGGACAGTGCGGGGAGACGAGGGAGGTAATGGGACGGTGTGGGGAGATGAGAGAGGGAATGGGACAGTGTGGGGAGAGGAGAGAGGAAATGGAACAGTGTGGGGAGAGGAGAGAGGGAATGGGACACTGCAGGGAGAGGAGAGAGGGAATTGAACAGTGTGGGGAGAGGAGAGAAGGAATGGGACACAGTGTGGAGAGAGGAGAGTGAATGGGACTGTGTGGGGAGAGGAGAGAGGGAATGGGACAGTGTGTGGAGAGGAGAAAGGGAATGGGAAGGTGTGGGGAGAGGAGAGAGGGAATGGGACAGTGGGAGAGAGGAGAGTGGGAACGGGACAGTGTGGGGAGAGGAGAAAGGGAATGGCACAGTGTGGGGTGAGGAGGGAGGGAATGGGACAGTGTGGGGAGAGGAGAGAGGGAATGGGACAGTGTGGGGAGAGGAGAGAGTGAATGGGATAGTGTGGGGAGAGGAGAGAGGGAATGGGACACTGTGGGGAGAGGAGAGAGGGAATGGGAGACTGGGGAGAGGAGGGAGGGAGTGGAATAGTGTGTGGAGAGGAGTGAGGGAATAGGTCAGTATGGGGAGAGGAGATCGGGAATGGGACAGTGTTGAGAGGAGAGAGGGAATGGGACACTGTGGGGAGAGGAGAGAGGGAATGGGACAGTGTTTGGAGAGGAGAGAGGGAACCGGACAGTGTTGGGAGAGGAGAGAGGGAATGGGACTGTGTGGGGAGAGGAGAGAGGGAATGGGACAGTGTGGGGAGAGGAGAGAGGGAATGGGACAGTGTGGGGAGAGGAGAGAGGGAATGGGACACTGTGGGGAGAGGAGAGAGGGAATGGGACACTGGGGAGAGGAGGGAGGGAGTGGAACAGTGTGGGGAGAGGAGAGAGGGAATGGGACAGTGTTGAGAGGAGAGAGGGAATGGGACACTGTGGGGAGAGGAGAGAGGGAATGGGACAGTGTGAGGAGAGGAGAGAGGGAATGGGACAGCATGGGGAGAGGAGAGAGGGCATGAGACAGTGTGGGGAGAGGGGAGAGGGAATGGGACACTGTGGGGAGAGGAGAGAGGGAATGAGACAGTGTGGGGAGAAGAGAGAAGAAATGGGACAGTGTGGGGAGAGGAGAGAGGGAATGGAACATTGTGGTGAGAGGAGAGAAGGAATGGGACAGTGCGGGGAGACGAGGGAGGTAATGGGACGGTGTGGGGAGATGAGAGAGGGAATGGGACAGTGTGGGGAGAGGAGAGAGGAAATGGAACAGTGTGGGGAGAGGAGAGAGGGAATGGGACACTGCAGGGAGAGGAGAGAGGGAATTGAACAATGTGGGGAGAGGAGAGAAGGAATGGGACACAGTGTGGAGAGAAGAGAGTGAATGGGACAGTGTGGGGAGAGAAGAGAGGGAATGGGAGAATGTGGGGAGAGGAGAGTGGGAACAGGACAGTGTGGGCAGAGGAGAGAGGGAATGGGACAGTGTGGGGAGAGGAGGGAGTGAATGGGACACTGTGGGGAGAGGAGAGAGGGAATGGGACAGTGTGGGGAGAAGAGAGAAGGAATGGGACAGTGTGGGGAGAGGAGAGAGGGAATGGGACACTGTGGGGAGAGGAGAGAGGGAACGGGACAGTGTGGGGAGAGGAGAGAGGGAACGGGACAGTATTGGGAGAGGAGAGAGGGAATGGGACAGTGTGGGGAGAGGAGAGAGGGAATGGGACAGTGTGGGGAGAGGAGAGAGCGAATGGAACACTGTGGGGAGAGGAGAGAGCGAATGGAACAGTGTGGGGAGAGGAGAGAGGGAATGGAACAGTGTGGTGAGAGGGGAGAGGGAATGGGACACTGTGGGGAGAGGAGAGAGGGAATGGGACACTGTGGGGAGAGGAGAGAGGGAATGGGACAGTGTGGGGAGAGGAGAGAGAATGTGACAGTGTGGGGAGAGGAGAGAGAAAATGGGATATTGTGTGGAGAGGAGTGAGAGAATGAGACAGTGTGGGGAGAGGAAAGAGGGAATGGGAGACTGCGGGGAGAGGAGAGGGGAATGGGACAGTGTGGGGAGAGGAGAGAGGGAATGGAACAGTGTGGAGAGAGGAGGGAGTGAATGGGACACTGTGGGGAGAGGAGAGAGGGAATGAGACAGTGTGCGGAGAGGAGAGAAGGAATGGGACACAGTGTGGAGAGGAGAGAGTGAATGAGGCAGTGTGGGAAGAGGAGAGATTTAATGGTACGCTGTGGGAGAGATGGAATGGTACGCTGTGGGAGAGGAGGGAGGGAGTGGGACAGTGTGGGGAGAGGAGAGAGGGAATAGGTCAGTATGGGGAGAGGAGAGGGGAATGGGACAGTGTGGGGAGAGGAGAGCGCGAATGGAACAGTGTGGGGAGAGGAGAGAAGGAATGGAACTGTGTGGGGAGAGGAGAGAGGGAATGGGACACTGTGGGGAGAGGAGAGAGGGAATGGACCAGTGTGGGGAGAGGAGAGAAGGAATGGGACACAGTGTGGAGAGGAGAGAGTGAATGAGGCAGTGTGGGAAGAGGAGAGATTGAATGGGAGAATGTGGGGAGACGAGAGCAGGAACGGGACCATGAGGGGAGTGAAAAGATGCAATGGGACAGTGTGGGGAGAGGAGAGAGGGAATGGCACAGTGTGGGGAGAGGAGAGAGGGAATGGCACAGTGTGGGGAGAGGAGAGAGGGAATGGGACACTGGGGAGAGGAGAGAGGGAATGGGACAGTGTGGGGAGAGGAGAGAGGGAATGGGACAGTGTGGGGAGAGGAAAGAGGGAATGGGACAGTGTGGGGAGAGGAGAGAGCGAATGGAACAATGTGGGGAGAGGAGAGAGGGAATGGAACAATGTGGGGAGAGGAGAGAGGGAATGGGTTGATGTGGGGAGAGGGAATGGGACAGTGTGGGGAGTGGAGAGAGGGAATGGGACAGTGTTGAGAGGAGAGAGGGAATGGGACACTGTGGGGAGAGGAGAGAGGGAATGGGACAGTGTGGGGAGAGGAGAGAGGGAACGGGACAGTGTTGGGAGAGGAGAGAGGGAATGGGACTGTGTGGGGAGAGGAGAGAGGGAATGGGACAGTGTGGGGAGAGGAGAGAGGGAATGGGACACTGTGGGGAGAGGAGAGAGGGAATGGGACACTGTGGGGAGAGGAGAGAGGGAATGGGACACTGGGGAGAGGAGGGAGGGAGTGGAACAGTGTGTGGAGAGGAGAGAGGGAATAGGTCAGTATGGGGAGAGGAGATCGGGAATGGGACAGTGTTGAGAGGAGAGAGGGAATGGGACAGTGTGGGGAGAAAAGAGAGGGAATGGGACTGCATGGGGAGAGGAAAGATGGAATGGGACAGTGTGGGGACAGGAGAGTGGGAATGGGAAACTGGGGAGAAGAGAGAAGGAATGGGACACTGGGGAGAGGAGAGTGTCGAATGGAACAATGTGGGGAGAGGAGAGAGGGAATGGATCAATGTGGGGAGAGGATAGATGGAATGAAAGAGTGTGGGGAGAGGAGAGAGGGAATGGGACAGTGTGGGGAGAGGAGGGAGGGAATGGCATAGTGTGGGGGGAGGAGAGATGATATGCGACATTGTGGGGAGTGGAGAGAGAGAATAGGACACTGTGGGGGGAGGAGAGTGGGAATGGGACACTGTGGGGAGAAGAGAGAAGAAATGGGACACTGTGGCGAGAGGAGAGAGGGAATGGGACACTGTGGGGAGAGAAGACGGGAATGAGACAGTGTGAGGAGAGGAGAGCGCGAGTGGAACAATGTGGGGAGAGGAGAGAGGGAATAGAACACTTTGGGGAAAGGAGAGAGGGAATGGAACAGTGTGGGGAGAGGAGAGAAGGAATGGGACACAGTGTGGCGAGGAGAGAGTGAATGGGACAGTGTGGGGAGAGGACAGATGGAATGGGAGAATGTGGGGAGAGGAGAGTTGGAACGGGATAGTGTGGGGAGAGGAGAGAGGGAATGGGACAGTGTGGGGAGAGGAGAGAGGGAATGGGACAGTGTGGGGAGAGGAGAGAGGGAATGGGACAGTGTGGGGAGAGGAGAGAGGGAATGGGACAGTGGGAGAGAGGAGAGTGGGAACGGGACAGTGTGGGGAGAGGAGAAAGGGAATGGCACAGTGTGGGGTGAGGAGGGAGGGAATGGGACAGTGTGGGGAGAGGAGAGAGGGAATGGGACAGTGTGGGGAGAGGAGAGAGTGAATGGGATAGTGTGGGGAGAGGAGAGAGGGAATGGGACACTGTGGGGAGAGGAGAGAGGGAATGGGAGACGGGGAGAGGAGGGAGGGAGTGGAATAGTGTGTGGAGAGGAGTGAGGGAATAGGTCAGTATGGGGAGAGGAGATCGGGAATGGGACAGTGTTGAGAGGAGAGAGGGAATGGGACACTGTGGGGAGAGGAGAGAGGGAATGGGATAGTGTGGCGAGAGGAGAGAGGGAACGGGACAGTGTTGGGAGAGGAGAGAGGGAATGGGACTGTGTGGGGAGAGGAGAGAGGGAATGGGACAGTGTGGGGAGAGGAGAGAGGGAATGGGACAGTGTGGGGAGAGGAGAGAGGGAATGGGACACTGTGGGGTGAGGAGAGAGGGAATGGGACACTGGGGAGAGGAGGGAGGGAGTGGAACAGTGTGGGGAGAGGAGAGAGGGAATGGGACAGTGTTGAGAGGAGAGAGGGAATGGGAGAATGTGGGGAGATGAGAGTTGGAACGGGATAGTGTGGGGAGAGGAGAGAGTGAATGAGGCAGTGTGGGAAGAGGAGAGATTGAATGGGAGAATGTGGGGAGAAGAGAGTAGGAACGGGACCGTGTGGGGAGTGGAGAGATGCAATGGGACAGTGTGGGGAGAGGAGAGAGGGAATGGCACAGTGTGGGGAGAGGAGAGAGGGAATGGCACAGTGTGGGGAGAGGAGAGAGGGAATGGGACACTGGGGAGAGGAGAGAGGGAATGGGACAGTGTGGGGAGAGGAGAGAGGGAATGGGACAGTGTGGGGAGAGGAGAGAGCGAATGGAACAATGTGGGGAGAGGAGAGAGGGAATGGAACAATGTGGGGAGAGGAAAGAGGGAATGGGACAGTGTGGGGAGAGGAAAGAGGGAATGCGATAGTGAGGGGAGAGGAGAGAGGGAATGGGACACTGGGATCAGGAGAGAGGGAATGGGACACTGTGGGGAGAGGAGAGCGGGAATGGGACAGTGTGGGGAGAGGAGAGAGGGAATGGGACAGTGTGGGGAGAGGAGAGGGGGAATGGGACAGTGCGGGGAGAGGAGAGATGGAATGGGACACTTTGGGGAGAAGAGAGTGGGAACAGGGCAGTGTGGGGAGAGCAGAGAGGGAATGGGACAGTGTGGGGAGTGGAGAGATGCAATGTGACAGTGTGGGGAGAAGAGAGTGGGAACGGGACAGTATGGGGAGAGGAGAGAGGGAATGGCACTGTGTGGGAAGAGTAGGGAGGGAATGGGACACTGTGGGGAGAGGCGAGAGGGAATGAGACAGTGTGGTGAGAGGAAAGAGGGATTGGGAAGTGTGGGGAGAAGAAATGCGACATTGTGGGGAGAGGAGAGAGGGAATGGGACAATGTGGGGAGAGGAGAGAGGGAATGAGACAGTGTGCGGAGAGGAGAGAAGGAATGGGACACAGTGTGGAGAGGAGAGAGTGAATGAGGCAGTGTGGGAAGAGGAGAGATTTAATGGTACGCTGTGGGAGAGATGGAATGGTACGCTGTGGGAGAGGAGGGAGGGAGTGGGACAGTGTGGGGAGAGGAGAGAGGGAATAGGTCAGTATGGGGAGAGGAGAGGGGAATGGGACAGTGTGGGGAGAGGAGAGCGCGAATGGAACAGTGTGGGGAGAGGAGAGAGGGAATGGAACTGTGTGGGGAGAGGAGAGAGGGAATGGGACACTGTGGGGAGAGGAGAGAGGGAATGGACCAGTGTGGGGAGAGGAGAGAAGGAATGGGACACAGTGTGGAGAGGAGAGAGTGAATGAGGCAGTGTGGGAAGAGGAGAGATTGAATGGGAGAATGTGGGGAGACGAGAGCAGGAACGGGACCATGAGGGGAGTGAAAAGATGCAATGGGACAGTGTGGGGAGAGGAGAGAGGGAATGGCACAGTGTGGGGAGAGGAGAGAGGGAATGGCACAGTGTGGGGAGAGGAGAGAGGGAATGGGACACTGGGGAGAGGAGAGAGGGAATGGGACAGTGTGGGGAGAGGAGAGAGGGAATGGGACAGTGTGGGGAGAGGAAAGAGGGAATGGGACAGTGTGGGGAGAGGAGAGAGCGAATGGAACAATGTGGGGAGAGGAGAGAGGGAATGGAACAATGTGGGGAGAGGAGAGAGGGAATGGGTTGATGTGGGGAGAGGGAATGGGACAGTGTGGGGAGTGGAGAGAGGGAATGGGACAGTGTTGAGAGGAGAGAGGGAATGGGACACTGTGGGGAGAGGAGAGAGGGAATGGGACAGTGTGGGGAGAGGAGAGAGGGAACGGGACAGTGTTGGGAGAGGAGAGAGGGAATGGGACTGTGTGGGGAGAGGAGAGAGGGAATGGGACAGTGTGGGGAGAGGAGAGAGGGAATGGGACACTGTGGGGAGAGGAGAGAGGGAATGGGACACTGTGGGGAGAGGAGAGAGGGAATGGGACACTGGGGAGAGGAGGGAGGGAGTGGAACAGTGTGTGGAGAGGAGAGAGGGAATAGGTCAGTATGGGGAGAGGAGATCGGGAATGGGACAGTGTTGAGAGGAGAGAGGGAATGGGACAGTGTGGGGAGAAAAGAGAGGGAATGGGACTGCATGGGGAGAGGAAAGATGGAATGGGACAGTGTGGGGACAGGAGAGTGGGAATGGGAAACTGGGGAGAAGAGAGAAGGAATGGGACACTGGGGAGAGGAGAGTGTCGAATGGAACAATGTGGGGAGAGGAGAGAGGGAATGGATCAATGTGGGGAGAGGATAGATGGAATGAAAGAGTGTGGGGAGAGGAGAGAGGGAATGGGACAGTGTGGGGAGAGGAGGGAGGGAATGGCATAGTGTGGGGAGAGGAGAGATGATATGCGACATTGTGGGGAGTGGAGAGAGAGAATAGGACACTGTGGGGGGAGGAGAGTGGGAATGGGACACTGTGGGGAGAAGAGAGAAGAAATGGGACACTGTGGCGAGAGGAGAGAGGGAATGGGACACTGTGGGGAGAGAAGACGGGAATGAGACAGTGTGAGGAGAGGAGAGCGCGAGTGGAACAATGTGGGGAGAGGAGAGAGGGAATAGAACACTTTGGGGAAAGGAGAGAGGGAATGGAACAGTGTGGGGAGAGGAGAGAAGGAATGGGACACAGTGTGGCGAGGAGAGAGTGAATGGGACAGTGTGGGGAGAGGACAGATGGAATGGGAGAATGTGGGGAGAGGAGAGTTGGAACGGGATAGTGTGGGGAGAGGAGAGAGGGAATGGGACAGTGTGGGGAGAGGAGAGAGGGAATGGGACAGTGTGGGGAGAGGAGAGAGGGAATGGGACAGTGTGGGGAGAGGAGAGAGGGAATGGGACAGTGGGAGAGAGGAGAGTGGGAACGGGACAGTGTGGGGAGAGGAGAAAGGGAATGGCACAGTGTGGGGTGAGGAGGGAGGGAATGGGACAGTGTGGGGAGAGGAGAGAGGGAATGGGACAGTGTGGGGAGAGGAGAGAGTGAATGGGATAGTGTGGGGAGAGGAGAGAGGGAATGGGACACTGTGGGGAGAGGAGAGAGGGAATGGGAGACGGGGAGAGGAGGGAGGGAGTGGAATAGTGTGTGGAGAGGAGTGAGGGAATAGGTCAGTATGGGGAGAGGAGATCGGGAATGGGACAGTGTTGAGAGGAGAGAGGGAATGGGACACTGTGGGGAGAGGAGAGAGGGAATGGGATAGTGTGGCGAGAGGAGAGAGGGAACGGGACAGTGTTGGGAGAGGAGAGAGGGAATGGGACTGTGTGGGGAGAGGAGAGAGGGAATGGGACAGTGTGGGGAGAGGAGAGAGGGAATGGGACAGTGTGGGGAGAGGAGAGAGGGAATGGGACACTGTGGGGTGAGGAGAGAGGGAATGGGACACTGGGGAGAGGAGGGAGGGAGTGGAACAGTGTGGGGAGAGGAGAGAGGGAATGGGACAGTGTTGAGTGGAGAGAGGGAATGGGAGAATGTGGGGAGATGAGAGTTGGAACGGGATAGTGTGGGGAGAGGAGAGAGTGAATGAGGCAGTGTGGGAAGAGGAGAGATTGAATGGGAGAATGTGGGGAGAAGAGAGTAGGAACGGGACCGTGTGGGGAGTGGAGAGATGCAATGGGACAGTGTGGGGAGAGGAGAGAGGGAATGGCACAGTGTGGGGAGAGGAGAGAGGGAATGGCACAGTGTGGGGAGAGGAGAGAGGGAATGGGACACTGGGGAGAGGAGAGAGGGAATGGGACAGTGTGGGGAGAGGAGAGAGGGAATGGGACAGTGTGGGGAGAGGAGAGAGCGAATGGAACAATGTGGGGAGAGGAGAGAGGGAATGGAACAATGTGGGGAGAGGAAAGAGGGAATGGGACAGTGTGGGGAGAGGAAAGAGGGAATGCGATAGTGAGGGGAGAGGAGAGAGGGAATGGGACACTGGGATCAGGAGAGAGGGAATGGGACACTGTGGGGAGAGGAGAGCGGGAATGGGACAGTGTGGGGAGAGGAGAGAGGGAATGGGACAGTGTGGGGAGAGGAGAGAGGGAATGGGACAGTGCGGGGAGAGGAGAGATGGAATGGGACACTTTGGGGAGAAGAGAGTGGGAACAGGGCAGTGTGGGGAGAGCAGAGAGGGAATGGGACAGTGTGGGGAGAGGAGAGGCGGAATGGGACAGTGTGGGGATAGGAGAATGGGAACGGGACCGTGTGGGGAGTGGAGAGATGCAATGTGACAGTGTGGGGAGAAGAGAGTGGGAACGGGACAGTATGGGGAGAGGAGAGAGGGAATGGCACTGTGTGGGAAGAGTAGGGAGGGAATGGGACACTGTGGGGAGAGGCGAGAGGGAATGAGACAGTGTGGTGAGAGGAAAGAGGGATTGGGAAGTGTGGGGAGAAGAAATGCGACATTGTGGGGAGAGGAGAGAGGGAATGGGACAATGTGGGGAGAGGAGAGAGGGAATGGGTTGGTGTGGGGACAGGGATTGGGACAGTGTGGGGAGAGGAGAGAGGGAATAGGACAGTGTGGGGAGAGGAGAGAGGGAATGGGACAGTGTGGGGAGACGAGAGAGGGAATGGGACAGTGTGGGGAGAGGAAAGAGGGAATGGGACCGTGTGGGGAGTGGAGAGATGCAATGGGACAGTGTGGGGAGAGGAGAGTGGGAACGGGAAAGTATCGGGAGAGGAGAGAGGGAATGGAACAGTGTGGGGAGAGGAGAGAGGGAATGGGACACTGTGGGGAGAGGGATGAGGGAATGGAACAGTGTGGGGAGAGGAAAGAGGGATTGGGAAGTGTGGGGTGAAAAAAGAAGAAATGAGACACAGTGTGGAGAGGAGAGAGTGAATGGGACAGTGTGGGGAGAGGAGAGCGCGAATGCAACAGTGTGGGGAGAGGAGAGAGGGAATGGAACAGTGTGGGGAGATGAGAGAGGGAATGGAACAGTGTGGGGAGAGGAGAGAAGGAATGGGACACAGTCTGGAGAGGAGAGAGTGAATGGGACAGTGTGGGGAAAGGAGAGTGGGAACGGGACAGTGTGGGGAGAGGAGAGTGGGAACGGGACAGTGGAGAGAGGAGGGAGTGAATGGGGCACTGTGGGCAGAGGAGGGAGGGAGTGGGACAGTGTTGGGAGAGGAGAGAAGGAAGGGGACACTGTGTGGATAGCTGAGAGGGAATGAGACAGTGTGGGGAGAGGAAAGAGGGATTGGGAAGTGTGGGGAGAAGGGAGAAGAAATGAGACATTGTGTGGAGACGAGAGAAGGAATGGGACAGTGTGGGGAGAGGAGAGAGGGAATGCGACAGTGTGGTGAGAGGAGAGAGGGAATGGGACACTGGGGCGAGGAGAGAGTAAATGGAACAGTGTGGGGAGAGAGGGGAAGGAATGGGACACAGTGTGGAGAGGAGAGTGTTAATGGGACAGTGTGGGGAGAGGAGAGAGGGAATGGGAGAATGTGGGGAGAGGAGAGTGGGAACGGGACAGTGTGGGGAGAGGAGAAAGGGAATGGAACAGTGTGGAGAGAGGAGGGAGTGAATTGGACACTGTGGGGAGAGGAGAGAGGGAATGAGACAGTGTGCGAAGAGGAGAGATGGAATGGTACGCTGTGGGAGAGATGGAATGGTACGCTGTGGGAGAGGAGGGAGGGAGTGGGACAGTGTGGGGAGAGGAGAGAGGGAATAGGTCAGTATGGGGAGAGGAGAGGGGAATGGGACAGTGTGGGGAGAGGAGAGCGCGAATGGAACAGTGTGGGGAGAGGAGAGAGGGAATGGAACAGTGTGGGGAGAGGAGAGAGGGAATGGAACAGTGTGGGGAGAGGAGAGAGGGAATGGGACACTGTGGGGAGAGGAGAGAGGGAATGGAACAGTGTGGGGAAAGGAGAGAAGAAATGAGACACAGTGTGGAGAGGAGAGAGTGAATGAGGCAGTGTGGGAATAGGAGAGATTGAATGGGAGAATGTGGGGAGAGGAGAGTAGGAACGGGACCGTGTAGGGAGTGGAGAGATGCAATGGGACAGTGTGGGGAGAGGAGAGAGGGAATGGCACAGTGTGGGGAGAGGAGAGAGGGAATGGGACACTGGGGAGATGAGAGAGGGAATGGGACAGTGTGGGGAGAGGAGAGAGGGAATGGGACAGTGTGGGGAGAGGAGAGAGCGAATGGAACAATGTGGGGAGAGGAGAGAGGGAATGGAACAATGTGGGGAGAGGAGAGAGGGAATGGCTTGGTGTGGGGAGAGGGAATGGGGCAGTGTGGGGAGAGGAGAGAGGGAATGGGACAGTGTGGGGAGAGGAAAGAGGGAATGCGATAGTGTGGGGAGAGGAGAGAGGGAATGGGACACTGGGATCAGGAGAGAGGGAATGGGACACTGTGGGTAGAGGAGAGTTGGAACAGGGCAGTGTGGGGAGAGGAGAGAGGGAACGGGACAGTATGGGGAGAGGAGAGAGGGAATGGCACTGTGTGGGGAGAGGAGGAAGGGAATGGGACACTGTGGGGAGAGGAGAGGGGAATGGGACAGTGTGGGGAGAGGAAAGAGGGAATGCGATAGTGTGGGGAGAGGAGAGAGGGAATGGGACACTGGGATCAGGAGAGAGGGAATGGGACACTGTGGGTAGAGGAATAGCGGGAATGGGACAGTCTGGGGAGAGGAGAGAGGGAATGGGACAGTGTGGGGAGAGGAGAGAGGGAATGGGACAGTGGGAGAGAGGAGAGTGGGAACGGGACAGTGTGGGGAGAGGAGAAAGGGAATGGCACAGTGTGGGGAGAGGAGAGAGGGAATGGGACACTGTGGGGAGAGGAGAGAGGGAATGGGAGACTGGGGAGAGGAGGGAGGGAGTGGAATAGTGTGTGGAGAGGAGTGAGGGAATACGTCAGTATGGGGAGAGGAGATCGGGAATGGGACAGTGTTGAGAGGAGAGAGGGAATGGGACACTGTGGGGAGAGGAGAGAGGGAATGGGACAGTGTGGCGACAGGAGAGAGGGAACGGGACAGTGTTGGGAGAGGAGAGAGGGAATGGGACTGTGTGGGGAGAGGAGAGAGGGAATGGGACACTGGGGAGAGGAGGGAGGGAGTGGAACAGTGTGGGGAGAGGAGAGAGGGAATGGGACAGTGTTGAGAGGAGAGAGGGAATGGGAGAATGTGGGGAGATGAGAGTTGGAACGGGATAGTGTGGGGAGAGGAGAGAGTGAATGAGGCAGTGTGGGAAGAGGAGAGATTGAATGGGAGAATGTGGGGAGAGGAGAGTAGGAACGGGACCGTGTGGGGAGTGGAGAGATGCAATGGGACAGTGTGGGGAGAGGAGAGAGCGAATGGCACAGTGTGGGGAGAGGAGAGAGGGAATGGCACATGTGGGGAGAGGAGAGAGGGAATGGGACACTGGGGAGAGGAGAGAGGGAATGGGACAGTGTGGGGAGAGGAGAGAGGGAATGGGACAGTGTGGGGAGAGGAGAGAGCGAATGGAACAATGTGGGGAGAGGAGAGAGGGAATGGAACAATGTGGGGAGAGGAGAGAGGGAATGGGTTGGTGTGGGGACAGGGATTGGGACAGTGTGGGGAGAGGAGAGAGGGAATAGGACAGTGTGGGGAGAGGAGAGAGGGAATGGGACAGTGTGGGGAGAGGAGAGAGGGAATGGGACAGTGTGGGGAGAGGAAAGAGGGAATGGGACAGTGTGGGGAGAGGAAAGAGGGAATGCGATAGTGAGGGGAGAGGAGAGAGGGAATGGGACACTGGGATCAGGAGAGAGGGAATGGGACACTGTGGGGAGAGGAGAGCGGGAATGGGACAGTGTGGGGAGAGGAGAGAGGGAATGGGACAGTGCGGGGAGAGGAGAGATGGAATGGGACACTTTGGGGAGAAGAGAGTGGGAACAGGGCAGTGTGGGGAGAGCAGAGAGGGAATGGGACAGTGTGGGGAGAGGAGAGGCGGAATGGGACAGTGTGGGGATAGGAGAATGGGAACGGGACCGTGTGGGGAGTGGAGAGATGCAATGTGACAGTGTGGGGAGAAGAGAGTGGGAACGGGACAGTATGGGGAGAGGAGAGGGGAATGGGACAGTGTGGGGAGAGGAGAGTGCGAATGGGACCGTGTGGGGAGTGGAGAGATGCAATGGGACAGTGTGGGGAGAGGAGAGTGGGAACGGGAAAGTATCGGGAGAGGAGAGAGGGAATGGAACAGTGTGGGGAGAGGAGAGAGGGAATGAGACAGTGTGGTGAGAGGAAAGAGGGATTGGGAAGTGTGGGGAGAAGAAATGCGACATTGTGGGGAGAGGAGAGAGGGAATGGGACACTGTGGGGAGAGGAGAGGGGAATGGGACAGTGTGGGGAGAGGAGAGTGCGAATGGGACCGTGTGGGGAGTGGAGAGATGCAATGGGACAGTGTGGGGAGAGGAGAGTGGGAACGGGAAAGTATCGGGAGAGGAGAGAGGGAATGGAACAGTGTGGGGAGAGGAGAGAGGGAATGGGACACTGTGGGGAGAGGGATGAGGGAATGGAACAGTGTGGGGAGAGGAAAGAGGGATTGGGAAGTGTGGGGTGAAAAGAGAAGAAATGAGACACAGTGTGGAGAGGAGAGAGTGAATGGGACAGTGTGGGGAGAGGAGAGCGCGAATGCAACAGTGTGGGGAGAGGAGAGAGGGAATGGAACAGTGTGGGGAGAGGAGAGAGGGAATGGAACAGTGTGGGGAGAGGAGAGAAGGAATGGGACACAGTGTGGAGAGGAGAGAGTGAATGGGACAGTGTGGGGAAAGGAGAGTGGGAACGGGACAGTGTGGGGAGAGGAGAGTGGGAACGGGACAGTGGAGAGAGGAGGGAGTGAATGGGGCACTGTGGGCAGAGGAGGGAGGGAGTGGGACAGTGTTGGGAGAGGAGAGAAGGAAGGGGACACTGTGTGGAGAGCTGAGAGGGAATGGGTCAGTGTGGGGAGTGGAGAGAAGGAATGGGACACTGTGGGGAGAGGAGAGTGGGAACAGCGCAGTGTGGGGAGAGGAGAGAGGGAATGAGACAGTGTGGGGAGAGGAAAGAGGGATTGGGACACTGGGGCGAGGAGAGAGTAAATGGAACAGTGTGGGGAGAGAGGGGAAGGAATGGGACACAGTGTGGAGAGGAGAGTGTTAATGGGACAGTGTGGGGAGAGGAGAGAGGGAATGGGACAGTGTGGGGAAAGGAGAGTGGGAACGGGACAGTGTGGGGAGAGGAGAGTGGGAACGGGACAGTGGAGAGAGGAGGGAGTGAATGGGGCACTGTGGGCAGAGGAGGGAGGGAGTGGGACAGTGTTGGGAGAGGAGAGAGGTTATGGGACAGTGTGGGGAGAGGAGAGAAGGAAGGGGACACTGTGTGGAGAGCTGAGAGGGAATGGGTCAGTGTGGGGAGTGGAGAGAAGGAATGGGACACTGTGGGGAGAGGAGAGTGGGAACAGCGCAGTGTGGGGAGAGGAGAGAGGGAATGAGACAGTGTGGGGAGAGGAAAGAGGGATTGGGACACTGGGGCGAGGAGAGAGTAAATGGAAAAGTGTGGGGAGAGAGGGGAAGGAATGGGACACAGTGTGGAGAGGAGAGTGTTAATGGGACAGTGTGGGGAGAGGAGAGAGGGAATGGGAGAATGTGGGGAGAGGAGAGTGGGAACGGGACAGTGTGGGGAGAGGAGAAAGGGAATGGAACAGTGTGGAGAGAGGAGGGAGTGAATTGGACACTGTGGGGAGAGGAGAGAGGGAATGAGACAGTGTGCGAAGAGGAGAGATGGAATGGTACGCTGTGGGAGAGATGGAATGGTACGCTGTGGGAGAGGAGGGAGGGAGTGGGACAGTGTGGGGAGAGGAGGGAATAGGTCAGTATGGGGAGAGGAGAGGGGAATGGGACAGTGTGGGGAGAGGAGAGCGCGAATGGAACAGTGTGGGGAGAGGAGAGAGGGAATGGAACAGTGTGGGGAGAGGAGAGAGGGAATGGAACAGTGTGGGGAGAGGAGAGAAGAAATGGGACACAGTGTGGAGAGGAGAGAGTGAATGAGGCAGTGTGGGAATAGGAGAGATTGAATGGGAGAATGTTTGGAGAGGAGAGTAGGAACGGGACCGTGTAGGGAGTGGAGAGATGCAATGGGACAGTGTGGGGAGAGGAGAGAGGGAATGGCACAGTGTGGGGAGAGGAGAGAGGGAATGGGACACTGGGGAGAGGAGAGAGGGAATGGGACAGTGTGGGGAGAGGAGAGAGGGAATGGGACAGTGTGGGGAGAGGAGAGAGCGAATGGAACAATGTGGGGAGAGGAGAGAGGGAATGGAACAATGTGGGGACAGGAGAGAGGGAATGGCTTGGTGTGGGGAGAGTGAATGGGGCAGTGTGGGGAGAGGAGAGAGGGAATGGGACAGTGTGGGGAGAGGAAAGAGGGAATGCGATAGTGTGGGGAGAGGAGAGAGGGAATGGGACACTGGGATCAGGAGAGAGGGAATGGGACACTGTGGGTAGAGGAGAGTTGGAACAGGGCAGTGTGGGGAGAGGAGAGAGGGAACGGGACAGTATGGGGAGAGGAGAGAGGGAATGGCACTGTGTGGGGAGAGGAGGAAGGGAATGGGACACTGTGGGGAGAGGAGAGGGGAATGGGACAGTGTGGGGAGAGGAAAGAGGGAATGCGATAGTGTGGGGAGAGGAGAGAGGGAATGGGACACTGGGATCAGGAGAGAGGGAATGGGACACTGTGGGTAGAGGAGAGTTGGAACAGGGCAGTGTGGGGAGAGGAGAGAGGGAACGGGACAGTATGGTGAGAGGAGAGAGGGAATGGCACAGTGTGGGGAGAGGAGGAAGGGAATGGGACACTGTGGTTAGAGGAGAGGGGAATGGGACAGTGTGGGGAGAGGAAAGAGGGAATGCAATAGTGTGGGGAGAGGAGAGAGGGAATGGGACAGTGCTGGGAGAGGAGAGGGGGAATGGGACACTTTGGGGAGAGGAGAGTTGGAACAGGGCAGTGTGGGGAGAGGAGAGAGGGAACGGGACAGTATGGGGAGAGGAGAGAGGGAATGGCACTGTGTGGGGAGAGGAGGAAGGGAATGGGACACTGTGGGGAGAGGAGAGGGGAATGGGACAGTGTGGGGAGAGGAGAGCGCGAATGGGACAGTGTGGGGAGAGGAGAGCGGGAACGGGACCGTGTGGGGAGTGGAGAGATGCAATGGGACAGTGTGGGGAGAGGAGAGTGGGAACGGGAAAGTATGGGTAGAGGAGAGAGGGAATGGAACAGTGTGGGGAGAGGAGAGAGGGAATGGGACACTGTGGGGAGTGGGAAGAGGGAATGGAACAGTGTGGGGAGAGGAGAGAAGGAATGGGACACAGTGTGGGGAGAGGAAAGAGGGATTGGGAAGTGTGGGGTGAAAAGAGAAGAAATGAGACACAGTGTGGAGAGGAGAGAGTGAATGGGACAGTGTGGGGAGAGGAGAGCACGAATGCAACAGTGTGGGGAGAGGAGAGAGGGAATGGAACAGTGTGGGGAGAGGAGAGAGGGAATGTAACAGTGTGGGGAGAGGAGAGAAGGAATGGGACACAGTGTGGAGAGGAGAGAGTGAATGGGACAGTGTGGGGAGAGGAGAGTGGGAACGGAACAGTGTGGGGAGAGGAGAGTGGGAACGGGACAGTGGAGAGAGGAGGGAGTGAATGGGACACTGTGGGGAGAGGAGGGAGGGAGTGGGACAGTGTTGGGAGAGGAGAGAAGGAAGGGGACACTGTGGGGAGAGGAGAGTGGGAACAGGGCAGTGTGGGGAGAGGAGAGAGGGAATGAGACAGTGTGGGGAGAGGAAAGAGGGATTGGGAAGTGTGGGGAGAAGGGAGAAGAAATGAGACATTGTGTGGAGACGAGAGAAGGAATGGGACAGTGTGGGGAGAGGAGAGCGGGAATGGGACAGTGTGGGGAGAGGAGAGAAGGTATGAGACAGTGTGGGGAGAGGAGGGAGGGAATGGGACACTGTGGGGAGAAGAGAGAAGAGATGGGACACTGGGGAGAGGAGAGGGGAATGGGACAGTGTGCGGAGTGGATAGAAGGAATGGGACAGCGTGGGGAGAGGAGAGAAGGAATGCGGCAGTGTGGGGAGAGGAGAGAGGGAATGGGACAGTGTGGGGAGAAGAGAGAAGAAATGGGACATTGTGGGGAGAGGAGAGAGTGAATGGGACAGTGTGGGGAGAGAAGTCGGGAATGGCACACTGTGGGGAGAGGAGAAAGGGAATGAGACAGTGTGGGGACAGGAAAGAGGGATTGGGAACAGTGGGGAGAAGACAGAAGAAATGGGACATTGTGCGGAGAGGAGAGAGGGAATGGGACAATGTGGGGGGAGGAGAGTGGGAATGGGACACTGTGGGGAGAGGAGAGAGGGAATGGTACAGTGTGGGGAGAGGAGGGAGGGAATGGTACAGTGTGGGGACAGGCGGGAGGCAATGGGACACTGTGGGGAGAGGAGAGAGGGAATGAGACAGTGTGGGGACAGGAAAGAGGGATTGGGAAGAGTGGGGAGAAGGCAGAAGAAATGGGACATTGTGCGGAGAGGAGAGAGGGAATGGGACAATGTGGGGGGAGGAGAGTGGGAATGGGACACTGTGGGGAGAAGAGAGAGGGAATGGGACAGTGTGGGGAGAGGAGAGAAGGAATGGGACACTGTGGGGAGAGGAGAGAAGAAATGGGACACTGTGGGGAGACGAGAGAGGGAATGGGAAACTGGGAGAGGAGAGGGGAATGGGACAGTGTGGGGAGAGGAGAGAAGGAATGGGACACTGTGTGGAGAGGAGAGAGAGAATGTGACAGTGTGTGGAGATGAGAGAGGGAATGGGACACTGGGGACAGGAGAGAGGGAATGTGACAGTGTGGGGAGAGGAGAGAGGGAATGGGACCATGTGGGGAGAGGAGAGAGGGAATGGGACAGTGTGGGGAGAGGAGAAAGGGAATGGGACAGTGTGGAGAGAGGAGAAAGGGAATGGGACAGTGTGGGGAGAGGACACAGAGAATGGTACAGTGTGCGGAGAGAAGGGAGAGGTTGGGACACTGTGGGGAGAGGAGGGAGCGAATGGGACAGTCTGGGGAGAGGAGAGAGTGAATGGAACAGTGTGGGGAGAGGAGACAGGGAATAGGACAGTGCGTGGAGAGGAGAGAGGGAATAAGACAGTGTGGGGAGCGGAGAGAGGTAATGGGACAGTGTGGGGAGAGGAGAGAGGGAATGGGACACTGGGGAGAGGAGATAGGGTATGGAACATTGTGGGGCGAGGAGGGGATGGAACATTGTGGGGCAAGGAGAGAGCGAATGGGGCAGTGTGGGGAGTGGAGAGAGGGAATGGGTCAATGTGGGGAGAGGAGAGAGGGAATGGGACACTGTGGGGAGAGGAGAGAGGGAATGGGACAATGTGGGGAGAGGAGAGAGGGAATGGGACATTGTGGGGAAAGGAGCGAGGGAATGGGACAGTGTGGGGAGATGAGCGAGGGAATGGGACAGTGTGGGGAGAGGAGAGAGGAAATGGGACAGTGTGGTGAGAGGAGAGAGGGAATAGGACAGTGTGCAGAGAGGAGAGAGGGAATGAGACTGTGAGGGGAGAGGAGAGAGGGAATGGGACAGTGTGGGGAGAGGAGAGAGGGAATGGGACAGTGTGGGGAGAGGAGAGAGGGAATGGGACAGTGTGGGGAGAGGACACAGGGAATGGGACAGTGTGGGGAGAGATGGGAGGGGTTGGGACACTGTGGGGAGAGGAGGGAGCGAATGGGACAGACTGGGGAGAGGAGAGAGTGAATGGAACAGTGTGGGGAGAGGAGCGAGGGAATGGGACAGTGTGGGGAGAGGAGAGAGGGAATGGGTCAGTGTGAGGAGAGGAGAGAGGGAATGGGACACAGTGGGAAGAGGAGAGAGGGAATGGGAGACTGGGGAGAGGAGAGAGGGAATGGGAGAATGCGGGGAGAGGGGAGAGGGAATGGGACAGTGTTCGGAGAGGAGATAGGGAATGGGACTGTGTGGGGAGAGGAGAGAGGGAATTTGACACTGTGGGGAGAGGAGCGAGGGAATGGGGCAGTGTGGGGAGATGAGCGAGGGAATGGGACAGTGTGGGGAGAGGAGAGAGGAAATGGGACAGTGTGGTGAGAGGAGGGAATAGGACACTGGGGAGAGGAGATAGGGGATGGAACATTGTGGGGCGAGGAGAGAGGGGATGGAACATTGTGGGGCAAGGAGAGAGCGAATGGGGCAGTGTGGGGAGTGGAGAGAGGGAATGGGTCAATGTGGGGAGAGGACAGAGGGAATGGGACACTGTGGGGAGAGGAGAGAGAGAATAGGACAGTGTGGGGAGAGGAGAGAGGGAATGGGACATTGTGGGGAGAGGAGAGAGGGAATGGGACAGTGTGGGGAAAGGAGAGAGGGAATGGGACAGTGTGGGGAGAAGAGAGAGGGAATGGGACTGTGTGGGGAGAGGAGAGAGGGAATGGGACACTGTGGAGAGAGGAGAGAGGGAATGGGACACTGTGGAGAGGAGAGAGGGAATGGGACAGTGTGGGGAGAGGAGAGAGGGAATGGGACAGTATGGGGAGAGGAGAGAGGGAATGGAACACTGGGGAGAGGAGAGAGGGGATGGAACCATGTGGGGTGAGGAGAGAGGGGATGGAACATTGTGGGGCGAGGATAGAGGGAATGGGGCAGTGTGGGGAGCGGAGAGAGGGAATGGGTCAGTATGGGGAGAGGAGAGAGGGATTGGGACAGTGTGGGTAGAGGAGAGAGGGAATGGGACACTGTGGGGAGAGGAGAGAGGGAATGGGAATCCTGTGGGGAGAGGAGAGGGGGAATCGGACATTGTGGGGAGAAGAGAGAGGGAATGGGACAGTGTGGGGAGAGGAGAGAAGGAATGGGACACTGTGGGGAGAGGAGAGAAGAAATGGGACACTGTGGGGAGACGAGAGAGGGAATGGGAAACTGGGGAGAGGATAGAGGGAATGGGACATTGTGGGGAGAGGAGAGAGTGAATTGGACACTGTGGGGAGAGGAGCGAGGGAATGGGACAGTGTGGGGAGATGAGCGAGGGAATGGGACAGTGTGGGAGAGGAGAGAGGGAATAGGACAGCGTGCGGAGAGGAGAGAGGGAATGAGACCCTGTGGGGAGAGGAGAGATGGAATGGGACAGTGTGGGGAGAGGAGAGAGGGAATGAGACAGTGTGGGGAGAAGAGAGAGGGAATGGGACTGTGTGGGGAGAGGAGAGAGGGAATGGGACACTGTGGAGAGAGGAGAGAGGGAATGGGACACTGTGGAGAGGAGAGAGGGAATGGGACAGTGTGGGGAGAGGAGAGAGGGAATGGGACAGTATGGGGAGAGGAGAGAGGGAATGGAACACTGGGGAGAGGAGAGAGGGGATGGAACCATGTGGGGTGAGGAGAGAGGGGATGGAACATTGTGGGGCGAGGATAGAGGGAATGGGGCAGTGTGGGGAGCGGAGAGAGGGAATGGGTCAGTATGGGGAGAGGAGAGAGGGATTGGGACAGTGTGGGTAGAGGAGAGAGGGAATGGGACACTGTGGGGAGAGGAGAGAGGGAATGGGAATCCTGTGGGGAGAGGAGAGGGGGAATCGGACATTGTGGGGAGAAGAGAGAGGGAATGGGACAGTGTGGGGAGAGGAGAGAAGGAATGGGACACTGTGGGGAGAGGAGAGAAGAAATGGGACACTGTGGGGAGACGAGAGAGGGAATGGGAAACTGGGAGAGGAGAGGGGAATGGGACAGTGTGGGGAGAGGAGAGAAGGAATGGGACACTGTGTGGAGAGGAGAGAGAGAATGTGACAGTGTGTGGAGATGAGAGAGGGAATGGGACACTGGGGACAGGAGAGAGGGAATGTGACAGTGTGGGGAGAGGAGAGAGGGAATGGGACCATGTGGGGAGAGGAGAGAGGGAATGGGACAGTGTGGGGAGAGGAGAAAGGGAATGGGACAGTGTGGAGAGAGGAGAAAGGGAATGGGACAGTGTGGGGAGAGGACACAGAGAATGGTACAGTGTGCGGAGAGAAGGGAGAGGTTGGGACACTGTGGGGAGAGGAGGGAGCGAATGGGACAGTCTGGGGAGAGGAGAGAGTGAATGGAACAGTGTGGGGAGAGGAGACAGGGAATAGGACAGTGCGTGGAGAGGAGAGAGGGAATAAGACAGTGTGGGGAGCGGAGAGAGGTAATGGGACAGTGTGGGGAGAGGAGAGAGGGAATGGGACACTGGGGAGAGGAGATAGGGTATGGAACATTGTGGGGCGAGGAGGGGATGGAACATTGTGGGGCAAGGAGAGAGCGAATGGGGCAGTGTGGGGAGTGGAGAGAGGGAATGGGTCAATGTGGGGAGAGGAGAGAGGGAATGGGACACTGTGGGGAGAGGAGAGAGGGAATGGGACAATGTGGGGAGAGGAGAGAGGGAATGGGACATTGTGGGGAAAGGAGCGAGGGAATGGGACAGTGTGGGGAGATGAGCGAGGGAATGGGACAGTGTGGGGAGAGGAGAGAGGAAATGGGACAGTGTGGTGAGAGGAGAGAGGGAATAGGACAGTGTGCAGAGAGGAGAGAGGGAATGAGACTGTGAGGGGAGAGGAGAGAGGGAATGGGACAGTGTGGGGAGAGGAGAGAGGGAATGGGACAGTGTGGGGAGAGGAGAGAGGGAATGGGACAGTGTGGGGAGAGGACACAGGGAATGGGACAGTGTGGGGAGAGATGGGAGGGGTTGGGACACTGTGGGGAGAGGAGGGAGCGAATGGGACAGACTGGGGAGAGGAGAGAGTGAATGGAACAGTGTGGGGAGAGGAGCGAGGGAATGGGACAGTGTGGGGAGAGGAGAGAGGGAATGGGTCAGTGTGAGGAGAGGAGAGAGGGAATGGGACACAGTGGGAAGAGGAGAGAGGGAATGGGAGACTGGGGAGAGGAGAGAGGGAATGGGAGAATGCGGGGAGAGGGGAGAGGGAATGGGACAGTGTTCGGAGAGGAGATAGGGAATGGGACTGTGTGGGGAGAGGAGAGAGGGAATTTGACACTGTGGGGAGAGGAGCGAGGGAATGGGGCAGTGTGGGGAGATGAGCGAGGGAATGGGACAGTGTGGGGAGAGGAGAGAGGAAATGGGACAGTGTGGTGAGAGGAGGGAATAGGACACTGGGGAGAGGAGATAGGGGATGGAACATTGTGGGGCGAGGAGAGAGGGGATGGAACATTGTGGGGCAAGGAGAGAGCGAATGGGGCAGTGTGGGGAGTGGAGAGAGGGAATGGGTCAATGTGGGGAGAGGACAGAGGGAATGGGACACTGTGGGGAGAGGAGAGAGAGAATAGGACAGTGTGGGGAGAGGAGAGAGGGAATGGGACATTGTGGGGAGAGGAGAGAGGGAATGGGACAGTGTGGGGAAAGGAGAGAGGGAATGGGACAGTGTGGGGAGAAGAGAGAGGGAATGGGACTGTGTGGGGAGAGGAGAGAGGGAATGGGACACTGTGGAGAGAGGAGAGAGGGAATGGGACACTGTGGAGAGGAGAGAGGGAATGGGACAGTGTGGGGAGAGGAGAGAGGGAATGGGACAGTATGGGGAGAGGAGAGAGGGAATGGAACACTGGGGAGAGGAGAGAGGGGATGGAACCATGTGGGGTGAGGAGAGAGGGGATGGAACATTGTGGGGCGAGGATAGAGGGAATGGGGCAGTGTGGGGAGCGGAGAGAGGGAATGGGTCAGTATGGGGAGAGGAGAGAGGGATTGGGACAGTGTGGGTAGAGGAGAGAGGGAATGGGACACTGTGGGGAGAGGAGAGAGGGAATGGGAATCCTGTGGGGAGAGGAGAGGGGGAATCGGACATTGTGGGGAGAAGAGAGAGGGAATGGGACAGTGTGGGGAGAGGAGAGAAGGAATGGGACACTGTGGGGAGAGGAGAGAAGAAATGGGACACTGTGGGGAGACGAGAGAGGGAATGGGAAACTGGGGAGAGGATAGAGGGAATGGGACATTGTGGGGAGAGGAGAGAGTGAATGGGACACTGTGTGGAGAGGAGAGAGAGAATGTGACAGTGTGTGGAGATGAGAGAGGGAATGGGACACTGGGGACAGGAGAGAGGGTATGTGACAGTGTGGGGAGAGGAGAGAGGGAATGGGACCATGTGGGGAGAGGAGAGAGGGAATGGGACAGTGTGGGGAGAGGAGAAAGGGAATGGGACAGTGTGGAGAGAGGAGAAAGGGAATGGGACAGTGTGGGGAGAGGACACAGAGAATGGTACAGTGTGCGGAGAGAAGGGAGAGGTTGGGACACTGTGGGGAGAGGAGGGAGCGAATGGGACAGTCTGGGGAGAGGAGAGAGTGAATGGAACAGTGTGGGGAGAGGAGACAGGGAATAGGACAGTGCGTGGAGAGGAGAGAGGGAATAAGACAGTGTGGGGAGCGGAGAGAGGTAATGGGACAGTGTGGGGAGAGGAGAGAGGGAATGGGACACTGGGGAGAGGAGATAGGGTATGGAACATTGTGGGGCGAGGAGGGGATGGAACATTGTGGGGCAAGGAGAGAGCGAATGGGGCAGTGTGGGGAGTGGAGAGAGGGAATGGGTCAATGTGGGGAGAGGAAAGAGGGATTGGGACACTGTGGGGAGAGGAGAGAGGGAATGGGACAATGTGGGGAGAGGAGAGAGGGAATGGGACATTGTGGGGAAAGGAGCGAGGGAATGGGACAGTGTGGGGAGATGAGCGAGGGAATGGGACAGTGTGGGGAGAGGAGAGAGGAAATGGGACAGTGTGGTGAGAGGAGAGAGGGAATAGGACAGTGTGCAGAGAGGAGAGAGGGAATGAGACTGTGAGGGGAGAGGAGAGAGGGAATGGGACAGTGTGGGGAGAGGAGAGAGGGAATGGGACAGTGTGGGGAGAGGAGAGAGGGAATGGGACAGTGTGGGGAGAGGACACAGGGAATGGGACAGTGTGGGGAGAGATGGGAGGGGTTGGGACACTGTGGGGAGAGGAGGGAGCGAATGGGACAGACTGGGGAGAGGAGAGAGTGAATGGAACAGTGTGGGGAGAGGAGCGAGGGAATGGGACAGTGTGGGGAGAGGAGAGAGGGAATGGGTCAGTGTGAGGAGAGGAGAGAGGGAATGGGACACAGTGGGAAGAGGAGAGAGGGAATGGGAGACTGGGGAGAGGAGAGAGGGAATGGGAGAATGCGGGGAGAGGGGAGAGGGAATGGGACAGTGTTCGGAGAGGAGATAGGGAATGGGACTGTGTGGGGAGAGGAGAGAGGGAATTTGACACTGTGGGGAGAGGAGCGAGGGAATGGGGCAGTGTGGGGAGATGAGCGAGGGAATGGGACAGTGTGGGGAGAGGAGAGAGGAAATGGGACAGTGTGGTGAGAGGAGGGAATAGGACACTGGGGAGAGGAGATAGGGGATGGAACATTGTGGGGCGAGGAGAGAGGGGATGGAACATTGTGGGGCAAGGAGAGAGCGAATGGGGCAGTGTGGGGAGTGGAGAGAGGGAATGGGTCAATGTGGGGAGAGGACAGAGGGAATGGGACACTGTGGGGAGAGGAGAGAGAGAATAGGACAGTGTGGGGAGAGGAGAGAGGGAATGGGACATTGTGGGGAGAGGAGAGAGGGAATGGGACAGTGTGGGGAAAGGAGAGAGGGAATGGGACTCTGTGGGCAGACGAGAGAGTGAATGGGAGACTGGGGAGAGGATAGAGGGAATGGGACAGTGTGGGGAGAGGAGAGAGTGAATTGGACACTGTGGGGAGAGGAGCGAGGGAATGGGACAGTGTGGGAGAGGAGAGAGGGAATAGGACAGCGTGCGGAGAGGAGAGAGGGAATGAGACCCTGTGGGGAGAGGAGAGATGGAATGGGACAGTGTGGGGAGAGGAGAGAGGGAATGAGACAGTGTGGGGAGAAGAGAGAGGGAATGGGACTGTGTGGGGAGAGGAGAGAGGGAATGGGACACTGTGGAGAGAGGAGAGAGGGAATGGGACACTGTGGGGAGAGGAGAGAGGGAATGGGACAGTGTGGGGAGAGGAGAGAGGGAACGGGACAGTGTTGGGAGAGGAGAGAGGGAATGGGACTGTGTGGGGAGAGGAGAGAGGGAATGGGACAGTGTGGGGAGAGGAGAGAGGGAATGGGACAGTGTGGGGAGAGGAGAGAGGGAATGGGACAGTATGGGGAGAGGAGAGAGGGAATGGAACACTGGGGAGAGGAGAGAGGGGATGGAACCTTGTGGGGTGAGGAGAGAGGGGATGGAACATTGTGGGGCGAGGATAGAGGGAATGGGGCAGTGTGGGGAGCGGAGAGAGGGAATGGGTCAGTATGGGGAGAGGAGAGAGGGATTGGGACAGTGTGGGTAGAGGAGAGAGGGAATGGGACACTGTGGGGAGAGGAGAGAGGGAATGGGAATCCTGTGGGGAGAGGAGAGGGGGAATCGGACATTGTGGGGAGAGGAGAGAGGGAATGGGCCACTGGGGAGAGGAGAGGGGGAATGGGACATTGTGGGGAGAGGAGAGAGGGAATGGGACACGAGGGAGAGGAGATAGGGAATGGAACAGTGTGTGCTGAGAAGAGAGGGAATGGTACAGTGTGGGGAGTGGAGGGAGGGAATGGGACAGTGTGTGGAGAGAGAGATGGAATGGGACAGTGTAGGGAGATGAGAGAGTGAATGGGACAGTGTGGGGAGAGGGGAGAGGGAATGGGACAGTGTGGGGAGAGGAGAGAGGTCATTTGACACTGTGGGGAGAGGAGAGAGGGAATTGGACAGTATGGGGAGAGGTGAGAGGGAATGGGATAGTGTGGGGAGAGGAGAGGGGGAATGGGACAGTGTGGGGAGAGGAGAGAGCGAATGGGACAGTGTGGTGAGAGGAGAGATAGAATGGGAAAGTGTGGCGAGAGGAGCGAGGGAATGGGACAGTGTGGTGAGAGGAGAGAGGCAATGGGACAATGTGGGGAGAGGAGAGAGAGAATGGGACAGTGTGTGGAGATGAGAGAGGGAATGGGAAACTGGGGACAGGAGAGAGGGAATGTGACAGTGTGGGGAGAGGAGAGAGGGAATGGGACCGTGTGGGGAGAGGAGAGAGGGAATGGGACAGTGTGGGGAGAGGAAAAAGGGAATGGGACAGTGTGGAGAAAGGAGAGAGGGAATGGGACAGTGTGGGAAGAGGACACAGGGAATGGGACAGTGTGGGGAGAGGAGGGGGCGAATGGGACAGTGTGGGGAGAGGAGAGAGGGAATGGGACAGTGTGGGGAGAGGAGAGAGGGAATGGGACAGTGTGGGGAGAGGAGAGAGGGAATGGGACAGTGTGGGGAGAGGAGAGAGGGAATGGGACAGTGTGGGGAGAGGAGAGAGGGAATGGGACAGTGTGGGGAGAGGAGAGAGGGAATGGGACAGTGTGGGGAGAGGAGAGAGGGAATGGGACAGTGTGGGGAGAGGAGAGAGGGAATGGGACACTGCAGAAAGCAGATGGGGAATGGTGCCCTATTCAGCCCCCCTTTCTCCCGGAACCCCGTTCCCCGACTCCTATTCCCTTGTCTCCCTCTCTGTCGAATTTACGAAACCGCCCATCCTCCGATTCCTGAGACCTCCCAATTATCGAGACCCCCCCTCAATTTCCGAGACCCCCCTCAATTTCCGAGACCCCCCCCAATTCCTGAGACCCCCAATTCCCGTGAACCCCACACTTACTGAGACCCCCACAATTTCTGAGGCCCCCCAATTCCCGAGACCCTCCTAATTCCCGAGATCCCCAATTCCTGAGACCCCCTCAAATCCCGAGACCTCCCAAGTCCCGAGACCCCCCAATTGCTGAGACCCCCCAATTCCGCAGACCCTCCAATTCCCGATGCCCCCAATTCCTGAGACCCCCAATTCCCAAGACCCCCTTAAGTCTCGAGACCCCCCCAATTCCTGAGACCCCCAATTCCTGAGTCCGCCAATTCCCGAGACCCCCACAATTCTTGAGACCCCCCAATTCCCGAGACACCCCAATTCCCGAGACACCCTCAAGTCCCGAGACACCCCAATTCCTGAAACCCCCAATTCCCGTGACCCCTAATTCCCTGGACGGTTCCGTCCTTCCACCCCGATTTCTGAACGCTGATTGGTCCTGAAAGACCACCCTTTCAGGGTTCTGCGGCGACAGCGGGATCAGGTGGCGACATCATGGGATGCGGGGGCGGGGGCAGGGGTCTGTGCTGCTGGGGTGAGAAATGTAAATCTCAAACGTCACTGAGGCTGCGGGTCGCAGCTCCCGGGAGATCCATGCACCATACCTGCACTGCACCGGGAGGTGCCTGAGCGAACAGTGAGTGCTGCTTACCCTAACTCTCACCTTTCTGCTTCCTTCACAGTCCAGCATTGCTGTCGTTTTTCACCAGTGTGGTCAAGATGACTCAGATTATGAGAGGAAGCGTGACTGTCTGCTTCCTCACGGCTGTGATGCTCACAGAGGTGAGAACAAACACATTCACAATCCAGCTTCTCCACCAAATACTTGCATACAGTGAGAAAAAGTCCTGCACTATACATATCTCATATTACATGTATGAGTTATGTTAAATATATATATTGCACATTAAGTGTGTATGAAGATTGCCGCAGAATTACAGATGAGGAAGACCATTTGGCCTATCGCAATTCTTCCAGCGAGAAAGGCCCTACATTTCCCACAATGCCTCATCCAATGGTTAAATGATTGCTGGGTTTTGCCTCCCCTCCTCTATCCATGTGTTGGTCACTCTCTGTTTGTGAACAAGAACTTCATGAAATCAGTCCTAAATTTATCTACTCCGAGTTTGACCCTGTGACCACGTCCTATTTTTACAAGTTACTTTAAAGTCATATTCCACATTCACCTTTCCCATTCCCTTAGCAATCTTATAACCTTCTATAAGGTCACCTCCCTTGTGTCTCACTGACCAGAACTGGACACAGTGCTCAAGGTGGATCTGACCAGAACTGGACACAGTGCTCAAGGTGGGTCTGACCAGAACTGGACACAGTGTTCAAGGTGGGTCTGACCAGAACTGGACACAGTGCTCAAGGTGGGTCTGACCAGATCTGGACACAGTGCTCAAGGTGGGTCTGACCATAACTGGACACAATGTTCAAGGTGGGTCAGACCAGAACTGGACACAGTGCTCAAGGTGGGTCTGACCAGAACTGGACACAGTGCTCAAGGTGGGTCTGACCAGAACTGGACACAGTGCTCAAGGTGGGTCTGACCAGAACTGGACACAGTGCTCAAGGTGGGTCTGACCAGAACTGGACACAGTGCTCAAGGTGGGTCTGACCAGAACTGGACACAGTGCTCAAGGTGGGTCTGACCAGAACTGGACACAGTGCTCAAGGTGGGTCTGACCAGACATGGACACAGTGCTCAAGGTGGGTCTGACCAGAACTGGACACAGTGCTCAAGGTGGGTCTGACCAGAAATGGACACAGTGCTCAAGGTGGGTCTGACCAGAACTGGACACAGTGCTCATGGTGGGTCTGACCAGAACTGGACACAGTGCTCAAGGTGGGTCTGACCAGAACTGGACACAGTGCTCAAGGTGGGTCTGAGCAGAACTGGACACAGTGTTCAAGGTGGGTCTGAGCAGAACTGGACACGGTGCTCAAGGTGGGTCTGAGCAGAACTGGACACAGTGTTCAAGGTGGGTCTGAGCAGAACTGGACACGGTGCTCAAGGTGGGTCTGAGCAGAACTGGACACAGTGTTCAAGGTGGGACTGACCAGAACTGGACACAGTGCTCAAGGTGGGTCTGACCAGAACTGGACACAGTGCTCAAGGTGGGTCTGACCAGAACTGGACACAGTGCTCAAGGTGGGTCTGACCAGAACTGGACACAGTGCTCAAGGTGGGTCTGACCAGAAATGGACACAGTGCTCAAGGTGGGTCTGACCAGAACTGGACACAGTGCTCAAGGTGTGTCTGACCAGAAATGGACACAGTGCTCAAGGTGGGTCTGACCAGAACTGGACACAGTGCTCAAGGTGGGTCTGACCAGAACTGGACACAGTGCTCAAGGTGGGTCTGACCAGAACTGGACACAGTGCTCAAGGTGGGTCTGACCAGAAATGGACACAGTGCTCAAGGTGGGTCTGACCAGAACTGGACACAGTGCTCAAGGTGGGTCTGACCAGAAATGGACACAGTGCTCAAGGTGGGTCTGACCAGAACTGGACACAGTGCTCGATGCAAGTCTGATTGATTGCTGCTCTGGTCGGCTGCAGTTGTAAATGTTGAGCATCAAATCTACTAAAACCCCAAGATCTCCATCAGCTTTATCTGCAGCCATTTCCACACTATTCATGGAGTATGTTTGTCACCCATTTTTCCTTCCTATGTGCAACACTTCTGCATTAAATTCCATCTGTCATCGCTGTTCTCACTTATACATTTTGTCCACCTCAGTCTGTAATTTCTCAGTTCCCTCCTTTGATTCCATTGGTCCTCCGAGCTTTGGGTCATCTGCAAATTTGCCCAGTTTACATTGTAAACTGTTCCCTCCGGTCCCTGGCGACGGCCTTTTGCCACTTGAAATGCCACGCATGCCCACCGGCCAGATAGCAAGTCCCGTGGGATCATGGCGGGAGTCTGACATACCGCATGAGGCCCAGAAGTTAAAATCTCTTCTTTCGTCATGCTGCTCGCCCTGGTTTCCCACAGACCGCACTCACGCCCCGAGTTTGAATCGGGACTCGAGTCATTGACCTTGCTCTTAACACTGGGCGAGTTTTGGGAGGGGGATAATGGTATGAGTTGAATACTCATGCGCTCCTCCAGAAATGAGGCCAGGGACATTTTAATTCCAGGACCTCTTTTATATCTGACTCCCAGATGGTTCCAGATGGGATGTCAGCAGCAAGCAATGCAAGATCATGTGTCCTGGAAGCCACCTACGTACACAAGGCGGGGTCAGCTTCCAGGGCCATCTTGCAGGTATCTCGTATTCAGGAAGGGGGATACAGTAGCCCCATTGCCTTGGCTTCCCACAGCACTTGTCTCCACATTATAACAAACCTGGTCAAGTTGTGCTGCTCCACAGCTTCAATCCTAAAGGTTCACTCTCATGCTCTGATGCTAGATTGGTCATCTAACTTACTGATTCTAATACTGTCCACTCCCTTCAAAAATCTACTCCCTTCTGTCACTTGTTCTCTTAAGGCCATAACTTACTTTCAGCTGCTGATTAACAGATATTTTTGCATCTTTAATGAGAGTGAGGAACTTAAAGTAATTAATATCAGTCGAGTAAAAGTACTTGAGAAATTAATGGGACTAAAATCAGACAAATCCCCTGGATCTGATGCCCTGCATCCTCGGGTTCTAAAAGAGGTGGTTGCAGAGAGAGTGGATGTATTGGTTGTGATCTTTCAAAATTCCCCAGATGCTGGAACGGTCCCAGCAGATTGGAAGGTTGCAAATGTAACACCATTCAAGAGAGGAGGGAGAGAGAAAACAGGGCAGTTAGCCTGACATCAGTAGTAGGGAAAATGCTAGAAATTGTTATTAGTGAAGTGGTAACAGGGCACTTAGAGAATCATAATATGATTAGGGAGAGTCAACATGGTTTTATGAAAGGGAAATAGTGTGTGACCAAGTTTTTTGAGGTTGTAACTAGCAGGGTAGATGTGGGGAAACCAGTGGATGGAGTGTATTTGTATTTTCAAAAGGGATTCGATAAGGTGTTACAGAAGCGGTTATTACCCAAGATTAGTGCTCATGGGATTGGGGGTAAGCGAAATTGGAATCCTCTTGGTCTGTATGACTCAATACCAAACTCCGCGATAGTTAGTGAGTGAATCATCAAATCAGCTGCTGCCGTATTTTCAGATTGACCTTGTTCTGCTTTAGTGTTGTGCAATATGAAATGGTTGTCTTTCTCACTGGAAGGCAACATGGCAGTGCCAAAAGCTATTTGAACAACGCAATGCAAAGGAACAAGAAGCAAACACCAAAACTGCACGACAGCTCAATACGGCTATTAAATTAAGTTAATAAAAATGCTTTTTCTTTCCAGTCAGCCCGTCAGCTGCAGACCACGCAGCAGCCTCAACATGGCGCAACAGCGAGAAAGACTCCATCACTGCGCCTGTCACGGACCAGAATATTGTTAGCGCAATATGAGTGCTACTTAAAATTCATCCGGGACCCTTCACATGAAACAAAAGGTATGCACACAGTCATTAATCAACCTCACAACAGCGAACACCATCGTTGAGATCTGTTATTTGAATACAGTATGTCTTTGTAAATATATTATAGGAGAGACATTCATTCAGTGGATTATCACACTGTCCTGTCACACTCTGGGACTGGGTAGAGTGGGCTATCACACTGTCCTTTCACACTCTGGGACTGGGTACAGTGGGTTTTCACACTGTCCTTTCACACTCTGGGATTGGGTACAGTGGGTTTTCACACTGTCCTTTCACACTCTGGGACTGGTGCAGTGGGTTATCACACTGTCCTTTCACACTCTGGGACGGGATACAGTGGGTTATCACACTGTCCTTTCACACTCTGGGACTGGGTACAGTGTGTTATCACACTGTCCTTTCACACTCTGGGACTGGATACAGTGGGTTATCACACTGCCCTTTCACACTCTGGGACTGGGTACAGTGGGTTATCACACTGTCCTTTAACACTCTGGGACTGGGTACAGTGGGTTATCACACTGTCCTTTCACACTCTGGGACTGAGTGGTACAATGGGTTATCACACTGTCCTTTCACACTCTGCGACTGGGTACAGTGGGTTATCACACTGTCCTTTCACACTCTGGGACGGGATACAGTGGGTTATCACACTGTCCTTTCACACTCTGGGACTGGGTACAGTGTATTATCACACTGTCCTTTCACACTCTGGGACTGAGTGGTACAGGGGGTTATCACTGTCCTTTCACACTCTGGGACTGGGTACAGTGGGTTATCACACTGTCCTTTCACACTCTGGGACGGGATACAGTGGGTTATCACACTGTCCTTTCACACTCTGGAACTGGGTACAGTGTGTTATCACACTGTCCTTTCACACTCTGGGACTGGATACAGTGGGTTATCACACTGCCCTTTCACACTCTGGGACTGGGTACAGTGGGTTATCACACTGTCCTTTAACACTCTGGGACTGGGTACAGTGGGTTTGCACACTGTCCTTTCACACTCTGGGACTGAGTGGTACAATGGGTTATCACACTGTCCTTTCACACTCTGCGACTGGGTACAGTGGGTTATCACACTGTCCTTTCACACTCTGGGACGGGATACAGTGGGTTATCACACTGTCCTTTCACACTCTGGGACTGGGTACAGTGTATTATCACACTGTCCTTTCACACTCTGGGACTGAGTGGTACAGGGGGTTATCACTGTCCTTTCACACTCTGGGACTGGGTACAGTGGGTTATCACACTGTCCTTTCACACTCTGGGACAGGATACAGTGGGTTATCACACTGCCCTTTCGCACTCTGGGACTGGGTACAGTGGGTTATCACACTGTCCTTTAACACTCTGGGACTGGGTACAGTGGGTTATCACACTGTCCTTTCACACTCTGGGACTGAGTGGTACAATGGGTTATCACACTGTCCTTTCACACTCTGCGACTGGGTACAGTGGGTTATCACACTGTCCTTTCACACTCTGGGACGGGATACAGTGGGTTATCACACTGTCCTTTCACACTCTGGGACTGGGTACAGTGTATTATCACACTGTCCTTTCACACTCTGGGACTGAGTGGTACAGGGGGTTATCACTGTCCTTTCACACTCTGGGACTGGGTACAGTGGGTTATCACACTGTCCTTTCACACTCTGGGACGGGATACAGTGGGTTATCACACTGTCCTTTCACACTCTGGGACTGGGTACAGTGTGTTATCACACTGTCCTTTCACACTCTGGGACTGGGTGGTGCAGTGGGTTATCACACTGTACTTTCAAGCTCTGGGACGGTGCACAGCGGGTTAGAAACATAGAAACATAGAAAATAGGTGCAGGAGTAGGCCATTCGGCCCTTCTAGCCTGCACCACCATTCAATGAGTTCATGGCTGAACATTCAACTTCAGTACCCCATTCCTGCTTTCTCGCCATACCACTTGATCCCCCTAGTAGTAAGGACTTCATCGAACTCCCTTTTGAATATATTTAGTGAATTGGCCTCAACAACTTTCTGTGGTAGAGAATTCCACAGGTTCACCACTCTCTGGGTGAAGAGGTTTCTCCTCATCTCAGTCCTAAATGGCTTACCCCTTATCCTGAGACTGTGACCCCTGGTTCTGGACTTCCCCAACATTGGGAACATTCTTCCTGCATCCAACCTGTCTAAACCCGTCAGAATTTTAAACGTTTCTATGAGGTCCCCTCTCATTCTTCTGAACTCCAGTGAATACAAGCCCAGTTGATCCAGTCTTTCTTGATAGATCAGTCTGGTGAACCTTCGCTGCACTCCCTCAATAGCAAGAATGTCCTTCCTCAAGTTAGGAGACCAAAACTGTACACAATACTCCAGGTGTGGCCTCACCAGGGCCCTGTACAACTGTAGCAACACCTCCCTGCCCCTGTACTCAAATCCCCTCGCTATGAAGGCCAACATGCCATTTGCTTTCTTAACCGCCTGCTGTACCTGCATGCCAACCTTCAATGACTGATGTACCATGACACCCAGGTCTCGTTGCACCTCCCCTTTTCCTAATCTGTCACCATTCAGATAATAGTCTGTGTCTCTGTTTTTACCACCAAAGTGGATAACCTCACATTTATCCACATTATACTTCATCTGCCATGCATTTGCCCACTCACCTAACCTATCCAATTCGCTCTGCAGCCTCACAGCATCCTCCTCGCAGCTCGCACTGCCACCCAACTTAGTGTCATCCGCAAATTTGGAGATACTACATTTAATCCCCTCGTCTAAATCATTAATGTACAATGTAAACAGCTGGGGCCCCAGCACAGAACCTTGCGGTACCCCACTAGTCACTGCCTGCCATTCTAAAAAGTACCCATTTACTCCTACTCTTTGCTTCCTGTCTGACAACCAGCTATCAATCCATGTCAGCACACTACCCCCAATCCCATGTGCTTTAACTTTGCACATTAATCTCTTGTGGGACCTTGTTGAAAGCCTTGTAAAAGTCCAAATATACCACATCAACTGGTTCTCCCTTGGCCACTCTACTGGAAACATCCTCAAAAAATTCCAGAAGATTTGTCAAGCATGATTTCCCTTTCACAAATCCATGCTGACTTGGACCTATCATGTCACCTCTTTCCAAATGCACTGCTATGACATCCTAAATAATTGATTCCATCATTTTACCCACGACTGAGGTCAGGCTGACCGGTCTGTAATTCCCTGTTTTCTCTCTCCCTCCTTTTTTAAAAAGTGGGGTTACATTGGCTACCCTCCACTCGATAGGAACTGATCCAGAGTCAATGGAATGTTGGAAAATGACTGTCAATGCATTCGCTATTTCCAAGGCCACCTCCTTAAGTACTCTGGGATGCAGTCCATCAGGCCCTGGGGATTTATCGGCCTTCAGTCCCATCAATTTCCCCAACACAATTTCCCGACTAATAAGGATTTCCCTCAGTTCCTCCTCCTTACTAGACCCTCTGACCCCTTTTATATCCGGAAGGTTGTTTGTGTCCTCCTTAGTGAATACCGAACCAAAGTACTTGTTCAATTGGTCTGCCATTTCTTTGTTCCCCGTTATGACTTCCCCTGATTCTGACTGCAGGGGACCTACGTTTGTCTTTACTAACCTTTTTCTCTTCACATATCTATAGAAACTTTTGCAATCCATCTTAATGTTCCCTGCAAGCTTCTTCTCGTACTCCATTTTCCCTGCCGTAATCAAACCCTTTGTCCTCCTCTGCTGAGATCTAAATTTCTCCCAGTCCCCAGGTTCGCTGCTATTTCTGGCCAATTTGTATGCCACTTCCTTGGCTTTAATACTATCCCTGATTTCCCTTGATAGCCACGGTTGAGTCGCCTTCCCTTTTTTATTTTTACGCCAGACAGGGATGTATAATTGTTGTAGTTCCTCCATGCGGTCTCTAAATGTCTGCCATTGCCCATCCACAGTCAACCCCTTAAGTATCATTCGCCAATCTATCCAAGCCAATTCATGCCTCATACCTTCAAAGTTACCCTTCTTTAAGTTCTGGACCATGGTCTCTGAATTAACTGTTTCATTCTCCATCCTAATGCAGAATTCCACCATATTATGGTCACTCTTCCCCAAGGGGCCTCGCACAACGAGATTGCTAATTAATCCTCTCTCATTACACTACACCCAGTCTAAGATGGCCTCCCCCCTAGTTGGTTCCTCGACATATTGGTCGAGAAAACCATCCCTTATGCACTCCAGGAAATCCTCCTCCACCGTATTGCTTCCAGTTTGGCTCACCCAATCTATGTGCATATTAAAGTCACCCATTATAACTGCTGCACCTTTATTGCATGCACCCCTAATTTCCTGTTTGATGTCCTCCCCAACATTACTACTACTGTTTGGAGGTCTGTACACAACTCCCACTAACGTTTTTTGACCTTTGGTGTTCTGCAGCTCTCCCCATATAGATTCCACCTCATCCAAACTAATGTCCTTCCTAACTATTGCATTAATCTCCTCCTTAACCAGCAATGCTACCCCACCTCCTTTTCCTTTTATTCTATCTTTCCTGAATGTTGGATACCCCTGGATGTTGAGTTCCCAGCCCTGATCATCCTGGAGCCACGTCTCCGTAATCCCAATCACATCATATTTGTTAACATCTATTTGCACAGTTAATTCATCCACCTTATTACGGATACTCCTTGCATTAAGACACAAAGCCTTCAGGCTTGTTTTTTTAACATGCTTTGTCCTTTTAGAATTTTGCTGTAGAGTGGCCCTTTTTGTTCTTTGCCTTGGGTTTCTCTGCCCTCCACTTTTCCTCATCTCCTTTTTGTCTTTTGCTTTTGTCTCCTTTTTATTTCCCTCTGTTTCCCTGCATTGGTTCCCATCCCCCTGCCATATTAGTTTAACTCCTCCCCAACAGCACTAGCAAACTTTCTCCCCAGGACATTGGTTCCGGTCCTGCCCAGGTGCAGACCGTCCGGTTTGTACTGGTCCCACCTCCCCCAGAACCGGTTCCAATGCCCCAGGAATTTGAATCCCTCCCTGCTGCACTACTGCTCAAGCCATGTATTCATCTGAGCTATCCTGCGATTCCTACTCTGACTATCATGTGGCACTGGTAGCAATCCCAAGATTACTACTTTTGAGGTCCTACTTTTTAATTTAGCTCCTAGCTCCTTAAATTTGTTTCGTAGGACCTCATCCCTTTTTTTTTTACCTATGTCGTTGGTACCAATGTGCACCACGACAACTGGCTGTTCTCCCTCCGTTTTTAGAATGTCTTGCACCCGCTCTGAGACATCCTTGACCCTTGCACCAGGGAGACAACATACCATGCAGGAGTCTCGGTTGCGGCTGCAGAAACGCCCATCTATTCCCCTCACAATTGAATCCCCTATCACTATCGCTCTCCCACTTATTTTCCTGCCCTCCTGTGCAACAGAGCCAGCCACGGTGCCATGAACTTGGCTGCTGCTGCCCTCCCCTGATGAGTCATCCCCCCCCAACAGCACTCAAAGCGGTGTATCTGTTTTGCAGGGGGATGACCACAGGGGACCCCTGCACTACCTTCCTTGCACTACTCTTCCTGCTGATCTTCCATTCCCTAGCTGGCTGTGGACCCTTCTCCTGCGGAAAGACCAACTCGCTACACGTGCTACACACGTCGTTCTCAGCATCGTGAATGCTCCAGAGTGAATCTACCCTCAACTCCAATTCCGCAACGCGGTCCGTCAGGAGCTGGAGGCGGATACACTTCCCGCACACGTAGTCGTCAGGGACACCGAGAGCGTCACTGAGTTCCCACATGGTACAGGAGGAGCATATCACCTGATCGAGCTCTCCTGCCATGACTTAACCCTTAGATACACTTAAATTGGCAACAATGTTAAAAGTTACTGACTGTTATAGAAGAGAAAAAAGAAAACAACTCACCAATCCAGCCAATCACTTAGCCCCTTGGCTGTGACGTCACCTTTCTGTTTCTTTCTACTTCTTTTTTGCCTTCTCCCTGTAGCTGCACAAGTACGCCTCTTGCCGACCCCGGACTCGCGCTACTCAGAGCTCCCACCTCCTCGACTGACTGCTCGAACTGCTCGACTCCCGCTGGCCTTTATAGGCCTCTTGCCGACCCCGGACTCGCGCTGCTCAGAGCTCCCACCTCCTCGACTGACTGCTCGAACTGCTCAACTCCCGCTGGCCTTTATAGGCCTCTTGCCGACCCCGGACTCGCGCTGCTCCGAGCTCCCACCTCCTCGACTGGCTGCTCGACTCCCGCTGGCCTTTATAGGCCTCTTGCCGACCCCGGACTCACGCTGCTCCGAGCTCCCGCCTCCTCGACTGACTGCTCGAACTGCTCAACTCCCGCTGGCATTTATAGGCCTCTTGCCGACCCCGGACTCGCGCTGCTCCGAGCTCCCACCTCCTCGACTGGCTGCTCGACTCCCGCTGGCCTTTATAGGCCTCTTGCCGACCCCGGACTCACGCTGCTCCGAGCTCCCGCCTCCTCGAATGACTGCTCGAACTGCTCAACTCCCGCTGGCCTTTATAGGCCTCTTGCCGACCCCGGACACGCGCTGCTCAGAGCTCCCACCTCCTCGACTGGCTGCTCGAACTTCACAACTCCCGCTGGCCTTTATAGGCCTCTCGCCGACCCCGGACATGCGCTGCTCAGAGCTCCCACCTCCTCGACTGGCTGCTCGAACTGCTCAACTCCCGCTGGCCTTTATAGGCCTCTCGCCGACCCCGGACATGCGCTGCTCAGAGCTCCGGCCTCCTCGACTGACTGCTCGAACTGCTCAACTCCCGCTGGCCTTTATAGGCCTCTCGCCGACCCCGGACACGCGCTGCTCAGAGCTCCCACCTCCTCGACTGACCTTCCACACTCTGGGACTGGGTGGTACAGTGGGTTATTAGACTGTCCTTTCACACTCTGGGACTGGGTGAGGTATCACACTGTCCTTTCACACTGTGGGATTGCATACAGTGGGTTATCACACTGTCCTTTCACACTGTGGGACTGCGTACAGTGGGTTATCACACTGTCCTTTCACACTCTGGGACTGGGTGGGGTATCACACTGTCCTTTCACACTCTGGGACTGGGTGGCACAGTGGGTTATCACACTGTCCTTTCACACTCTGGTACTGTGTACAGTGGGTTATCACACTGTCCTTTCACACTCTGGGACTGGGTGGGGTATCACACTGTCCTTTCACACTGTGGGACTGCGTACAGTGGGTTTTCGCACTGTCCTTTCACACTCTGGGACTGGGTGGGGTATCACACTGTCCTTTCACACTCTGGGACTGGGTGGCACAGTGGGTTATCACACTGTCCTTTCACACTCTGGCACTGGGTACAGTGGGTTAGCACACTGTCCTTTCACACTCTGGGACTGGGGACAGTGGGTTATCACACTGTCCTTTCACACTCAGGGATTTGGTGGTCCAGTGGGTTGTCACACTGTCCTTTCACACTCTGGTACTGTGTACAGTGGGTTTTCGCACTGTCCTTTCACACTCTGGGACTGGGTGGGGTATCACACCTCCTTTCACACTCTGGGACTGGGTGGCACAGTGGGTTATCACACTGTCCTTTCACACTCTGGCACTGGGTACAGTGGGTTAGCACACTGTCCTGTCACACTCTGGGACTGGGGACAGTGGGTTATCACACTGTCCTTTCACACTCAGGGATTTGGTGGTCCAGTGGGTTATCACACTGTCCTTTCACACTCTGGTACTGTGTACAGTGGGTTATCACACTGTCCTTTTACACTGTGGGACTGCGTACAGTGGGTTATCACACTGTCCTTTCACACTCTGGGACTGGCTACAGTGGGTTATCACACTGTCCTTTCACACTCTGCGACTGGGTGGTACAGTGGCTTATCAGACTGTTCTTTCGCACTCTGGGACTGGGTGGTACAGTGGGTTATCACACTGTCCTTTCACACTCTGGGACTGGGTACAGTGGGTTATCACACTGTCCTTTCACACTCTGGGACAGGGTGGTACATTGGGTTATCACACTGTCCTTTCACACTCTGCGACTGGGTACAGTGGGTTATCACACTGTACTTTCACACACTGGGACTGGGTGGTACATTGGGTTTTCACACTGTGCTATCACATTCTGTGACTGGGTGGCACAGTGGGTTATCACACTGTCCTTTCACACTCTGGGACTGGGTGCAGTGGGTTATCACACTCTCCTTTCACACACTGGGACTGCATACAGTGGGATATCACACTGTCCTTTCACGCTCTGGGACTGCGTACAGTGGGTTATCACACTGTCCTTTCACACTCTGGGACTGCGTAAAGTGGGTTATCACCCTGTCCTTTCACACTCTGCGACTGGTTGGTACAGTGGGTTATCACACTGTGCTTTCACACTCTGGAACAAGGTACAGTGGATTTTCATACTGTCCTTTCACACTCTGGGATTGGGTACAGTGTGTTATCACACTGTCCTTTCACACTCTGGGGCTCTGTACAGTGGGTTATCACACTGTCCCTTCACATTCTGGACTGGGTGGTACAGTGGGTTTTCACACTGTCCTTTCACACTCTGGGACTGGGTACAGTGGGTAATCACACTGTCCTTTCACACCCTGGGACTGGGTACAGTGGGTTATCACACTGTCCTTTCACACTCTGGGACTGGATGCAGTGGGTTATCACCCTGTCCTTTCACACTCTGGCACTGGGTACAGTGGGTTAGCACACTGTCCTTTCACACTCTGGGACTGGGGACAGTGGGTTATCACACTGTCCTTTCACACTCAGGGATTTGGTGGTCCAGTGGGTTATCACACTGTCCTTTCACACTCTGGTACTGTTTACAGTGGGTTATCACACTGTCCTTTCACACTCTGGGACTGGGTGGTACAGTGGGTTATCACACCTCCTTTCACACTCTGGGACTGGGTGGTACAGGGGATTATCACTCTGTCCTATCACACTCTGGAACTAGGTACAGTGGATTTTCATACTGTCCTTTCACACTCTGGGATTGGATACAGGGTGTTATCACACTGTCCTTTCACACTCTGGGGCTGGGTACAGTAAGTTATCACACTGTCCCTTCAAACTCTGGACTGGGTGGTACAGTGGGTTATCATACTGTCCTTTCACACTCTGGGACTGGGTACAGTGGGTTATCACACTGTCCTTTCACACTCTGGGACTGGATGCAGTGGGTTATCACCCTGTCCTTTCACACTCTGGGACTGGGTGGTACGGGGGGTTATCACACTGTCCTTTCACACTCTGGGACTGGGTACAGTCGGATATCAAACTGTCCTTTCACACTCTGGGACTGGGTGCAGTGGGTTATCACACTCTCCTTTCACACACTGGGACTGCATGCAGTGGGATATCACACTGTCCTTTCACACTCTGGAACTGGGTGGTACAGTGGGTTATCACACTGTCCTTTCACACTCTGGGACTGAGTGGTGCAGTGGGTTATCACACTGTCCGTTCACACTCTGGGACGGGTTACAGTGGGTTACCACACTGTCCTTTCACACTCTGGGACTGGGTACAGTGTGTTATCACACTGTCCTTTCACACTCTGGGACTGGGTACAGTGGGTTATCACACTGTCCTTTCGCACTCTGGGACTGGGTACAGTGGGTTATCACACTGTCCTTTCACACTCTGGGACTGGGTACAGTGGGTTTTCACACTGTCCTTTCACACTCTGGGACTGGGTGCAGTGGGTTATCACACTGTCCTTTCACACTCTGGGACGGGTTACAGTGGGTTACCACACTGTCCTTTCACACTCTGGGACTGGGTACAGTGGGTTATCACACTGTCCTTTCGCACTCTGGGACTGGGTACAGTGGGTTATCACACTGTCCTTTAACACTCTGGGACTGGGTACAGTGGGTTATCACACTGTCCTTTCACACTCTGGGACTGTATACAGTGGGTTATCACACTGTCCTTTCACACTCTGGGACTGAGTGGCACAATGGGTTATCACCCTGTCCTTTCACACTCTGCGACTGGGTACAGTGGGTTATCACACTGTCCTTTCACACTCTGGGACGGGATACAGTGGGTTATCACACTGTCCTTTCACACTCTGGGACTGGATACAGTGGGTTATTACACTGTCCCTTCACACTCTGGGACTGGGTACAGTGTATTATCACACTGTCCTTTCACACTCTGGGACTGAGTGGTACAGGGGGTTATCACTGTCCTTTCACACTCTGGGACTGGGTGCAGTCGGTTATCACACTGTCCTTTCACACTCTGGGACGGGATACAGTGGGTTATCACACTGCCCTTTCACACTCTGGGACTGGGTACAGTGTGTTATCACACTGTCCTTTCACACTCTGGGACTGGGTGGTACAGTGGGTTATCACACTGTCCTTTCACACTCTGGAACTAGGTACAGTGGATTTTCATACTGTCCTTTCACACTCTGGGATTGGGTACAGTGTGTTATCACACTGTCCTTTCACACTCTGGGGCTCTGTACAGTGGGTTATCACACTGTCCTTTCACACTCTGGAACTAGGTACAGTGGATTTTCATACTGTCCTTTCACACTCTGGGATTGGGTACAGTGAGTTATCACACTGTCCCTTCACATTCTGGACTGGGTGGTACAGTGGGTTTTCACACTGTCCTTTCACACTCTGGGACTGGGTACAGTGGGTAATCACACTGTCCTTTCACACCCTGGGACTGGGTACAGTGGGTTATCACACTGTCCTTTCACACTCTGCGACTGGCTACAGTGGGTTATCACACTGTCCTTTCACACTCTGGGACTGGGTGGTACAGGGGATTATCACACTGTCCTTTCACACTCTGGGACTGGATACAGTGGGTTATCACACTGCCCTTTCACACTCTGGGACTGGGTACAGTGGGTTATCACACTGTCCTTTCGCACTCTGGGACTGGGTACAGTGGGTTATCACACTGTCCTTTCACACTCTGGTGCTGGGTACAGTGGGTTATCACACTGTCCTTTCACACTCTGGGACTGGATGCAGTGGGTTATCACACTGTCCTTTCACACTCTGGGACTGGGTACAGTCGGATATCAAACTGTCCTTTCACACTCTGGAACTGGGTGCAGTGGGTTATCACACTCTCCTTTCACACACTGGGACTGCATACAGTGGGATATCACACTGTCCTTTCACGCTCTGGGACTGCGTACAGTGGGTTATCACCCTGTCCTATCACACTCTGGGAATAGGTGGTACAGTGGGTTATCACACTGTCCTTTCACACTCTGGGACTGGGTGGTACAGTGGGTTATCACACAGTCCTTTCACACTCTGGGGCTGGGTAGAGTAAGTTATCACTGTCCCTTCACACTCTGGACTGGGTGGTACAGTGGGTTTTCACACTGTCCTTTCACACTCTGGGACTGGGTACAGTGGGTTATCACACTGTCCTTTCACACTCTGGGATTGGATGCAGTGGGTTATCACCCTGTCCTTTCGCACTCTGGGACTGGGTGGTACGGGGGGTTATCACACTGTCCTTTCACACTCTGGGACTGGGTACAGTCGGATATCAAACTGTCCTTTCACACTCTGGGACTGGGTGCAGTGGGTTATCACACTCTCCTTTCACACACTGGGACTGCATACAGTGGGATATCACACTGTCCTTTCACGCTCTGGGACTGCGTACAGTGGGTGATCACCCTGACCTTTCACACTCTGGGACTGGGTACAGTGGGTTATCACACAGTCCTTTCACACTCTGGGGCTGGGTAGAGTAAGTTATCACACTGTCCCTTCACACTCTGGACTGGGTGGTACAATGGGTTTTCACACTGTCCTTTCACACTCTGGGACTGGGTACAGTGGGTTTTCACACTGTCCTTTCACACTCTGGGACTGGGTGCAGTGGGTTATCACACTGTCCTTTCACACTCTGGGACGGGATACAGTGGGTTACCACACTGTCCTTTCACACTCTGGGACTGGGTACAGTGTGTTATCACACTGTCCTTTCACACTCTGGGACTGGATACAGTGGGTTATCACACTGCCCTTTCACACTCTGGGACTGGGTACAGTGGGTTATCACACTGTCCTTTCGCACTCTGGGACTGTGTACAGTGGGTTATCACACTGTCCTTTCACACTCTGGGACTGAGTGGTACAATGGGTTATCACCCTGTCCTTTCACACTCTGCGACTGGGTACAGTGGGTTATCACACTGTCCTTTCACACTCTGGGACGGGATACAGTGGGTTATCACACTGTCCTTTCACACTCTGGGACTGGGTACAGTGTGTTATCACACTGTCCTTTCACACTCTGGGACTGGATACAGTGGGTTATTACACTGTCCCTTCACACTCTGGGACTGGGTACAGTGTATTATCACACTGTCCTTTCACACTCTGGGACTGAGTGGTACAGGGGGTTATCACTGTCCTTTCACACTCTGGGACTGGGTACAGTCGTTTATCACACTGTCCTTTCACACTCTGGGACGGGATACAGTGGGTTATCACATTGCCCTTTCACACTCTGGGACTGGGTACAGTGTGTTATCACACTGTCCTTTCACACTCTGGGACTCGGTGGTACAGTGGGTTATCACACTGTCCTTTCACACTCTGGGACTGGGTGGGGTATCACACTGTCCTTTCACACTCTGGGACGGGATACAGTGGGTTATCACATTGCCCTTTCACACTCTGGGACTGCGTAAAGTGTGTTATCACCCTGTCCTTTCACACTCTGGGACTGGGTGGTACAGTGGGTTATCACACTGTGCTTTCACACTCTGGAACTAGGTACAGTGGATTTTCATACTGTCCTTTCACACTCTGGGATTGGGTACAGTGTGTTATCACACTGTCCTTTCACACTCTGGGGCTCTGTACAGTGGGTTATCACACTGTCCCTTCACACCCTGGGACTGCGTACAGTGGGTTATCTCACTGTCCTTTCACACTCTGGGACTGCGTAAAGTGTGTTATCACCCTGTCCTTTCACACTCTGGACTGGGTGGTACAGTGGGTTTTCACACTGTCCTTTCACACTCTGGGACTGGGTACAGTGGGTAATCACACTGTCCTTTCACACCCTGGGACTGGGTACAGTGGGTTATCACACTGTCCTTTCACACTCTGCGACTGGCTACAGTGGGTTATCACACTGTCCTTTCACACTCTGGGACTGGGTGGTACAGGGGATTATCACTCTGTCCTATCACACTCTGGAACTAGGTACAGTGGATTTTCACACTGTCCTTTCACACTCTGCGATTGGGTACATTGTGTTATCACACTGTCCTTTCACACTCTGGGGCTGGGTACAGTAAGTTATCACACTGTCCCTTCAAACTCTGGACTGGGTGGTACAGTGGGTTTTCACACTGTCCTTTCACACTCTGGTACTGGGTACAGTGGGTTATCACACTGTCCTTTCACACTCTGGGACTGGATGCAGTGGGTTATCACCCTGTCCTTTCACACTCTGGGACTGGGTGGTACGGGGGGTTATCACACTGTCCTTTCACACTCTGGGACTGGGTACAGTCGGATATCAAACTGTCCTTTCACACTCTGGAACTGGGTGCAGTGGGTTATCACACTCTCCTTTCACACACTGGGACTGCATACAGTGGGATATCACACTGTCCTTTCACGCTCTGGGACTGCGTACAGTGGGTTATCACCCTGTCCTATCACACTCTGGGAATAGGTGGTACAGTGGGTTATCACACTGTCCTTTCACACTCTGGGACTGGGTGGTACAGTGGGTTATCACACAGTCCTTTCACACTCTGGGGCTGGGTAGAGTAAGTTATCACACTGTCCCTTCACACTCTGGACTGGGTGGTACAGTGGGTTTTCACACTGTCCTTTCACACTCTGGGACTGGGTACAGTGGGTTATCACACTGTCCTTTCACACTCTGGGATTGGATGCAGTGGGTTATCACCCTGTCCTTTCACACTCTGGGACTGGGTGGTACGGGGGGTTATCACACTGTCCTTTCACACTCTGGGACTGGGTACAGTCGGATATCAAACTGTCCTTTCACACTCTGGGACTGGGTGCAGTGGGTTATCACACTCTCCTTTCACACACTGGGACTGCATACAGTGGGATATCACACTGTCCTTTCACGCTCTGGGACTGCGTACAGTGGGTTATCACCCTGTCCTTTCACACTCTGGGACTGGGTGGTACAGTGGGTTATCACACTGTCCTTTCACACTCTGGGACTGGGTACAGTGGGTTATCACACTGTCCCTTCAAACTCTGGACTGGGTGGTACAGTGGGTTTTCACACTGTCCTTTCACACTCTGGGACTGGGTACAGTGGGTTTTCACACTGTCCTTTCACACTCTGGGACTGGGTGCAGTGGGTTATCACACTCTCCTTTCACACACTGGGACTGCATACAGTGGGATATCACACTGTCCTTTCACGCTCTGGGACTGCGTACAGTGGGTGATCACCCTGACCTTTCACACTCTGGGACTGGGTACAGTGGGTTATCACACAGTCCTTTCACACTCTGGGGCTGGGTAGAGTAAGTTATCACACTGTCCCTTCACACTCTGGACTGGGTGGTACAATGGGTTTTCACACTGTCCTTTCACACTCTGGGACTGGGTACAGTGGGTTTTCACACTGTCCTTTCACACTCTGGGACTGGGTGCAGTGGGTTATCACACTGTCCTTTCACACTCTGGGACGGGATACAGTGGGTTACCACACTGTCCTTTCACACTCTGGGACTGGGTACAGTGTGTTATCACACTGTCCTTTCACACTCTGGGACTGGATACAGTGGGTTATCACACTGCCCTTTCACACTCTGGGACTGGGTACAGTGGGTTATCACACTGTCCTTTCGCACTCTGGGACTGTGTACAGTGGGTTATCACACTGTCCTTTCACACTCTGGGACTGAGTGGTACAATGGGTTATCACCCTGTCCTTTCACACTCTGCGACTGGGTACAGTGGGTTATCACACTGTCCTTTCACACTCTGGGACGGGATACAGTGGGTTATCACACTGTCCTTTCACACTCTGGGACTGGGTACAGTGTGTTATCACACTGTCCTTTCACACTCTGGGACTGGATACAGTGGGTTATTACACTGTCCCTTCACACTCTGGGACTGGGTACAGTGTATTATCACACTGTCCTTTCACACTCTGGGACTGAGTGGTACAGGGGGTTATCACTGTCCTTTCACACTCTGGGACTGGGTACAGTCGTTTATCACACTGTCCTTTCACACTCTGGGACGGGATACAGTGGGTTATCACATTGCCCTTTCACACTCTGGGACTGGGTACAGTGTGTTATCACACTGTCCTTTCACACTCTGGGACTCGGTGGTACAGTGGGTTATCACACTGTCCTTTCACACTCTGGGACTGGGTGGGGTATCACACTGTCCTTTCACACTCTGGGACGGGATACAGTGGGTTATCACATTGCCCTTTCACACTCTGGGACTGCGTAAAGTGTGTTATCACCCTGTCCTTTCACACTCTGGGACTGGGTGGTACAGTGGGTTATCACACTGTGCTTTCACACTCTGGAACTAGGTACAGTGGATTTTCATACTGTCCTTTCACACTCTGGGATTGGGTACAGTGTGTTATCACACTGTCCTTTCACACTCTGGGGCTCTGTACAGTGGGTTATCACACTGTCCCTTCACACCCTGGGACTGCGTACAGTGGGTTATCTCACTGTCCTTTCACACTCTGGGACTGCGTAAAGTGTGTTATCACCCTGTCCTTTCACACTCTGGACTGGGTGGTACAGTGGGTTTTCACACTGTCCTTTCACACTCTGGGACTGGGTACAGTGGGTAATCACACTGTCCTTTCACACCCTGGGACTGGGTACAGTGGGTTATCACACTGTCCTTTCACACTCTGCGACTGGCTACAGTGGGTTATCACACTGTCCTTTCACACTCTGGGACTGGGTGGTACAGGGGATTATCACTCTGTCCTATCACACTCTGGAACTAGGTACAGTGGATTTTCACACTGTCCTTTCACACTCTGCGATTGGGTACATTGTGTTATCACACTGTCCTTTCACACTCTGGGGCTGGGTACAGTAAGTTATCACACTGTCCCTTCAAACTCTGGACTGGGTGGTACAGTGGGTTTTCACACTGTCCTTTCACACTCTGGTTCTGGGTACAGTGGGTTATCACACTGTCCTTTCACACTCTGGGACTGGATGCAGTGGGTTATCACCCTGTCCTTTCACACTCTGGGACTGGGTGGTACGGGGGGTTATCACACTGTCCTTTCACACTCTGGGACTGGGTACAGTCGGATATCAAACTGTCCTTTCACACTCTGGAACTGGGTGCAGTGGGTTATCACACTCTCCTTTCACACACTGGGACTGCATACAGTGGGATATCACACTGTCCTTTCACGCTCTGGGACTGCGTACAGTGGGTTATCACCCTGTCCTATCACACTCTGGGAATAGGTGGTACAGTGGGTTATCACACTGTCCTTTCACACTCTGGGACTGGGTGGTACAGTGGGTTATCACACAGTCCTTTCACACTCTGGGGCTGGGTAGAGTAAGTTATCACACTGTCCCTTCACACTCTGGACTGGGTGGTACAGTGGGTTTTCACACTGTCCTTTCACACTCTGGGACTGGGTACAGTGGGTTATCACACTGTCCTTTCACACTCTGGGATTGGATGCAGTGGGTTATCACCCTGTCCTTTCACACTCTGGGACTGGGTGGTACGGGGGGTTATCACACTGTCCTTTCACACTCTGGGACTGGGTACAGTCGGATATCAAACTGTCCTTTCACACTCTGGGACTGGGTGCAGTGGGTTATCACACTCTCCTTTCACACACTGGGACTGCATACAGTGGGATATCACACTGTCCTTTCACGCTCTGGGACTGCGTACAGTGGGTTATCACCCTGTCCTTTCACACTCTGGGACTGGGTGGTACAGTGGGTTATCACACTGTCCTTTCACACTCTGGGACTGGGTACAGTGGGTTATCACACTGTCCCTTCAAACTCTGGACTGGGTGGTACAGTGGGTTTTCACACTGTCCTTTCACACTCTGGGACTGGGTACAGTGGGTTATCACACTGTCCTTTCACACTCTGGGACTGGATGCAGTGGGTTATCACACTGTCCTTTCACACTCTGGGACTGGATGCAGTGGGTTATCACCCTGTCCTTTCACACTCTGGCACTGGGTACAGTGGGTTATCACACTGTCCTTTCACACTCTGGGACTGGGGACAGTGGGTTATCACACTGTCCTTTCACACTCAGGGATTTGGTGGTCCAGTGGGTTATCACACTGTCCTTTCACACTCTGGTACTGTTTACAGTGGGTTATCACACTCTCCTTTCACACTCTGGGACTGGGTGGGGTATCACACTGTTCTTTCACACTGTGGGACTGCGTACAGTGGGTTATCACACTGTCCTTTCACACTGTGGGACTGCGTACAGTGGGTTATCACACTGTCCTTTCACACTCTGGGACTGGCTACAGTGGGTTATCACACTGTCCTTTCACACTCTGCGACTGGGTGGTACAGTGGCTTATCTGACTGTCCTTTCACACTCTCGGACTGCGTGGTACAGTGGGTTATCACACTGTCCTTTCACACTCTGGGACTGAGTACAGTGGGTTATCACACTGTCCTTCCACACTCTGGGACTGGGTACAGTGAGTTATCACGCTGTACTTTCACACTCTGGAACTGGGTACAGTGGGTTATCACACAGTCCTTTCATGCTCTGGAACTGGTTGGTACAGTGGGTTATCACACTGTCCTTTCACACTCTCGGACTGGGTGGTACAATGGGTTATCACACTGTCCTTTCACACTCTGGGACAGGGTGGTACATTGGGTGGTTATCACACTGTACTTTCACACTCTGGGATTGGGTACAGCGGGTTATCACACTGTCCTTTCACACTCTGGGATTGGGTACAGTGTGTTATCACACTGTCCTTTCACACTCTGGGGCTGGGTACAGTAAGTTATCACACTGTCCCTTCAAACTCTGGACTGGGTGGTACAGTGGGTTTTCACACTGTCCTTTCACACTCTGGGACTGGGTGCAGTGGGTTATCACACTCTCCTTTCACACACTGGGACTGCATACAGTGGGATATCACACTGTCCTTTCACGCTCTGGGACTGCGTACAGTGGGTTATCACACTGTCCTTTCACACTCCGGGACTGCGTAAAGTGGGTTATCACCCTGTCCTTTCACACTCTGGGACTGGGTGGTACAGTGGGTTATCACACCTCCTTTCACACTCTGGGACTGGGTGGTACAGGGGATTATCACTCTGTCCTATCATACTCTGGAACTAGGTACAGTGGATTTTCATACTGTCCTTTCACACTCTGGGATTGGGTACAGTGTGTTATCACACTGTCCTTTCACACTCTGGGACTGGGTACAGTGGGTTATCACACTGCCCCGTCAAACTCTGGACTGGGTGGTACAGTGGGTTTTCACACTGTCCTTTCACACTCTGGGACTGGGTACAGTGGGTTATCACACTGTCCTTTCACACTCTGGGACTGGATGCAGTGGGTTATCACCCTGTCCTTTCACACTCTGGCACTGGGTACAGTGGGTTATCACACTGTCCTTTCACACTCTGGGACTGGGGACAGTGGGTTATCACACTGTCCTTTCACACTCAGGGATTTGGTGGTCCAGTGGGTTATCACACTGTCCTTTCACACTCTGGTACTGTTTACAGTGGGTTATCACACTGTCCTTTCACACTCTGGCACTGGGTACAGTGGGTTATCACACTGTTCTTTCACCCTCTGGGACTGGGTACAGTGGGTTATCACACTGTCCTTCCACACTCTGGGACTGGGTACAGTGAGTTATCACGCTGTCCTTTCACACTCTGGAACTGGGTACAGTGGGTTATCTCACAGTCCTTTCATGCTCTGGTACTGGTTGGTACAGTGGGTTATCACACTGTCCTTTCACACTCTCGGACTGGGTGGTACATTGCGTGGTTATCACACTGTACTTTCACACTCTGGGATTGGGTACAGTGGGTTATCACACTGTCCTTTCACACTCTGGGGCTGGGTACAGTAAGTTATCACACTGTCCATTCAAACTCTGGACTGGGTGGTACAGTGGGTTTTCACACTGTCCTTTCACACTCTGGGACTGGGTGCAGTGGGTTATCACACTCTCCTTTCACACACTGGGACTGCATACAGTGGGATATCACACTGTCCTTTCACGCTCTGGGACTGCGTACAGTGGGTTATCACACTGTCCTTTCACACTCTGGGACTGCGTAAAGTGGGTTATCACCCTGTCCTTTCACACTCTGGGACTGGGTGGTACAGTGGGTTATCACACCTCCTTTCACACTCTGGGACTGGGTGGTACAGGGGATTATCACTCTGTCCTATCATACTCTGGAACTAGGTACAGTGGAATTTCATACTGTCCTTTCACACTCTGGGATTGGGTACAGTGTGTTATCACACTGTCCTTTCACACTCTGGGGCTGGGTACAGTAAGTTATCACACTGTCCCTTCAAACTCTGGACTGGGTGGTACAGTGGGTTTTCACACTGTCCTTTCACACTCTGGGACTGGGTACAGTGGGTTATCACACTGTCCTTTCACACTCTGGGACTGGATGCAGTGGGTTATCACCCTGTCCTTTCACACTCTGGGACTGGGTGGTACGGGGGGTTATCACACTGTCATTTCACACTCTGGGACTGGGTACAGTCGGATATCAAACTGTCCTTTCACACTCTGGGGCTGGGTAGAGTAAGTTATCACACTGTCCCTTCACACTCTGGACTGGGTGGTACAGTGGGTTTTCACACTGTCCTTTCACACTCTGGGACTGGGTACAGTGGGTTATCACACTGCCCCTTCAAACTCTGGACTGGGTGGTACAGTGGCTTTTCACACTGTCCTTTCACACTCTGGGACTGGGTACAGTGGGTTATCACACTGTCCTTTCACACTCTGGGACTGGATGAAGTGGGTTATCACCCTGTCCTTTCACACTCTGGGACTGGGTGGTACGGGGGGTTATCACACTGTCCTTTCACACTCTGGGACTGGGTACAGTCGGATATCAAACTGTCCTTTCAAACTCTGGGACTGGGTGCAGTGGGTTATCACACTCTCCTTTCACACACTGGGACTGCATACAGTGGGATATCACACTGTCCTTTCACACTCTGGGACTGGGTACAGTGGGTTTTCACACTGTCCTTTCACACTCTGGGTTGGGTACAGTGGGTTTTCACACTGTCCTTTCACACTCTGGGACTGGGTGCAGTGGGTTATCACACTGTCCTTTCACACTCTGGGACGGGATACAGTGGGTTATCACACTGTCCTTTCACACTCTGGGACTGGGTACAGTGGGTTATCACACTGTCCTTTAACAGTCTGGCACTGGGTAAAGTGGGTTATCACACTGTCCTTTCACACTCTGGGACTGTATACAGTGGGTTATCACACTGTCCTTTCACACTCTGCGACTGAGTGGTACAATGGGTTATCACACTGTCCTTTCACACTCTGCGACTGGGTACAGTGGGTTATCACACTGTCCTTTCACACTCTGGGACGGGATACAGTGGGTTATCACACTGTCCTTTCACACTCTGGGACTGGGTACCGTGTGTTATCACACTGTCCTTTCACACTCTGGGACTGGATACAGTGGGTTATTACACTGTCCCTTCACACTCTGGGACTGGGTACAGTGTATTATCACACTGTCCTTTCACACTCTGGGACTGAGTGGTACAGGGGGTTATCACTGTCCTTTCACTGTCTGGGACTGGGTACAGTGGGTTATCACACTGTCCTTTCACACTCTGGGACGGGATACAGTGGGTTATCACACTGTCCTTTCACACTCTGGGACTGAGTGGTACAATGGGTTATCACACTGTCCTTTCACACTCTGCGACTGGGTACAGTGGGTTATCACACTGTCCTTTCACACTCTGGGACTGGATACAGTGGGTTATCACACTGTCCTTTCACACTCTGGGACTGAGTGGTACAATGGGTTATCACACTGTCCTTTCACACTCTGGGACTGGGTACAGTGGGTTATCACACTTTCCTTCCACACTCTGGGACTGGGTACAGTGAGTTATCACGCTGTCCTTTCACACTCTGGAACTGGGTACAGTGGGTTATCTCACAGTCCTTTCATGCTCTGGTACTGGTTGGTACAGTGGGTTATCACACTGTCCTTTCACACTCTCGGACTGGGTGGTACATTGCGTGGTTATCACACTGTACTTTCACACTCTGGGATTGGGTACAGTGGGTTATCACACTGTCCTTTCACACTCTGGGGCTGGGTACAGTAAGTTATCACACTGTCCATTCAAACTCTGGACTGGGTGGTACAGTGGGTTTTCACACTGTCCTTTCACACTCTGGGACTGGGTGCAGTGGGTTATCACACTCTCCTTTCACACACTGGGACTGCATACAGTGGGATATCACACTGTCCTTTCACGCTCTGGGACTGCATACAGTGGGTTATCACACTGTCCTTTCACACTCTGGGACTGCGTAAAGTGGGTTATCACCCTGTCCTTTCACACTCTGGGACTGGGTGGTACAGTGGGTTATCACACCTCCTTTCACACTCTGGGACTGGGTGGTATAGGGGATTATCACTCTGTCCTATCATACTCTGGAACTAGGTACAGTGGAATTTCATACTGTCCTTTCACACTCTGGGATTGGGTACAGTGTGTTATCACACTGTCCTTTCACACTCTGGGGCTGGGTACAGTAAGTTATCACACTGTCCCTTCAAACTCTGGACTGGGTGGTACAGTGGGTTTTCACACTGTCCTTTCACACTCTGGGACTGGGTACAGTGGGTTATCACACTGTCCTTTCACACTCTGGGACTGGATGCAGTGGGTTATCACACTGTCATTTCACACTCTGGGACTGGGTACAGTCGGATATCAAACTGTCCTTTCACACTCTGGGGCTGGGTAGAGTAAGTTATCACACTGTCCCTTCACACTCTGGACTGGGTGGTACAGTGGGTTTTCACACTGTCCTTTCACACTCTGGGACTGGGTACAGTGGGTTATCACACTGTCCCTTCAAACTCTGGACTGGGTGGTACAGTGGGTTTTCACACTGTCCTTTCACACTCTGGGACTGGGTACAGTGGGTTATCACACTGTCCTTTCACACTCTGGGACTGGATGCAGTGGGTTATCACCCTGTCCTTTCACACTCTGGCACTGGGTACAGTGGGTTATCACACTGTCCTTTCACACTCTGGGACTGGGGACAGTGGGTTATCACACTGTCCTTTCACACTCAGGGATTTGGTAGTCCAGTGGGTTATCACACTGTCCTTTCACACTCTGGTACTGTTTACAGTGGGTTATCACACTGTCCTTTCACACTCTGGGACTGGGTGGGGTATCACACTGTTCTTTCACACTCTGGGACTGGGTACAGTGGGTTATCACACTGTCCTTCCACACTCTGGGACTGGGTACAGTGAGTTATCACGCTGTCCTTTCACACTCTGGAACTGGGTATAGTGGGTTATCTCACAGTCCTTTCATGCTCTGGTACTGGTTGGTACAGTGGGTTATCACACTGTCCTTTCACACTCTCGGACTGGGTGGTACATTGCGTGGTTATCACACTGTACTTTCACACTCTGGGATTGGGTACAGTGGGTTATCACACTGTCCTTTCACACTCTGGGGCTGGGTACAGTAAGTTATCACACTGTCCATTCAAACTCTGGACTGGGTGGTACAGTGGGTTTTCACACTGTCCTTTCACACTCTGGGACTGGGTGCAGTGGGTTATCACACTCTCCTTTCACACACTGGGACTGCATACAGTGGGATATCACACTGTCCTTTCACGCTCTGGGACTGCGTACAGTGGGTTATCACACTGTCCTTTCACACTCTGGGACAGCGTAAAGTGGGTTATCACCCTGTCCTTTCACACTCTGGGACTGGGTGGTACAGTGGGTTATCACAACTCCTTTCACACTCTGGGACTGGGTGGTACAGGGGATTATCACTCTGTCCTATCATACTCTGGAACTAGGTACAGTGGAATTTCATACTGTCCTTTCACACTCTGGGATTGGGTACAGTGTGTTGTCACACTGTCCTTTCACACTCTGGGACTGGATGAAGTGGGTTATCACACTGCCCCTTCAAACTCTGGACTGGGTGGTACAGTGGGTTTTCACACTGTCCTTTCACACTCTGGGACTGGGTACAGTCGGATATCAAACTGTCCTTTCACACTCTGGGGCTGGGTAGAGTAAGTTATCACACTGTCCCTTCACACTCTGGACTGGGTGGTACAGTGGGTTTTCACACTGTCCTTTCACACTCTGGGACTGGGTACAGTGGGTTATCACACTGCCCCTTCAAACTCTGGACTGGGTGGTACAGTGGGTTTTCACACTGTCCTTTCACACTCTGGGACTGGGTACAGTGGGTTATCACACTGTCCTTTCACACTCTGGGACTGGATGAAGTGGGTTATCACCCTGTCCTTTCACACTCTGGGACTGGGTGGTACGGGGGGTTATCACACTGTCCTTTCACACTCTGGGACTGGGTACAGTCGGAGATCAAACTGTCCTTTCACACTCTGGGACTGGGTGCAGTGGGTTATCACACTCTCCTTTCACACACTGGGACTGCATACAGTGGGATATCACACTGTCCTTTCACACTCTGGGACTGGGTACAGTGGGTTTTCACACTGTCCTTTCACACTCTGGGATTGGGTACAGTGGGTTTTCACACTGTCCTTTCACACTCTGGGACTGGGTGCAGTGGGTTATCACACTGTCCTTTCACACTCTGGGACGGGATACAGTGGGTTATCACACTGTCCTTTCACACTCTGGGACTGGGTAAAGTGGGTTATCACACTGTCCTTTCACACTCTGGGACTGTATACAGTGGGTTATCACACTGTCCTTTCACACTCTGGGACTGAGTGGTACAATGGGTTATCACACTGTCCTTTCACACTCTGCGACTGGGTACAGTGGGTTATCACACTGTCCTTTCACACTCTGGGACGGGATACAGTGGGTTATCACACTGTCCTTTCACACTCTGGGACTGGGTACCGTGTGTCATCACACTGTCCTTTCACACTCTGGGACTGGATACAGTGGGTTATTACACTGTCCCTTCACACTCTGGGACTGGGTACAGTGTATTATCACACTGTCCTTTCACACTCTGGGACTGAGTGGTACAGGGGGTTATCACTGTCCTTTCACTGTCTGGGACTGGGTACAGTGGGTTATCACACTGTCCTTTCACACTCTGGGACGGGATACAGTGGGTTATCACACTGTCCTTTCACACTCTGGGACTGAGTGGTACAATGGGTTATCACACTGTCCTTTCACACTCTGCGACTGGGTACAGTGGGTTATCACACTGTCATTTCACACTCTGGGACGGGATACAGTGGGTTATCACACTGTCCTTTCACACTCTGGGACTGAGTGGTACAATGGGTTATCACACTGTCCGTTCACACTCTGGGACTGGGTACAGTGGGTTATCACACTGTCCTTCCACACTCTGGGACTGGGTACAGTGAGTTATCACGCTGTCCTTTCACACTCTGGAACTGGGTACAGTGGGTTATCTCACAGTCCTTTCATGCTCTGGTACTGGTTGGTACAGTGGGTTATCACACTGTCCTTTCACACTCTCGGACTGGGTGGTACATTGCGTGGTTATCACACTGTACTTTCACACTCTGGGATTGGGTACAGTGGGTTATCACACTGTCCTTTCACACTCTGGGGCTGGGTACAGTAAGTTATCACACTGTCCATTCAAACTCTGGACTGGGTGGTACAGTGGGTTTTCACACTGTCCTTTCACACTCTGGGACTGGGTGCAGTGGGTTATCACACTCTCCTTTCACACACTGGGACTGCATACAGTGGGATATCACACTGTCCTTTCACGCTCTGGGACTGCGTACAGTGGGTTATCACACTGTCCTTTCACACTCTGGGACTGCGTAAAGTGGGTTATCACCCTGTCCTTTCACACTCTGGGACTGGGTGGTACAGTGGGTTATCACACCTCCTTTCACACTCTGGGACTGGGTGGCACAGGGGATTATCACTCTGTCCTATCATACTCTGGAACTAGGTACAGTGGAATTTCATACTGTCCTTTCACACTCTGGGATTGGGTACAGTGTGTTATCACACTGTCCTTTCACACTCTGGGGCTGGGTACAGTAAGTTATCACACTGTCCCTTCAAACTCTGGACTGGGTGGTACAGTGGGTTTTCACACTGTCCTTTCACACTCTGGGACTGGGTACAGTGGGTTATCACACTGTCCTTTCACACTCTGGGACTGGGTGGTACGGGGGGTTATCACACTGTCATTTCACACTCTGGGACTGGGTACAGTCGGATATCAAACTGTCCTTTCACACTCTGGGGCTGGGTAGAGTAAGTTATCACACTGTTCCTTCACACTCTGGACTGGGTGGTACAGTGGGTTTTCACACTGTCCTTTCACACTCTGGGACTGGGTACAGTGGGTTATCACACTGCCCCTTCAAACTCTGGACTGGGTGGTACAGTGGGTTTTCACACTGTCCTTTCACACTCTGGGACTCGGTACAGTGGGTTATCACACTGTCCTTTCACACTCTGGGACTGGATGAAGTGGGTTATCACCCTGTCCTTTCACACTCTGGGACTGGGTGGTACGGGGGGTTATCACACTGTCCTTTCACACTCTGGGACTGGGTACAGTCGGATATCAAACTGTCCTTTCACACTCTGGGACTGGGTGCAGTGGGTTATCACACTCTCCTTTCACACACTGGGACTGCATACAGTGGGATATCACACTGTCCTTTCACACTCTGGGACTGGGTACAGTCGGTTTTCACACTGTCCTTTCACACTCTGGGACTGGGTGGTACAGTGGGTTATCACACTGTGCTTTCACACTCTGGAACTAGGTACAGTGGATTTTCATACGGTCCTTTCACACTCTGGGATTGGGTACAGTGTATTATCACACTGTCCTTTCACACTCTGCGACTGGCTACAGTGGGTTATCACACTGTCCTTTCACACTCTGGGACTGGGTGGTACAGGGGATTATCACTCTGTCCTATCACAATCTGGAACTAGGTACAGTGGATTTTCACACTGTCCTTTCACACTCTGCGATTGGGTACATTGTGTTATCACACTGTCCTTTCACACTCTGGGACTGGGTACAGTGTGTTATCACACTGTCCTTTCACACTCTGGGACTGGGTGGTACAGTGGGTTATCACACTGTCCTTTCACACTCTGGGACTGGGTGGGGTATCACACTGTCCTTTCACACTGTGGGACTGCGTACAGTGGGTTATCACAATGTCCTTTCACGCTCTGGGACTGCGTACAGTGGGTTATCTCACTGTCCTTTCACACTCTGGGACTGCGTAAAGTGTGTTATCACCCTGTCCTTTCACACTCTGGGACTGGGTGGTACAGTGGGTTATCACACTGTGCTTTCACACTCTGGAACTAGGTACAGTGGATTTTCATACGGTCCTTTCACACTCTGGGATTGGGTACAGTGTATTATCACACTGTCCTTTCACACTCTGCGACTGGCTACAGTGGGTTATCACACTGTCCTTTCACACTCTGGGACTGGGTGGTACAGGGGATTATCACTCTGTCCTATCACAATCTGGAACTAGGTACAGTGGATTTTCACACTGTCCTTTCACACTCTGCGATTGGGTACATTGTGTTATCACACTGTCCTTTCACACTCTGGGGCTGGGTACAGTAAGTTATCACACTGTCCCTTCAAACTCTGGACTGGGTGGTACAGTGGGTTTTCACACTGTCCTTTCACACTCTGGTACTGGGTACAGTGGGTTATCACACTGTCCTTTCACACTCTGGGACTGGATGCAGTGGGTTATCACCCTGTCCTTTCACACTCTGGGACTGCGTACAGTGGGTTATCACCCTGTCCTATCACACTCTGGGAATGGGTGGTACAGTGGGTTATCACACTGTCCTTTCACACTCTGGGACTGGGTGGTACAGTGGGTTATCACACAGTCCTTTCACACTCTGGGGCTGGGTAGAGTAAGTTATCACACTGTCCCTTCACACTCTGGACTGGGTGGTACAGTGGGTTTTCACACTGTCCTTTCACACTCTGGGACTGGGTACAGTGGGTTATCACACTGTCCTTTCACACTCTGGGATCGGATGCAGTGGGTTATCACCCTGTCCTTTCACACTCTGGGACTGGGTGGTACGGGGGGTTATCACACTGTCCTTTCAAACTCTGGGACTGGGTACAGTCGGATATCAAACTGTCCTTTCACACTCTGGGACTGGGTGCAGTGGGTTATCACACTCTCCTTTCACACACTGGGACTGCATACAGTGGGATATCACACTGTCCTTTCACGCTCTGGGACTGCGTACAGTGGGTTATCACCCTGTCCTTTCACACTCTGGGACTGGGTGGTACAGTGGGTTATCACACTGTCCTTTCACACTCTGGGACTGGGTACAGTGGGTTATCACACTGTCCCTTCAAACTCTGGACTGGGTGGTACAGTGGGTTTTCACACTGTCCTTTCACACTCTGGAACTGGGTGCAGTGGGTTATCACACTCTCCTTTCACACACTGGGACTGCATACAGTGGGTTATCACCCTGTCCTTTCACACTCTGGGACTGCGTACAGTGGGTTATCACCCTGTCCTATCACACTCTGGGAATGGGTGGTACAGTGGGTTATCACACTGTCCTTTCACACTCTGGGACTGGGTGGTACAGTGGGTTATCACACAGTCCTTTCACACTCTGGGGCTGGGTAGAGTAAGTTATCACACTGTCCCTTCACACTCTGGACTGGGTGGTACAGTGGGTTTTCACACTGTCCTTTCACACTCTGGGACTGGGTACAGTGGGTTATCACACTGTCCTTTCACACTCTGGGATCGGATGCAGTGGGTTATCACCCTGTCCTTTCACACTCTGGGACTGGGTGGTACGGGGGGTTATCACACTGTCCTTTCAAACTCTGGGACTGGGTACAGTCGGATATCAAACTGTCCTTTCACACTCTGGGACTGGGTGCAGTGGGTTATCACACTCTCCTTTCACACACTGGGACTGCATACAGTGGGATATCACACTGTCCTTTCACGCTCTGGGACTGCGTACAGTGGGTTATCACCCTGTCCTTTCACACTCTGGGACTGGGTGGTACAGTGGGTTATCACACTGTCCTTTCACACTCTGGGACTGGGTACAGTGGGTTATCACACTGTCCCTTCAAACTCTGGACTGGGTGGTACAGTGGGTTTTCACACTGTCCTTTCACACTCTGGGACTGGGTACAGTGGGTTATCACAATGTCCTTTCACACTCTGGGACTGGATGCAGTGGGTTATCACCCTGTCCTTTCACACTCTGGCACTGGGTACAGTGGGTTATCACACTGTCCTTTCACACTCTGGGACTGGGTGGGGTATCACACTGTTCTTTCACACTGTGGGACTGCGTACAGTGGGTTATCACACTGTCCTTTCACACTGTGGGACTGCGTACAGTGGGTTATCACACTGTCCTTTCACACTCTGGGACTGGCTACAGTGGGTTATCACACTGTCCTTTCACACTCTGCGACTGGGTGGTACAGTGGCTTATCAGACTGTTCTTTCGCACTCTGGGACTGGGTGGTACAGTGCGTTATCACACTGTCCTTTCACACTCTCGGACTGCGTGGTACAGTGGGTTATCACACTGTCCTTTCACACTCTGGGACTGGGTGCAGTGGGTTATCACACTGTCCTTCCACACTCTGGGACTGGGTATAGTGGGTTATCAGACTGTCCTTTCACACTCTGGGACTGGGTACAGTGAGTTATCACGCTGTCCTTTCACACTCTGGAACTGGGTACAGTGGCTTATCACACAGTCCTTTCATGCTCTGGTACTGGTTGGTACAGTGGGTTATCACACTGTCCTTTCACACTCTCGGACTGGGTGGTACAATGGGTTATCACACTGTCCTTTCACACTCTGGGACAGGGTGGTACATTGGGTGGTTATCACACTGTCCTTTCACACTCTGGGATTGGGTACAGTGGGTTATCACACTGCCCTTTCACACTCTGGGACTGGGTACAGTGGGTTATCACACTGTCCTTTCACACTCTGGGACTGGGTACAGTGGGTTATCACACTGTCCTTTAACACTCTGGGACTGGGTACAGTGGGTTATCACACTGTCCTTTCACACTCTGGGACTGTATACAGTGGGTTATCACACTGTCCTTTCACACTCTGGGACTGAGTGGTACAATGGGTTATCACACTGTCCTTTCACACTCTGCGACTGGGTACAGTGGGTTATCACACTGTCCTTTCACACTCTGGGACGGGATACAGGGGGTTATCACACTGTCCTTTCACACTCTGGGACTGGGTACCGTGTGTTATCACACTGTCCTTTCACACTCTGGGACTGGATACAGTGGGTTATTACACTGTCCCTTCACACTCTGGGACTGGGTACAGTGTATTATCACACTGTCCTTTCACACTCTGGGACTGAGTGGTACAGGGGGTTATCACTGTCCTTTCACAGTCTGGGACTGGGTACAGTGGGTTATCACACTGTCCTTTCACACTCTGGGACTGGGTGGTACAGGGGGTTATCACACTGTCCTTTCACACTCTGGGACTGGGTGGTACATTGGGTGGTTATCACACTGTCCTTTCACACTCTGGGATTGGGTACAGTGGGTTATCACACTGCCAGTCCCCAGGTTCGCTGCTATTTCGGCCCTTCTAGCCTGCACCACCATTCAATGAGTTCATGGCTGAACATTCAACTTCAGTACCCCATTCCTGCTTTCTCGCCATACCACTTGATCCCCCTAGTAGTAAGGACTTCATCGAACTCCCTTTTGAATATATTTAGTGAATTGGCCTCAACAACTTTCTGTGGTAGAGAAGTCCACAGGTTCACCACTCTCTGGGTGAAGAGGTTTCTCCTCATCTCGGTCCTAAATGGCTTACCCCTTATCCTGAGACTGTGACCCCTGGTTCTGGACTTCCCCAACATTGGGAACATTCTTCCTGCATCCAACCTGTCTAAACCCGTCAGAATTTTAAACGTTTCTATGAGGTCCCCTCTCATTCTTCTGAACTCCAGTGAATACAAGCCCAGTTGATCCAGTCTTTCTTGATAGGTCAGTCCCACCATCCCGGGAATCAGTCTGGTGAACCTTCGCTGCACTCCCTCAATAGCAAGAATGTCCTTCCTCAAGTTAGGAGACCAAAACTGTACACAATACTCCAGGTGTGGCCTCACCAGGGCCCTGTACAACTGTAGCAACACCTCCCTGCCCCTGTACTCAAATCCCCTCGCTATGAAGGCCAACATGCCATTTGCTTTCTTAACCGCCTGCTGTACCTGCATGCCAACCTTCAATGACTGATGTACCATGACACCCAGGTCTCGTTGCACCTCCCCTTTTCCTAATCTGTCACCATTCAGATAATAGTCTGTGTCTCTGTTTTTACCACCAAAGTGGATAACCTCACATTTATCCACATTATACTTCATCTGCCATGCATTTGCCCACTCACCTAACCTATCCAATTCGCTCTGCAGCCTCACAGCATCCTCCTCGCAGCTCGCACTGCCACCCAACTTAGTGTCATCCGCAAATTTGGAGATACTACATTTAATCCCCTCGTCTAAATCATTAATGTACAATGTAAACAGCTGGGGCCCCAGCACAGAACCTTGCGGTACCCCACTAGTCACTGCCTGCCATTCTAAAAAGTACCCATTTACTCCTACTCTTTGCTTCCTGTCTGACAACCAGCTATCAATCCATGTCAGCACACTACCCCCAATCCCATGTGCTTTAACTTTGCACATTAATCTCTTGTGGGACCTTGTTGAAAGCCTTGTAAAAGTCCAAATATACCACATCAACTGGTTCTCCCTTGGCCACTCTACTGGAAACATCCTCAAAAAATTCCAGAAGATTTGTCAAGCATGATTTCCCTTTCACAAATCCATGCTGACTTGGACCTATCATGTCACCTCTTTCCAAATGCACTGCTATGACATCCTAAATAATTAATTCCATCATTTTACCCACGACTGAGGTCAGGCTGACCGGTCTGTAATTCCCTGTTTTCTCTCTCCCTCCTTTTTTAAAAAGTGGGGTTACATTGGCTACCCTCCACTCGATAGGAACTGATCCAGAGTCAATGGAATGTTGGAAAATGACTGTCAATGCATTCACTATTTCCAAGGCCACCTCCTTAAGTACTCTGGGATGCAGTCCATCAGGCCCTGGGGATTTATCGGCCTTCAGTCCCATCAATTTCCCCAACACAATTTCCCGACTAATAAGGATTTCCCTCAGTTCCTCCTCCTTACTAGACCCTCTGACCCCTTTTATATCCGGAAGGTTGTTTGTGTCCTCCTTAGTGAATACCGAACCAAAGTACTTGTTCAATTGGTCTGCCATTTCTTTGTTCCCCGTTATGACTTCCCCTGATTCTGACTGCAGGGGACCTACGTTTGTCTTTACTAACCTTTTTCTCTTCACATATCTATAGAAACTTTTGCAATCCATCTTAATGTTCCCTGCAAGCTTCTTCTCGTACTCCATTTTCCCTGCCGTAATCAAACCCTTTGTCCTCCTCTGCTGAGTTCTAAATTTCTCCCAGTCCCCAGGTTCGCTGCTATTTCTGGCCAATTTGTATGCCACTTCCTTGGCTTTGATACTATCCCTGATTTCCCTTGATAGCCACGGTTGAGTCGCCTTCCCTTTTTTATTTTTACGCCAGACAGGGATGTATAATTGTTGCAGTTCATCCATGCGGTCTCTAAATGTCTGCCATTGCCCATCCACAGTCAACCCCTTAAGTATCATTCGCCAATCTATCCAAGCCAATTCACGCCTCATACCTTCAAAGTTACCCTTCTTTAAGTTCTGGACCATGGTCTCTGAATTAACTGTTTCATTCTCCATCCTAATGCAGAATTCCACCATATTATGGTCACTCTTCCCCAAGGGTCCTCGCACAACGAGATTGCTAATTAATCCCCTCTCATTACACAACACCCAGTCTAAGATGGCCTCCCCCCTAGTTGGTTCCTCGACATATTGGTCTAGAAAACCATTCCATATGCACTCCAGGAAATCCTCCTCCACCGTATTGCTTCCAGTTTGGCTCGCCCAATCTATGTGCATATTAAAGTCACCCATTATAACTGCTGCACCTTTATTGCATGCACCCCTAATTTCCTGTTTGATGTCCTCCCCAACATTACTACTACTGTTTGGAGGTCTGTACACAACTCCCACTAACGTTTTTTGACCTTTGGTGTTCTGCAGCTCTCCCCATATAGATTCCACCTCATCCAAACTAATGTCCTTCCTAACTATTGCATTAATCTCCTCCTTAACCAGCAATGCTACCCCACCTCCTTTTCCTTTTATTCTATCTTTCCTGAATGTTGGATACCCCTGGATGTTGAGTTCCCAGCCCTGATCATCCTGGAGCCACGTCTCCGTAATCCCAATCACATCATATTTGTTAACATCTATTTGCACAGTTAATTCATCCACCTTATTACGGATACTCCTTGCATTAAGACACAAAGCCTTCAGGCTTGTTTTTTTAACACGCTCTGTCCTTTTAGAATTTTGCTGTAGAGTGGCCCTTTTTGTTCTTTGCCTTGGGTTTCTCTGCCCTCCACTTTTCCTCATCTCCTTTTTGTCTTTTGCTTTTGTCTACTTTTTGTTTCCCTCTGTTTCCCTGCATTGGTTCCCATCCCCCTGCCATATTAGTTTAACTCCTCCCCAACAGCACTAGCAAACACTCTCCCTAGGACATTGGTTCCGGTCCTGCCCAGGTGCAGACCGTCCGGGTTGTACTGGTCCCACATCCCCCAGAACCGGTTCCAATGCCCCAGGAATTTGAATCCCTCCCTGCTGCACTACTGCTCAAGCCATGTATTCATCTGCGCTATCCTGCGATTCCTACTCTGACTAGCACGTGGCACTGGTAGCAATCCCAAGATTACTACTTTTGAGGTCCTACTTTTTAATTTAGCTCCTAGCTCCTTAAATTCGTTTCGTAGGACCTCATCCCTTTTTTTTTACCTATGTCGTTGGTACCAATGTGCACCACGACAACTGGCTGTTCTCCCTCCCTTTTTAGAATGTCCTGCACCCACTCCGAGACATCCTTGACCCTTGCACCAGGGAGACAACATACCATCCTGGAGTCTCGGTTGCGGCCGCAGAAACGCCTATCTATTCCCCTCACAATTGAATCCCCTATCACTATCGCTCTCCCACTTTTTTTCCTGCCCTCCTGTGCAACAGAGCCAGCCACGGTGCCATGAACTTGGCTGCTGCTGCCCTCCCCTGATGAGTCATCCCCCTCAACAGCACTCAAAGCAGTGTATCTGTTTTGCAGGGGGATGACCACAGGGGACCCCTGCACTACCTTCCTTGCACTACTCTTCCTGCTGATCTTCCATTCCCAAGTTGGCTGTGGACCCTTCTCCTGCGGAAAGACCAACTCGCTACACGTGCTACTCACGTCGTTCTCAGCATCGTGGATGCTCCAGAGTGAATCAACCCTCAACTCCAATTCCGCAACGCGGTCCGTCAGCAGCTGGAGGCGGATACACTTCCCGCACACGTAGTCGTCAGGGACACCGAGAGCGTCCCTGAGTTCCCACATGGTACAGGAGGAGCATATCACCTGATCGAGCTCTCCTGCCATGACTTAACCCTTAGATACACTTAAATTGGCAACAATGGTGTTAAAAGTTACTGACTGTTATAGAAGAGAAAAAAGAAAACTACTCACCAATCCAGCCAATCACTTAGCCCCTTGGCTGTGACGTCACCTTTCTGTTTCTTTCTACTTCTCTTTTGCCTTCTCCCTGTAGCTGCACAAGTACGCCTCTTGCCGACCCCGGACACGCGCTACTCAGAGCTCCCACCTCCTCGACTGACTGCTCGAACTGCTCGACTCCCGCTGGCCTTTATAGGCCTCTTGCCGACCCCGGACTCGCGCTGCTCAGAGCTCCCACCTCCTCGACTGACTGCTCGACTCCCGCTGGCCTTTATAGGCCTCTTGCCGACCCCGGACTCGCGCTGCTCAGAGCTCCCACCTCCTCGACTGACTGCTCGAACTGCTCAACTCCCGCTGGCCTTTATAGGCCTCTTGCCGACCCCGGACTCACGCTGCTCCGAGCTCCCGCCTCCTCGACTGACTGCTCGAACTGCTCGACTCCCGCTGGCCTTTATAGGCCTCTTGCCGACCCCAGACTCGCGCTGCTCAGAGCTCCCACCTCCTCGACTGTCTGCTCGACTCCCGCTGGCCTTTATAGGCCTCTTGCCGACCCCGGACTCGCGCTGCTCAGAGCTCCCACCTCCTCGACTGGCTGCTCGAACTGCTCGACTCCCGCTGGCCTTTATAGGCCTCTTGCCGACCCCGGACACGTGCTGCTCAGAGCTCCCGCCTCCTCGACTGGCTGCTCGAACTGCTCAACTCCCGCTGGCCTTTATAGGCCTCTCGCCGACCCCGGACTCGCGCTGCTCCGAGCTCCCACCTCCTCGACTGGCTGCTCGACTCCCGCTGGCCTTTATAGGCCTCTCGCCGACCCCGGACTCGCGCTGCTGCGAGCGACCACCTCCTCGACTGACTGCTCGAACTGCTCGACTCCCGCTGGCCTTTATAGGCCTCTCGCCGACCCCGGATTCGCGCTGCTCCGAGCTCCCACCTCCTCGACTGACTGCTCGAACTGCTCGACTCCCGCTGGCCTTTATAGGCCTCTCGCCGACCCCGGACTCGCGCTGCGGCGAGCGACCGCCTCCTCGACTGACCTTCCACACTCTGGGACTGGGTGGTAAAGTGGGTTATTAGACTGTCCTTTCACACTCTGGGACTGGGTGGAGTATCACACTGTCCTTTCACACTGTGGGACTGCATACAGTGGGTTATCACACTGTCCTTTCACACTGTGGGACTGAGTACAGTGGGTTATCACACTGTCCTTTCACACACTGGGACTGGGTGGTACATTGGGTTTTCACACTGTGCTATCACATTCTGTGCCTGGGTGGCACAGTGGGTTATCACACTGTCCTTTCACACTCTGGCACTGGGTGCAGTGGGTTATCACACTCTCCTTTCACACACTGGGACTGCATACAGTGGGATATCACACTGTCCTTTCACACTCTGGGACTCCGTAAAGTGGGTTATCACCCTGTCCTTTCACACTCTGGGACTGGGTGGTACAGTGGGTTATCACACCTCCTTTCACACTCTGCGACTGGTTGGTACAGTGGGTTATCACACTGTGCTTTCACACTCTGGAACTAGGTACAGTGGATTTTCATACTGTCCTTTCACACTCTGGGATTGGGTACAGTGTGTTATCACACTGTCCTTTCACACTCAGGGGCTGTGCACAGTGGGTTATCACACTGTCCCTTCACATTCTGGACTGGGTGGTACAGTGGGTTTTCACACTGTCCTTTCACACTCTGGGACTGGGTACAGTGGGTAATCACACTGTATTTTCACACCCTGGGACTGGGTACAGTGGGTTATCACACTGTCAATTCACAATCTGCGACTGGCTACAGTGGGTTATCACACTGTCCTTTCACACTCTGGGACTGGGTGGTACAGGGGATTATCACTCTGTCCTATCACTCTCTGGAACTAGGTACAGTGGATTTTCACACTGTCCTTTCACACTCTGCGATTGGGTACATTGTGTTATCACACTGTCCTTTCACACTCTGGGGCTGGGTACAGTAATTTATCACACTGTCCCTTCAAACTCTGGACTGGGTGGTACAGTGGGTTATCACACTGTCCTTTCACACTCTGGCACTGGGTACAGTGGGTTATCACACTGTCCTTTCACACTCTGGGACTGGATGCAGTGGGTTATCACCCTGTCCTTTCACACTCTGGGACTGGGTGGTACGGGGGGTTATCACACTGTCCTTTCACACTCTGGGACTGGGTACAGTCGGATATCAAACTGTCCTTTCACACTCTGGAACTGGGTGCAGTGGGTTATCACACTCTCCTTTCACACACTGGGACTGCATACAGTGGGATATCACACTGTCCTTTCACGCTCTGGGACTGCGTACAGTGGGTTATCACCCTGTCCTTTCACACTCTGGGACTGGGTGGTACAGTGGGTTATCACACTGTCCCTTCACACTCTGGACTGGGTGGTACAGTGGGTTTTCACACTGTCCTTTCACACTCTGGGACTGGGTACAGTGGGTTTTCACACTGCCCCTTCAAACTCTGGACTGGGTGGTACAGTGGGTTTTCACACTCTGGGACTGGGTACAGTGGGTTATCACACTGTCCTTTCACACTCTGGGACTGGATGCAGTGGGTTATCACCCTGTCCTTTCACACTCTGGGACTGGGTGGTACGGGGGGTTATCACACTGTCCTTTCACACTCTGGGGCTGGGTACAGTAAGTTATCACACTGTCCCTTCACACTCTGGACTGGGTGGTACAGTGGGTTTTCACACTGTCCTTTCACACTCTGGGACTGGGTACAGTGGGTTATCACACTGCCCCTTCAAACTCTGGACTAGGTGGTACAGTGGGTTTTCACACTGTCCTTTCACACTCTGGGACTGGGTACAGTGGGTTATCACACTGTCCTTTCACACTCTGGGACTGGGTGGTACGGGGGGTTATCACACTGTCCTTTCACACTCTGGGACTGGGTACAGTCGGATATCAAACTGTCCTTTCACACTCTGGGACTGGGTGCAGTGGATTATCACACTCTCCTTTCACACACTGGGACTGCATACAGTGGGATATCACACTGTCCTTTCACGCTCTGGGACTGCGTACAGTGGGTTATCACCCTGTCCTTTCACACTCTGGGACTGGGTGGTACAGTGGGTTTTCACACTGTCCCTTCAAACTCTGGACTGGGTGGTACAGTGGGTTTTCACACTGTCCTTTCACACTCTGGGACTGGGTACAGTGGGTTATCACACTGTCCTTTCACACTCTGGGACTGGATGCAGTGGGTTATCACACTGTCCTTTCACACTCTGGGACTGGGGACAGTGGGTTATCACACTGTCCTTTCACACTCAGGGATTTGGTGGTCCAGTGGGTTATCACACTGTCCTTTCACACTCTGGTACTGTTTACAGTGGGTTATCACACTGTCCTTTCACACTCTGGGACTGGGTGGGGTATCACACTGTTCTTTCACACTGTGGGACTGCGTACAGTGGGTTATCACACTGTCCTTTCACACTGTGGGACTGCGTACAGTGGGTTATCACACTGTCCTTTCACACTCTGGGACTGGCTACAGTGGGTTATCACACTGTCCTTTCACACTCTGCGACTGGGTGGTACAGTGGCTTATCAGACTGTTCTTTCGCACTCTGGGACTGGGTGGTACAGTGGGTTATCACACTGTCCTTTCACACTCTCGGACTGCGTGGTACAGTGGGTTATCACACTGTCCTTTCACACTCTGGGACTGGGTACAGTGGGTTATCACACAGTCCTTTCATGCTCTGGTACTGGTTGGTACAGTGGGTTATCACACTGTACTTTCACACTCTGGGACTGGGTACAGTGAGTTATCACGCTGTCCTTTCACACTCTGGAACTGGGTATAGTGGGTTATCACACTGTCCTTTCACACTCTCGGACTGGGTGGTACAATGGGTTATCACACTGTCCTTTCACACTCAGGGACAGGGTGGTACATTGGGTTGTTATCACACTGTACTTTCACACTCTGGGATTGGGTACAGTGGGTTATCACACTGTCCTTTCACACTCTGGGGCTGGGTACAGTAAGTTATCACACTGTCCCTTCAAACTCTGGACTGGGTGGTACAGTGGGTTTTCACACTGTGCTATCACATTCTGTGACTGGGTGGCACAGTGGGTTATCACACTGTCCTTTCACACTCTGGGACTGGGTGCAGTGGGTTATCACACTCTCCTTTCACACACTGGGACTGCATACAGTGGGATATCACACTGTCCTTTCACGCTCTGGGACTGCGTACAGTGGGTTATCACACTGTCCTTTCACACTCTGGGACTGCGTAAAGTGGGTAATCACCCTGTCCTTTCACACTCTGGGACTGGGTGGTACAGTGGGTTATCACACCTCCTTTCACACTCTGGGACTGGGTGGTACAGGGGATTATCACTCTGTCCTATCACACTCTGGAGCTAGGTACAGTGGATTTTCATACTGTCCTTTCACACTCTGTGGCTGGGTACAGTAAGTTATCACACTGTCCCTTCAAACTCTGGACTGGGTGGTACAGTGGGTTTTCACACTGTCCTTTCACACTCTGGGACTGGGTACAGTGGGTTATCACCCTGTCCTTTCACACTCTGGGACTGGGTGGTACGGGGGGTTATCACACTGTCCTTTCACACTCTGGGACTGGGTACAGTCGGATATCAAACTGTCCTTTCACACGCTGGGACTGGGTGCAGTGGGTTATCACACTCTCCTTTCACACACTGGGACTGCATACAGTGGGATATCACACTGTCCTTTCACTCTCTGGGACTGCGTACAGTGGGTTATCACCCTGTCCTTTTACACTCTGGGACTGGGTGGTACAGTGGGTTATCACACAGTCCTTTCACACTCTGGGACTGGGTGGGGTATCACACTGTCCTTTCAGACTGTGGGACTGCGTACAGTGGGTTATCACACTGTCCTTTCAGACTGTGGGACTGCGTACAGTGGGTTATCACACTGTCCTTTCACACTCTGGGACTGGCGACAGTGGGTTATCACACTGTCCTTTCACACTCTGCGACTGGGTGGTACAGTGGCTTATCAGACTGTTCTTTCGCACTCTGGGACTGGGTGGTACAGTGGGTTATCACACTGTCCTTTCACACTCTCGGACTGCGTGGTACAGTGGGTTATCACACTGTCCTTTCACACTCTGGGACTGGGTACAGTGGGTTATCACACTGTCCTTCCACACTCTGGGACTGGGTACAGTGAGTTATCACGCTGGCCTTTCACACTCTGGAACTGGGTACAGTGGGTTATCACACTGTCCTTTCACACTGTGGGATTGGGTACAGTGGGTTATCACACTGTCCTTTCACACTGTGGGACTGGGTACAGTGGGTTATCACACTGTCCTTTCACACACTGGGACTGGGTGGTACATTGGGTTTTCACACTGTGCTATCACATTCTGTGATTGGGTGGCACAGTGGGTTATCACACTGTCCTTTCACACTCTGGGACTGGGTGCAGTGGGTTATCACACTCTCCTGTCACACACTGGGACTGCATACAGTGGGATATCACACTGTCCTTTCACGCTCTGGGACTGCGTACAGTGGGTTATCACACTGTCCTTTCACACTCTGGGACTGCGTAAAGTGGGTTATCACCCTGTCCTTTCACACTCTGGGACTGGGTGGTACAGTGGGTTATCACACCTCCTTTCACACTCTGCGACTGGTTGGTACAGTGGGTTATCACACTGTCCTTTCACACTCTGGGATTGGGTACAGTGTGTTATCACACTGTCCTTTCACACTCTGGGGCTGTGTACAGTGGGTTATCACACTGTCCCTTCACATTCTGGACTGGGTGGTACAGTGGGTTTTCACACTGTCCTTTCACACTCTGGGACTGGGTACAGTGGGTAATCACACTGTCCTTTCACACCCTGGGACTGGGTACAATGGGTTATCACACTGTCCTTTCACACTCTGCGACTGGCTACAGTGGGTTATCACCCTGTCCTTTCACACTCTGGGACTGGGTGGTACGGGGGGTTATCACACTGTCCTTTCACACTCTGGGACTGGGTACAGTCGGATATCAAACTGTCCTTTCACACTCTGGGACTGGGTGCAGTGGGTTATCACACTCTCCTTTCACACACTGGGACTGCATACAGTGGGATATCACACTGCCGTTTCACGCTCTGGGACTGCGTACAGTGGGTTATCACCCTGTCCTTTCACACTCTGGGACTGGGTGGTACATTGGGCTATCACACTGTCCCTTCACACTCTGGGACTGGGTGGTACAGTGGGTTATCACACAGTCCTTTCACACTCTGGGGCTGGGTAGAGTAAGTTATCACACTGTCCCTTCACACTCTGGACTGGGTGGTACAGTGGGTTTTCACACTGTCCTTTCACACTCTGGGACTGGGTACAGTGGGTTATCACACTGCCCCTTCAAACTCTGGACTGGGTGGTACAGTGGGTTTTCACACTGTCCTTTCACACTCTGGGACTGGATAGAGTCGGATATCACACTGTCCTTTCACACTCTGGGACTGGGTACAGTGGGTTTTCACACTGTCCTTTCACACTCTGGGACTGGGTGGTACATTGGGCTATCACACTGTCGCTTCACACTCTGGGACTGGGTGGTACAGTGGGTTATCACACAGTCCTTTCACACTCTGGGGCTGGGTAGAGTAAGTTATCACACTGTCCCTTCACACTCTGGACTGGGTGGTACAGTGGGTTTTCACACTGTCCTTTCACACTCTGGGACTGGGTACAGTGGGTTATCACACTGCCCCTTCAAACTCTGGACTGGGTGGTACAGTGGGTTTTCACACTGTCCTTTCACACTCTGGGACTGGGTACAGTGGGTTTTCACACTGTCCTTTCACACTCTGGGACTAGGTGCAGTGGGTTATCACACTCTCCTTTCACACACTGGGACTGCATACAGTGGGATATCACACTGTCCTTTCACGCTCTGGGACTGCGTACAGTGGGTTATCACCCTGTCCTTTCACACTCTGGGACTGGGTGGTACAGTGGGTTATCACACTGTCCTTTCACACTCTGGGACTGGGTGGTACAGTGGGTTATCACACAGTCCTTTCACACTCTGGGGCTGGGTACAGTAAGTTATCACACTGTCCCTTCACACTCTGGACTGGGTGGTACAGTGGGTTTTCACACTGTCCTTTCACACTCTGGGACTGGGTACAGTGGGTTATCACGCTGGCCTTTCACACTCTGGAACTGGGTACAGTGGGTTATCACACAGTCCTTTCATGCTCTGGTACTGGTTGGTACAGTGGGTTATCACACTGTCCTTTCACACTCTCGGACTGGGTGGTACAGTGGGTTATCACACTGTCCTTTCACACTCTGGGACAGGGTGGTACATTGGGTTATCACACTGTCCTTTCACACTCTGGGATTAGGTATAGTGGGTTATCACACTGTCCTTTCACACTGTGGGACTGGGTACAGTGGGTTATCACACTGTCCTTTCACACACTGGGACTGGGTGGTACATTGGGTTTTCACACTGTGCTATCACATTCTGTGACTGGGTGGCACAGTGGGTTATCACACTGTCCTTTCACACTCTGGGACTGGCTGCAGTGGGTTATCAAACTGTCCTTTCACACTCTGGGACTGGGTGCAGTGTGTTATCACACTCTCCATCACACACTGGGACTGCATACAGTGGGATATCACACTGTCCTTTCACGCTCTGGGACTGCGTACAGTGGGTTATCACACTGTCCTTTCACACTCTGGGACTGCGTAAAGTGGGTTATCACCCTGTCCTTTCACACTCTGGGACTGGGTGGTACAGTGGGTTATCACACCTCCTTTCACACTCTGCGACTGGTTGGTACAGTGGGTTATCACACTGTGCTTTCACATTCTGGAACTAGGTACAGTGGATTTTCATACTGTCCTTTCACACTCTGGGATTGGGTACAGTGTGTTATCACACTGTCCTTTCACACTCTGGGGCTGTGTACAGTGGGTTATCACACTGTCCCTTCACATTCTGGACTGGGTGGTACAGTGGGTTTTCACACTGTCCTTTCACACTCTGGGACTGGGTACAGTGGGTAATCACACTGTCCTTTCACACCCTGGGACTGGGTACAGTGGGTTATCACACTGTCCTTTCACACGCTGCGACTGGCTACAGTGGGTTATCACCCTGTCCTTTCACACTCTGGGACTGGGTGGTACGGGGGGTTATCACACTGTCCTTTCACACTCTGGGACTGGGTACAGTCGGATATCAAACTGTCCTTTCACACTCTGGGACTGGGTGCAGTGGGTTATCACACTCTCCTTTCACACACTGGGACTGCATACAGTGGGATATCACACTGTCGTTTCACGCTCTGGGACTGCGTACAGTGGGTTATCACCCTGTCCTTTCACACTCTGGGACTGGGTGGTACATTGGGCTATCACACTGTCCCTTCACACTCTGGGACTGGGTGGTACAGTGGGTTATCACACAGTCCTTTCACACTCTGGGGCTGGGTAGAGTAAGTTATCACACTGTCCCTTCACACTCTGGACTGGGTGGTACAGTGGGTTTTCACACTGTCCTTTCACACTCTGGGACTGGGTACAGTGGGTTATCACACTGCCCCTTCAAACTCTGGACTGGGTGGTACAGTGGGTTTTCACACTGTCCTTTCACACTCTGGGACTGGATAGAGTCGGATATCACACTGTCCTTTCACACTCTGGGACTGGGTACAGTGGGTTTTCACACTGTCCTTTCACACTCTGGGACTGGGTGGTACAGTGTGTTATCACACTGTCCTTTCACACTCTGGGACTGGGTGGTACAGTGTGTTATCACACTGTCCCTTCACACTCTGGACTGGGTGGTAAAGTGGGTTTTCACACTGTCCTTTCACACTCTGGGACTGGGTACAGTGGGTTATCACACTGCCCCTTCAAACTCTGGACTGGGTGGTACAGTGGGTTTTCACACTGTCCTTTCACACTCTGGGACTGGGTACAGTGGGTTATCACACTGTCCTTTCACACTCTGGGACTGGGTGGTACGGGGGGTTATCACACTGTCCTTTCACACTCTGGGACTGGGTACAGTCGGATATCAAACTGTCCTTTCACACTCTGGGACTGGGTGCAGTGGGTTATCACACTCTCCTTTCACACACTGGGACTGCATACAGTGGGATATCACACTGTCCTTTCACACTCTGGGACTGGGTACAGTGGGTTTTCACACTGTCCTTTCACACTCTGGGATTGGGTACAGTGGGTTTTCACACTGTCCTTTCACACTCTGGGACTGGGTGCAGTGGGTTATCACACTGTCCTTTCACAGTCTGGGACGGGATACAGTGGGTTATCACACTGTCCTTTCACACTCTGGGACTGAGTGGTACAATGGGTTATCACACTGTCCTTTCACACTCTGCGACTGGGTACAGTGGGTTTTCACAATGTCCTTTCACACTCTGGGACGGGATACAGTGGGTTATCACACTGTCCTTTCACACTCTGGGACTGGGTACAGTGTGTTATCACACTGTCCTTTCACACTCTGGGACTGGATACAGTGGGTTATCACACTGTCCCTTCACACTCTGGGACTGGGTACAGTGTATTATCACACTGTCCTTTCACACTCTGGGACTGAGTGGTACAGGGGGTTATTACTGTCCTTTCACACTCTGGGACTGGGTACAGTGGGTTATCAGACTGTCCTTTCACACTCTGGGACTGGGTGGTACAGTGGGTTATCACACTGTCCTTTCACATTCTGGGACTGGGTGGTGCAGTGGGTTATCACACTGTACTTTCAAGCTCTGGGACTGTGCACAGCGGGTTAGAAACATAGAAACATAGAAAATAGGTGCAGGAGTAGGCCATTCGGCCCTTCTAGCCTGCACCACCATTCAATGAGTTCATGGCTGAACATTCAACTTCAGTACCCCATTCCTGCTTTCTCGCCATACCACTTGATCCCCCTAGTAGTAAGGACTTCATCGAACTCCCTTTTGAATATATTGAGTGAATTGGCCTCAAAAACTTTCTGTGGTAGAGAATTCCACAGGTTCACCACTCTCTGGGTGAAGAAGTTTCTCCTCATCTCGGTCCTCAATGGCTTACCCCTTATCCTGAGACTGTGACCCCTGGTTCTGGACTTCCCCAACATTGGGAACATTCTTCCTGCATCCAACCTGTCTAAACCCGTCAGAATTTTAAACGTTTCTATGAGGTCCCCTCTCATTCTTCTGAACTCCAGTGAATACAAGCCCAGTTGATCCAGTCTTTCTTGATAGGTCAGTCCCACCATCCCGGGAATCAGTCTGGTGAACCTTCGCTGCACTCCCTCAATAGCATGAATGTCCTTCCTCAAGTTAGGAGACCAAAACTGTACACAATACTCCAGGTGTGGCCTCACCAGGGCCCTGTACAACTGTAGCAACACCTCCCTGCCCCTGTACTCAAATCCCCTCGCTATGAAGGCCAACATGCCATTTGCTTTCTTAACCGCCTGCTGTACCTGCATGCCAACCTTCAATGACTGATGTACCATGACACCCAGGTCTCGTTGCACCTCCCCTTTTCCTAATCTGTCACCATTCAGATAATAGTCTGTGTCTCTGTTTTTACCACCAAAGTGGATAACCTCACATTTATCCACATTATACTTCATCTGCCATGCATTTGCCCACTCACCTAACCTATCCAATTCGCTCTGCAGCCTCACAGCATCCTCCTCGCAGCTCGCACTGCCACCCAACTTAGTGTCATCCGCAAATTTGGAGATACTACATTTAATCCCCTCGTCTATATCATTAATGTACAATGTAAACAGCTGGGGCCCCAGCACAGAACCTTGCGGTACCCCACTAGTCACTGCCTGCCATTCTAAAAAGTACCCATTTACTCCTACTCTTTGCTTTCTGTCTGACAACCAGCTATCAATCCATGTCAGCACACTACCCCCAATCCAATGTGCTTTAACTTTGCACATTAATCTCTTGTGGGACCTTGTTGAAAGCCTTGTAAAAGTCCAAATATACCACATCAACTGGTTCTCCCTTGGCCACTCTACTGAAAACATCCTCAAAAAATTCCAGAAGATTTGTCAAGCATGATTTCCCTTTCACAAATCCATGCTGACTTGGACCTATCATGTCACCTCTTTCCAAATGCACTGCTATGACATCCTAAATAATTGATTCCATCATTTTATCCACGACTGAGGTCAGGCTGACCGGTCTGTAATTCCCTGCTTTCTCTCTCCCTCCTTTTTTAAAAAGTGGGGTTACATTGGCTACCCTCCATTCGATAGGAACTGATCCAGAGTCAATGGAATGTTGGAAAATGACTGTCAATGCATTCGCTATTTCTAAGGCCACCTCCTTAAGTACTCTGGGATGCAGTCCATCAGGCCCTGGGGATTTATCGGCCTTCAGTCCCATCAATTTCCCCAACACAATTTCCCGACTAATAAGGATTTCCCTCAGTTCCTCCTCCTTAGTAGACCCTCTGACCCCTTTTATATCCGGAAGGTTGTTTGTGTCCTCCTTAGTGAATACCGAACCAAAGTACTTGTTCAATTGGTCTGCCATTTCTTTGTTCCCCGTTATGACTTCCCCTGATTCTGACTGCAGGGGACCTACGTTTGTCTTTACTAACCTTTTTCTCTTCACATATCTATAGAAACTTTTGCAATCCATCTTAATGTTCCCTGCAAGCTTCTTCTCGTCCTCCATTGTCCCTGCCGTAATCAAACCCTTTGTCCTCCTCTGCTGAGTTCTAAATTTCTCCCAGTCCCCAGGTTCGCTGCTATTTCTGGCCAATTTGTATGCCACTTCCTTGGCTTTAATACTATCCCTGATTTCCCTTGATAGCCACGGTTGAGTCGCCTTCCCTTTTTTATTTTTACGCCAGACAGGGATGTATAATTGTTGTAGTTCATCCATGCGGTCTCTAAATGTCTGCCATTGCCCATCCACAGTCAACCCCTTCAGTATCATTCGCCAATCTATCCAAGCCAATTCATGCCTCATACCTTCAAAGTTACCCTTCTTTAAGTTCTGGACCATGGTCTCTGAATTAACTGTTTCATTCTCCATCCTAATGCAGAATTCCACCATATTATGGTCACTCTTCCCCAAGGGGCCTCGCACAACGAGATTGCTAATTAATCCTCTCTCATTACACTACACCCAGTCTAAGATGGCCTCCCCCCTAGTTGGTTCCTCGACATATTGGTCTAGAAAACCATTCCATATGCACTCCAGGAAATCCTCCTCCACCGTATTGCTTCCAGTTTGGCTCGCCCAATCTATGTGCATATTAAAGTCACCCATTATAACTGCTGCACCTTTATTGCATGCACCCCTAATTTCCTGTTTGATGTCCTCCCCAACATTACTACTACTGTTTGGAGGTCTGTACACAACTCCCACTAACGTTTTTTGACCTTTGGTGTTCTGCAGCTCTCCCCATATAGATTCCACCTCATCCAAACTAATGTCCTTCCTAACTATTGCATTAATCTCCTCCTTAACCAGCAATGCTACCCCACCTCCTTTTCCTTTTATTCTATCTTTCCTGAATGTTGGATACCCCTGGATGTTGAGTTCCCAGCCCTGATCATCCTGGAGCCACGTCTCCGTAATCCCGATCACATCATATTTGTTAACATCTATTTGCACAGTTAATTCATCCACCTTATTACGGATACTCCTTGCATTAAGACACAAAGCCTTCAGGCTTGTTTTTTTAACACGCTCTGTCCTTTTAGAATTTTGCTGTAGAGTGGCCCTTTTTGTTCTTTGCCTTGGGTTTCTCTGCCCTCCACTTTTCCTCATCTCCTTTTTGTCTTTTGCTTTTGTCTCCTTTTTGTTTCCCTCTGTTTCCCTGCATTGGTTCCCATCCCCCTGCCATATTAGTTTAACTCCTCCCCAACAGCACTAGCAAACACTCTCCCGAGGACATTGGTTCCGGTCCTGCCCAGGTGCAGACCGTCCGGGTTGTACTGGTCCCACATCCCCCAGAACCGGTTCCAATGCCCCAGGAATTTGAATCCCTCCCTGCTGCACTACTGCTCAAGCCATGTATTCATCTGCGCTATCCTGCGATTCCTACTCTGACTAGCACGTGGCACTGGTAGCAATCCCAAGATTACTACTTTTGAGGTCCTACTTTTTAATTTAGCTCCTAGCTCCTTAAATTCGTTTCGTAGGACCTCATCCCTTTTTTTTTAACCTATGTCGTTGGTACCAATGTGCACCACGACAACTGGCTGTTCTCCCTCCCTTTTTAGAATGTCCTGCACCCACTCCGAGACATCCTTGACCCTTGCACCAGGGAGACAACATACCATCCTGGAGTCTCGGTTGCGGCCGCAGAAACGCCTATCTATTCCCCTCACAATTGAATCCCCTATCACTATCGCTCTCCCACTTTTTTTCCTGCCCTCCTGTGCAACAGAGCCAGCCACGGTGCCATGAACTTGGCTGCTGCTGCCCTCCCCTGATGAGTCATCCCCCTCAACAGCACTCAAAGCAGTGTATCTGTTTTGCAGGGGGATGACCACAGGGGACCCCTGCACTACCTTCCTTGCACTACTCTTCCTGCTGGTCTTCCATTCCCTAGCTGGCTGTGGACCCTTCTCCTGCGGAAAGACCAACTCGCTACACGTGCTACTCACGTCGTTCTCAGCATCGTGGATGCTCCAGAGTGAATCAACCCTCAACTCCAATTCCGCAACGCGGTCCGTCAGGAGCTGGAGGCGGATACACTTCCCGCACACGTAGTCGTCAGGGACACCGAGAGCGTCCCTGAGTTCCCACATGGTACAGGAGGAGCACATCACCTGATCGAGCTCTCCTGCCATGACTTAACCCTTAGATACACTTAAATTGGCAACAATGGTGTTAAAAGTTACTGACTGTTATAGAAGAGAAAAAAGAAAACTACTCACCAATCCAGCCAATCACTTAGCCCCTTGGCTGTGACGTCACCTTTCTGTTTCTTTCTACTTCTCTTTTGCCTTCTCCCTGTAGCTGCACAAGTACGCCTCTTGCCGACCCCGGACACGCGCTACTCAGAGCTCCCACCTCCTCGACTGACTGCTCGAACTGCTCAACTCCCGCTGGCCTTTATAGGCCTCTTGGCGACCCCGGACACGCGCTACTCAGAGCTCCCACCTCCTCGACTGACTGCTCGAACTGCTCGACTCCCGCTGGCCTTTATAGGCCTCTTGCCGACCCCGGACACGCGCTACTCAGAGCTCCCACCTCCTCGACTGACTGCTCGAACTGCTCAACTCCCGCTGGCCTTTATAGGCCTCTTGCCGACCTCGGACACGCGCTACTCAGAGCTCCCACCTCCTCGACTGACTGCTTGAACTGCTCGACTCCCGCTGGCCTTTATAGGCCTCTTGCCGACCCCAGACTCGCGCTACTCAGAGCTCCCACCTCCTCGACTGGCTGCTCAACTCCCGCTGGCCTTTATAGGCCTCTTGCCGACCCCGGACTCGCGCTGCTCAGAGCTCCCACCTCCTCGACTGACGGCTCGACTCCCGCTGGCCTTTATAGGCCTCTTGCCGACCCCGGACACGCGCTGCTCAGAGCTCCCACCTCCTCGACTGACGGCTCGAACTTCACAACTCCCGCTGGCCTTTATAGGCCTCTCGCCGACCCCGGACTCGCGCTGCTCCGAGCTCCCGCCTCCTCGACTGACTGCTCGAACTGCTCAACTCCCGCTGGCCTTTATAGGCCTCTTGCCGACCCCGGACTCGCGCTGCTCAGAGCTCCCGCCTCCTCGACTGGCTGCTCGACTCCCGCTGGCCTTTATAGGCCTCTCGCCGACCCCAGACCCGCGCTGCGGCGAGCGACCGCCTCCTCGACTGACCTTCCACACTCTGGGACTGGGTGGGGTATCACACTGTCCTTTCACACTGTGGGACTGCATCCAGTGGGTTATCACACTGTCCTTTCACACTGTGGGACTGCGTACAGTGGGTTATCACACTGTCCTTTCACACTGTGGGACTGCGTACAGTGGGTTATCACACTGTCCTTTCACACTCTGGGACTGGGTGGGGTATCACACTGTCCTTTCACACTCTGGGACTGGGTGGCACAGTGGGTTATCACACTGTCCTGTCACACTCTGGGACTGGGGACAGTGGGTTATCACACTGTCCTTTCACACTCAGGGATTTGGTGGTCCAGTGGGTTATCACACTGTCCTTTCACACTCTGGTACTGTGTACAGTGGGTTATCACACTGTCCTTTCACACTCTGGGACTGGGTGGGGTATCACACTGTCCTTTCACACTGCGGGACTGCGTACAGTGGGTTATCACACTGTCCTTTCACACTGTGGGACTGCGTACAGTGGGTTATCACACTGTCCTTTCACACTCTGGGACTGGCTACAGTGAGTTATCACACTGTCCTTTCACACTCTGCGACTGGGTGGTACAGTGGGTTTTCACACTGTCCTTTCACACTCTCTGACTGTGTGGTACAGTGGGTTATCACACTGTCCTTTTACACTGTGGGACTGGGTACAGTGGGTTATCACACTGTCCTTTCACACACTGGGACTGGGTGGTACATTGGGTTTTCACACTGTGCTATCACATTCTGTGACTGGGTGGCACAGTGGGTTATCACACTGTCCTTTCACACTCTGGGACTGGGTGCAGTGGGTTATCACACTCTCCTTTCACACACTGGGACTGCATACAGTGGGATATCACACTGTCCTTTCACGCTCTGGGACTGCGTACAGTGGGTTATCACACTGTCCTTTCACACTCTGGGACTGGCTACAGTGAGTTATCACACTGTCCTTTCACACTCTCGGACTGCGTGGTACAGAGAGTTATCACACTGTCCTTTCACACTCTGGGACTGGGTGGTACAGGGGATTATCACTCTGTCCTATCACACTCTGGAAAAAGGTACAGTGGATGTTCACACTGTCCTTTCACACTCTGCGATTGGGTACTTTGTGTTATCACACTGTCCTTTCACACTCTGGGGCTGGGTACAGTAAGTTATCACACTGTCCCTTCACACTCTGGACTGGGTGGTACAGTGGGTTTTCACACTGTCCTTTCACACTCTGGGACTGGGTACAGTGGGTTATCACACTGTCCTTTCACACTCTGGGACTGGATGCAGTGGGTTATCACCCTGTCCTTTCACACTCTGGGACTGGGTGGTACGGGGGGTTATCACACTGTCCTTTCACACTCTGGGACTGGGTACAGTCGGATATCAAACTGTCCTTTCACGCTCTTGGACTGCGTACAGTGGGTTCTCACCCTGTCCTTTCACACTCTGGGACTGGGTGGTACAGTGGGTTATCACACTCTCCTTTCACACACTGGAACTGCATACAGTGGGATATCACACTGTCCTTTCACGCTCTTGGACTGCGTACAGTGGGTTATCACACTGTCCCTTCACACTCTGGACTGGGTGGTACAGTGGGTTTTCACACTGTCCTTTCACACTCTGGGACTGGGTACAGTGGGTTATCACACTGCCCCTTCAAATCTGGACTGGGTGGTACAGTGGGTTTTCACACTGTCCTTTCACACTCTGGGACAGGATGCAGTGGGTTATCACCCTGTCCTTTCACACTCTGGGACTGGGTGGTACGGGGCGTTATCACACTGTCCTTTCACACTCTGGGACTGGGTACAGTCGGATATCAAACTGTCCTTTCACACTCTGGGACTGGGTGCAGTGAGTTATCACACTCTCCTTTCACACACTGGGACTGGATGCAGTGGGTTATCACCCTGTCCTTTCACACTCTGGGACTGGGTGGTACGGGGGGTTATCACACTGTCCTTTCACACTCTGGGACTGTGTACAGTCGGATATCAAACTGTCCTTTCACACTCTGGGACTGGGTGTAGTGGGTTATCACACTCTCCTTTCACACACTGGGACTGCATAACGTGGGATATCACACTGTCCTTTCACGCTCTGGGACTACGTACAGTGGGTTATCACCCTGTCCTTTCACACTCTGGGACTGGGTGGTACAGTGGGTTATCACACTGTCCTTTCACACTTTGGGACTGGGTGGTAAAGTGGGTTATCACACAGTCCTTTCATACTCTGGGGCTGGGTACAGTAAGTTATCACACTGTCCCTTCACACTCTGGACTGGGTGGTACAGTGGGTTTTCACACTGTCCTTTCACACTCTGGGACTGGGTACAGTGGGTTATCACACTGCCCCTTCAAACTCTGGACTGGGTGGTACAGTGGATTTTCACACTGTCCTTTCACACTCTGGGACTGGGTACAGTGGGTTATCACACTGTCCTTTCACACTCTGGGACTGGATGCAGTGGGTTATCACCCTGTCCTTTCACACTCTGGGACTGGGTGGTACAGTGGGTTATCACACTGTCCTTTCACACTCTGGGACTGGGTACAGTGGGTTATCACACTGTCCCTTCAAACTCTGGACTGGGTGGTACAGTGGATTTTCACACTGTCCTTTCACACTCTGGGACTGGGTACAGTGGGTTATCACACTGTCCTTTCACACTCTGGGACTGGATGAAGTGGGTTATCACCCTGTCCTTTCACACTCTGGGACTGGGTGGTACGGGGGGTTATCACACTGTCCTTTCACACTCTGGGACTGGGTACAGTCGGATATCAAACTGTCCTTTCACACTCTGGGACTGGGTGCAGTGGGTTATCACACTCTCCTTTCACACACTGGGACTGCATACAGTGGGATATCACACTGTCGTTTCACGCTCTGGGACTGCGTACAGTGGGTTATCACCCTGTCCTTTCACACTCTGGGACTGGGTGGTACATTGGGTTATCACACTGTCCTTTCACACTCTGGGACTGGGTGGTACAGTGGGTTATCACACAGTCCTTTCACACTCTGGGGCTGGGTACAGTAAGTTATCACACTGTCCCTTCACACTCTGGACTGGGTGGTACAGTGGGTTTTCACACTGTCCTTTCACACTCTGGGACTGGATGCAGTGGGTTATCACCCTGTCCTTTCAGACTCTGGGACTGGGTGGTACGGGGCGTTATCACACTGTCCTTTCACACTCTGGGACTGGGTACAGTCGGATATCAAACTGTCCTTTCACACTCTGGGACTGGGTGCAGTGAGTTATCACACTCTCCTTTCACACACTGGGACTGCATACAGTGGGATATCACACTGTCGTTTCACACCCTGGGAATGCGTACAGTGGGTTATCACCCTGTCCTTTCACACTCTGGGACTGGATGCAGTGGGTTATCACCCTGTCCTTTCACACTCTGGGACTGGGTACAGTGGGTTATCACACTGTCCCTTCAAACTCTGGACTGGGTGGTACAGTGGGTTTTCACACTGTCCTTTCACACTCTGGGACTGGGTACAGTGGGTTATCACACTGTCCTTTCACACTCTGGGACTGGATGCAGTGGGTTATCACCCTGTCCTTTCACACTCTGGGACTGGGTGGTACGGGGGGTTATCACACTGTCCTTTCACACTCTGGGACTGGGTACAGTCGGATATCAAACTGTCCTTTCACGCTCTTGGACTGCGTACAGTGGGTTATCACCCTGTCCTTTCACACTCTGGGACTGGGTGGTACAGTGGGTTATCACACTCTCCTTTCACACACTGGGACTGCATACAGTGGGATATCACACTGTCCTTTCACGCTCTTGGACTGCGTACAGTGGGTTATCACCCTGTCCTTTCACACTCTGGGACTGGGTGGTACAGTGGGTTATCACACTGTCCTTTCACACTCTGGGACTGGGTGGTACAGTGGGTTATCACACAGTCCTTTCACACTCTGGGGCTGGGTACAGTAAGTTATCACACTGTCCCTTCACACTCTGGACTGGGTGGTACAGTGGGTTTTCACACTGTCCTTTCACACTCTGGGACTGGGTACAGTGGGTTATCACACTGCCCCTTCAAACTCTGGACTGGGTGGTACAGTGGGTTTTCACACTGTCCTTTCACACTCTGGGACTGGGTACAGTGGGTTATCACACTGTCCTTTCACACTCTGGGACTGGATGCAGTGGGTTATCACCCTGTCCTTTCACACTCTGGGACTGGGTACAGTGGGTTATCACACTGTCACTTCAAACTCTGGACTGGGTGGTACAGTGGGTTTTCACACTGTCCTTTCACACTCTGGGACTGGCTACAGTGGGTTATCACCCTGTCCTTTCACACTCTGGGACTGGGTGGTACGGGGGGTTATCACACTGTCCTTTCACACTCTGGGACTGGGTACAGTCGGATATCAAACTGTCCTTTCACACTCTGGGACTGGGTGCAGTGGGTTATCACACTCTCCTTTCACACACTGGGACTGCATACAGTGGGATATCACACTGTCGTTTCACGCTCTGGGACTGCGTACAGTGGGTTATCACCCTGTTCTTTCACACTCTGGGACTGGGTGGTACATTGGGTTATCACACTGTCCTTTCACACTCTGGGGCTGTGTAGAGTAAGTTATCACACTGTCCCTTCACACTCTGGACTGGGTGGTACAGTGGATTTTCACACTGTCCTTTCACACTCTGGGACTGGGTACAGTGGGTTATCACACTGCCCCTTCAAATCTGGACTGGGTGGTACAGTGGGTTTTCACACTGTCCTTTCACACTCTGGGACTGGATGCAGTGGGTTATCACCCTGTCCTTTCACACTCTGGGACTGGGTGGTACGGGGCGTTATCACACTGTCCTTTCACACTCTGGGACTGGGTACAGTCGGATATCAAACTGTCCTTTCACACTCTGGGACTGGGTGCAGTGAGTTATCACACTCTCCTTTCACACACTGGGACTGGATGCAGTGGGTTATCACCCTGTCCTTTCACACTCTGGGACTGGGTGGTACGGGGGGTTATCACACTGTCCTTTCACACTCTGGGACTGGGTACAGTCCGATATCAAACTGTCCTTTCACACTCTGGGACTGGGTGTAGTGGGTTATCACACTCTCCTTTCACACACTGGGACTGCATAACGTGGGATATCACACTGTCCTTTCACGCTCTTGGACTGTGTACAGTGGGTTATCACCCTGTCCTTTCACACTCTGGGACTGGGTGGTACAGTGGGTTATCACACTGTCCTTTCACACTTTGGGACTGGGTGGTACAGTGGGTTATCACACAGTCCTTTCACACTCTGGGGCTGGGTACAGTAAGTTATCACACTGTCCCTTCACACTCTGGACTGGGTGGTACAGTGGGTTTTCACACTGTCCTTTCACACTCTGGGACTGGGTACAGTGGGTTATCACACTGCCCCTTCAAACTCTGGACTGGGTGGTACAGTGGATTTTCACACTGTCCTTTCACACTCTGGGACTGGGTACAGTGGGTTATCACACTGTCCTTTCACACTCTGGGACTGGATGCAGTGGGTTATCACCCTGTCCTTTCACACTCTGGGACTGGGTGGTACAGTGGGTTAGCACACTGTCCTTTCACACTCTGGGACTGGGTACAGTGGGTTATCACACTGTCCCTTCAAACTCTGGACTGGGTGGTACAGTGGGTTTTCACACTGTCCTTTCACACTCTGGGACTGGCTACAGTGGGTTATCACACTGTCCTTTCACACTCTGGGACTGGATGCAGTGGGTTATCACCCTGTCCTTTCACACTCTGGGACTGGGTGGTACGGGGGGTTATCACACTGTCCTTTCACACTCTGGGACTGGGTACAGTCAGATATCAAACTGTCCTTTCACATTCTGGGACTGGGTACAGTCGGATATCAAACTGTCCTTTCACACTCTGGGACTGGGTGCAGTGGGTTATCACACTCTCCTTTCACACACTGGGACTGCATACAGTGGGATATCACACTGTCCTTACACGCTCTGGGACTGCGTACAGTGGGTTATCACCCTGTCCTTTCACACTCTGGGACTGGGTGGTACAGTGGGTTATCACACTGTCCTTTCACACCCTGGGACTGGGTGGTACAGTGGGTTATCACACAGTCCTTTCACACTCTGGGGCTGGGTACAGTAAGTTATCACACTGTCCTTTCACACTCTGGACTGGGTGGTACAGTGGGTTTTCACACTGTCCTTTCACACTCTGGGACTGGGTACAGTGGGTTATCACACTGTCCTTTCACACTCTGGGACTGGGTACAGTGGGTTATCACACTGTCCTTTCACACTCGGACTGGGTGGTACGGGGGGTTATCACACTGTCCTTTCACACTCTGGGACTGGGTACAGAGGGTTATCACACTGTCTTTTCACACTCTGCGACTGGGTGGTACAGTGGCTGATCAGACTGTTCTTTCGCACTCTGGTACTGGGTGGTGCAGTGGATTATCACACTGTCCTTTCAAACTCTCGGACTGCGTGGTACAGAGGGTTATCACACTGTCCTTTCACACTCTGGGACTGGGTGGTACAGGGGATTATCACTCTGTCCTATCACACTCTGGAACTAGGTGCAGTGGATTTTCACACTGTCCTTTCACACTCTGGGACTGGATGCAGTGGGTTATCACCCTGTCCTTTCACACTCTGGGACTGGGTGGTACGGGGGGTTATCACACTGTCCTTTCACACTCTGGGACTGGGTACAGTCGGATATCAAACTGTCCTTTCATATTCTGGGACTGGGTGCAGTGGGTTATCACACTCTCCTTTCACACACTGGGACTGCATACAGTGGGATATCACACTGTCCTTTCACGCTCTGGGACTGCGTACAGTGGGTTATCACCCTGTCCTTTCACACTCTGGGACTGGGTGGTACAGTGGGTTATCACACAGTCCTTTCACACTCTGGGGCTGGGTACAGTAAGTTATCACACTGTCCCTTCACACTCTGGACTGGGTGGTACAGTGGGTTTTCACACTGTCCTTTCACACTCTGGGACTGGGTACAGTGGGTTATCACACTGTCCTTTCACACTCTGGGACTGGGTACAGTGGGTTATCACACTGCCCTTTCACACTCTGGGACTGGTTACAGTGGATTATCACACTGTCCTTTCACACTCTCGGACTGCGTGGTACAGAGGGTTATCACACTGTCCTTTCACACTCTGGGACTGGGTGGTACAGTGGGTTTTCACACTGTCCTTTCACACTCTGGGACTGGGTACAGTGGGTTATCACACTGTCCTTTCACACTCTGGGACAGGGTACAGTGGGTTATCACACTGTCCTTTCACATTCTGGGACTGGGTGGTACGGGGGTCATCACACTGTCCTTTCACACTCTGGGACTGGGTACAGTCGGATATCAAACTGTCTTTTCACACACTGGGACTGGGTGCAGTGGGTTATCACACTCTCCTTTCGCACACTGGGACTGCATACAGTGGGATATCACACTGTCCTTTCACGCTCTGGGACTGCGTACAGTGGGTTATCACCCTCTCCTTTCACACTCTGGGACTGGGTGGTACAGTGGGTTATCACACTGTCCTTTCACACTCTGGGACTGGGTGGTACAGTGGGTTATCACACAGTACTTTCACACTCTGGGGCTGGGTAGAGTAAGTTATCACACTGTCCCTTCACACTCTGGACTGGGTGGTACAGTGGGTTTTCACACTGTCCTTTCACACTCTGGGACTGGGTACAGTGGGTTATCACACTGCCCCTTCAAACTCTGGACTGGGTGGTACAGTGGGTTTTCACACTGTCCTTTCACACTCTGGGACTGGGTACAGTGGGTTATCACACTGTCCTTTCACACTCTGGGACTGGATGCAGTGGGTTATCACCCTGTCCTTTCACACTCTGGGACTGGGTGGTACGGGGCGTTATCACACTGTCCTTTCACACTCTGGGACTGGGTACAGTCGGATATCAAACTGTCCTTTTACACTCTGGGACTGGGTGCAGTGGGTTATCACACTCTCCTTTCACACACTGGGACTGCATACAGTGGGATATCACACTGTCCTTTCACACCCTGGGACTGCGTACAGTGGGTTATCACCCTGTCCTTTCACACTCTGGGACTGGATGCAGTGGGTTATCACCCTGTCCTTTCACACTCTGGGACCGGGTGGTACGGGGGGTTATCACACTGTCCTTTCACACTCTGGGACTGGGTACAGTCGGATATCAAACTGTCCTGTTGATTCTGGGACTGGGTACAGTCAGATATCAAACTGTCCTTTCACACTCTGGGACTGGGTGCAGTGGGTTATCACACTCTCCTTTCACACACTGGGACTGCATACAGTGGGATATCACACTGTCCTTTCACGCTCTGGGACTGGGTACAGAGGATTATCAGACTGTTCTTTCACACTCTGGGACTGGGTGGTACAGGGGATTATCACTCTGTCCTATCACACTCTGGAACTAAGTGCAGTGGATTTTCACACTGTCCTTTCACACTCTGGGACTGGATGCAGTGGGTTATCACCCTGTCCTTTCACACTCTGGGACTGGGTGGTACGGGGGGTTATCACACTGTCCTTTCACACTCTGGGACTGGGTACAGTGGGTTATCACACTGTCCTTCCACACTCTGGGACTGGGTACAGTGAGTTATCACGCTGGCCTTTCACACTCTGGAACTGGGGACAGTGGGTTATCACACAGTCCTTTCATGCTCTGGTACTGGTTGGTACAGTGGGTTATCACACTGTCCTTTCACACTCTCGGACTAGGTGGTACATTGGGTTATCACACTGTCCTTTCACACTCTGGGACAGGGTGGTACATTGGGTTATCACACTGTCCTTTCACACTTTGGGATTGGATACAGTGGGTTATCACACTGTCCTTTCACACTGTGGGACTGGGTACAGTGGGTTATCACACTGTCCTTTCACACACTGGGACTGGGTGGGACATTGGGTTTTCACACTGTGCTATCACATTCTGTGACTGGGTGGCACAGTGGGTTATCACACTGTCCTTTCACACTCTGGGACTGGGTGCAGTGGGTTATCACACTCTCCTTTCACACACTGGGACTGCATACAGTGGGATATCACACTGTCCTTTCACGCTCTGGGACTGCGTACAGTGGGTTATCACACTGTCCTTTCACACTCTGGGACTGCGTAAAGTGGGTTATCACACCTCCTTTCACACTCTGCGACTGGTTGGTACAGTGGGTTATCACACTGTGCTTTCACACTCTGGAACTAGGTACAGTGGATTTTCATACTGTCCTTTCACACTCTGGGATTGGGTACAGTGTGTTATCACACTGTCCTTTCACACTCTGGGGCTGTGTACAGTGGGTTATCACACTGTCCCTTCACATTCTGGACTGGGTGGTACAGTGAATTTTCACACTGTCCTTTCACACTCTGGGACTGGGTACAGTGGGTAATCACACTGTCCTTTCACACCCTGGGATTGGGTACAGTGTGTTATCACACTGTCCTTTCACACTCTGGGGCTGTGTACAGTGGGTTATCACACTGTCCCTTCAAACTCTGGACTGGGTGGTACAGTGGGTTTTCACACTGTCCTTTCACACTCTGGGACTGGGTGGTACAGTGGGTTATCACACAGTCCTTTCAGACTCTGGGGCTGGGTACAATGGGTTATCACACTGTCCTTTCACACTGTGGGACTGGGTACAGTGGGATATCACACTGTCCTTTCACACACTGGGACTGGGTGGTACAGTGGGTTATCACACTGTCCTTTCACACTCTGGGACTGGGTGGTACAGTGGGTTATCACACAGTCCTTTCACACTCTGGGGCTGGGTACAATGGGTTATCACACTGTCCTTTCACACTGTGGGACTGGGGACAGTGGGCTATCACACTGTCCTTTCACACACTGGGACTGGGTGGTACATTGGGTTTTCACACTGTGCTTTCACACTCTGGAACTAGGTACAGTGGATTTTCATACTGTCCTTTCACACTCTGGGATTGGGTACAGTGTGTTATCACACTGTCCTTTCACACTCTGGGGCTGTGTACAGTGGGTTATCACACTGTCCCTTCACATTCTGGACTGGATGGTACAGTGGATTTTCACACTGTCCTTTCACACTCTGGGACTGGGTACAGTGGGTAATCACACTGTCCTTTCACACCCTGGGACTGGGTACAGTGGGTTATCACACTGTCCTTTCACACTCTGCGACTGGCTATAGTGGGTTATCACACTGTCCTTTCACACTCTCGGACTGCGTGGTACAGAGAGTTATCACACTGTCCTTTCACACTCTGGGACTGGGTGGTACAGGGGATTATCACTCTGTCCTGTCACACTCTGGAACTAGGTACAGTGGATTTTCACACTGTCCTTTCACACTCTGCGATTGGGTACATTGTGTTATCACACTGTCCTTTCACACTCTGGGACTGGATGCAGTGGGTTATCACCCTGTCCTTTCACACTCTGGGACTGGGTGGTACGGGGGGTTATCACACTGTCCTTTCACACTCTGGGACTGGGTACAGTCGGATATCAAACTGTCCTTTCACACTCTGGGACTGGGTGCAGTGGGTTATCACACTCTCCTTTCACACACTGGGACTGCATACAGTGGGATATCACACTGTCGTTTCACGCTCTGGGACTGCGTACAGTGGGTTATCACACTGTCCTTTCACACTCTCGGACTGGGTGGTACGGGGGGTTATCACACTGTCCTTTCACACTCTGGGACTGGGTACAGTCGGATATCAAACTGTCCTTTCGATTCTGGGACTGGGTACAGTCAGATATCAAACTGTCCTTTCACACTCTGGGACTGGGTGCAGTGGGTTATCACACTCTCCTTTCACACACTGGGACTGCATACAGTGGGATATCACACTGTCCTTTCACGCTCTGGGACTGGGTACAGAGGGTTATCAGACTGTCCTTTCACACTCTGGGACTGGGTGGTACAGTGGATTATCACTCTGTCCTATCACACTCTGGAACTAGGTGCAGTGGATTTTCACACTGTCCTTTCACACTCTGGGACTGGATGCAGTGGGTTATCACCCTGTCCTTTCACACTCTGGGACTGGGTGGTACGGAGGGTTATCACACTGTCCTTTCACACTCTGGGACTGGTTACAGTCAGATATCAAACTGTCCTTTCACATTCTGGGACTGGGTGCAGTGGGTTATCACACTCTCCTTTCACACACTGGGACTGCATACAGTGGGATATCACACTGTCCTTTCACACTCTGGGACTGCGTACAGTGGGTTATCACACTGTCCTTTCACACTCTCGGACTGGGTGGTACATTGGGTTATCACACTGTCCTTTCACACTCTGGGACAGGGTGGTACATTGGGTTATCACACTGTCCTTTCACACTCTGGGATTGGGTACAGTGGGTTATCACACTGTCCTTTCACACTGTGGGACTGGGTACAGTGGGTTATCACACTGTCCTTTCACACACTGGGACTGGCTGGTACATTGGGTTTTCACACTGTGCTATCACATTCTGTGACTGGGTGGCACAGTGGGTTATCACACTGTCCTTTCACACTCTGGGACTGGGTGCAGTGGGTTATCACACTCTCCTTTCACACACTGGGACTGCATACAGTGGGATATAAAACACTGTCGTTTCACACTCTGGGACTGGGTACAGTGGGTTATCACACTGTCCTTTCACACTCTGGGACTGGGTGGTACGGGGGGTTATCACACTGTCCTTTCACAATCTGGGATTGGGTGGTACAGGGGATTATCACTCTGTCCTTTCACACTCTGGGACTGGGGTCGGTGGGTTATCACACTGTCCTTTCACACTCTGGCACTGGTTGGTACAGTGGGGTATCACACTGTCCTAACACACTCTGGGACTGGTTACAGTGGGCAATCACACTGTCGTCTCGCACTCGGGGACTGGGTGCTACAGTGGGTTATCACACTGTCCTTTCACACTCTGGGACTGGGTACAGTCGGTTATCACACTGTCCTTTCACACACTGGGACTGGGTACAGTGGGTTATCACACTGTCCTTTCACACTCTGGGATTGGGTACAGTGGGTTATCACACTGTCCTTTCACACTCTGGGACTGGGTACAGTGGGTTTTGACACTGTCCTTTCACACTCTGGGTCTGGGTACAGTCGGTTATCACACTGTCCTTTCACACACTGGGACTGGGTACAGTGGGTTATCACACTGTCCTTTCACATTCTGGGATTGGGTGCAGTGGGTTATCACACTGTCCTTTCACACTCTGGGACTGGGTACAGTGGGTCTTGACACTGTCCTTTCACACTCTGTGACTGGCGACAGTGGGTTATCAAACTGCCCTTTCACACTTTGGGACTGGGTGCAGTGGGTTATCACACTGTCCTTTCACACTCTAGGACTGGGTACAGTGGGTTATCACACTGTCCTTTCACACTCTGGGACTGGATGCAGTGGGTTATCACCCTGTCCTTTCACACTCTGGGACTGGGTGGTACGGGGGGTTATCACACTGTCCTTTCACACTCTGGGACTGGGTACAGTCGGATATCAAACTGTCCTTTCACACTCTGGGACTGGGTGCAGTGGGTTATCACACTCTCCTTGCATACAGTGGGATATCACACTGTCCTTTCACGCTCTGGGACTGCGTACAGTGGGTTATCACCCTGTCCTTTCACACTCTGGGACTGGGTGGTACAGTGGGTTATCACACTGTCCTTTCACACTCTGGGACTGGGTGGTACAGTGGGTTATCACACAGTCTTTTCACACTCTGGGGCTGGGTACAGTAAGTTATCACACTGTCCCTTCACACTCTGGACTGGGTACAGTGGGTTATCATACTGTCCTTTCACATTCTGGGATTGGGTGCAGTGGGTTATCACACTGTCCTTTCACACTCTGGGACTGGGTACAGTGGGTCTTGACACTGTTCCTTCACATTCTGGGATTGGGTGCAGTGGGTTATCACACTGTCCTTTCGCGCTCTGGGACTGCATACAGTGGGTTATCACACTCTGGGACTGGGTACAGTGGGTTATCACACTGTCCTTTCACACTCTGTGACTGGGTGGTACAGTGGGTTTTCACACTGTCCTTTCACACTCTGGGACTGGGTACAGTGTGTTATCACACTGTCCTTTCACACTCTGGGACTGCGTACAGTGGGTTATCACCCTGTCCTTTCACACTCTGGGACTGGGTGGTACAGTGGGTTATCAACCTGTCCTTTCACACTCTGGGACTGGGTGGTACAGTGGGTTATCACACTGTCCTTTCACACTCTGGGACTGGGTGGTACAGTGGGTTATCACACAGTGCTTTCAGACTCTGGGGCTGGGTACAGTAAGTTATCACACTGTCCCTTCACACTCTGGACTGGGTGGTACAGTGGGTTTTCACACTGTCCTTTCACACTCTGGGACTGGCTGCAGTGGGTTATCACCCTGTCCTTTCACACTCTGGGACTGGGTGGTACGGGGGGTTATCACACTGTCCTTTCACACTCTGCGACTGGGTACAGTCGGATATCAAACTGTCTTTTCACACTCTGGGACTGAGTGCAGTGGGTTATCACACTCTCCTTTCACACACTGGGACTGCATACAGTGGGATATCACACTGTCCTTTCACGCTCTGGGACTGTGTACAGTAAGTTATCACACTGTCCCTTCACACTCTGGACTGAGTGGTACAGTGGGTTTTCACACTGTCCTTTCACACTCTCGGACTGCGTGGTACAGAGGGTTATCACACTGTCCTTTCACACTCTGGGACTGGGTGGTACAGGGGATTATCACTCTGTCCTATCACACTATGGAACTAGGTACAGTGGATTTTCACACTGTCCTTTCACACTCTGCGATTGGGTACATTGTGTTATCACACTGTCCTTTCACACTCTGGGGCTGGGTACAGTAAGTTATCACACTGTCCCTTCAAACTCTGGACTGGGTGGTACAGTGGGTTTTCACACTGTCCTTTCACACTCTGGGACTGGGTACAGTGGGTTATCACACTGTCCTTTCACACTCTGGGACTGGATGCAGTGGGTTATCACCCTGTCCTTTCACACTCTGGGACTGGGTGGTACGGGGGGTTATCACACTGTCCTTTCACACTCTGGGACTGGGTGCAGTGGGTTATCACACTCTCCTTGCATACAGTGGGATATCACACTGTCCTTTCACGCTCTGGGACTGCGTACAGTGGGTTATCACCCTGTCCTTTCACACTCTCGGACTGGGTGGTACAGTGGGTTATCACACTGTCCTTTCACACTCTGGTACTGGGTGGTACAGTGGGTTATCACACAGTCCTTTCACACTCTGGGACTGGGTACAGTGGGTTATCACACTGCCCCGTCAAACTCTGGACTGGGTGGTACAGTGGGTTTTCACACTGTCCTTTCACACTCTGGGAGTGGGTACAGTGGGTTATCAAACTGTCCTTTCACACTCTGGGACTGGATGCAGTGGGTTATCACCCTGTCCTTTCACACTCTGGGACTGGGTGGTACGGGGGGTTACCACACTGTCCTTTCACACTCTGGGACTGGGTACAGTCGGATATCAAACTGTCTTTTCACACTCTGGGACTGGGTGGTACAGTGGGTTATCACACTGGCCTTTCACACTCTGGGACTGGGTGGTACAGTGGGTTATCACACAGTCCTTTCACACTCTGGGGCTGGGTACAGTAAGTTATCACTCTGTCCCTTCACACTCTGGACTGGGTGGTACAGTGGGTTTTCACACTGTCCTTTCACACTCTGGGACTGGGTACAGTGGCTTTTCACACTGTCCTTTCACACTTTGGTACTGGGTACAGAGGGTTATCACACTGTCCTTTCACACTCTGCGACTGGGTGGTACAGTGACTTATCAGACTGTTCTTTCGCACTCTGGGACTGGGTGGTGCAGTGGGTTATCAAACTGTCCTTTCACACTCTGGGACTGGATGCAGTGGGTTATCACCCTGTCCTTTCACACTCTGGGACTGGGTGGTATGGGGGGTTATCACACTGTCCTTTCACACTCTGGGACTGGGTACAGTCGGATATCAAACTGTCTTTTCACACTCTGGGACTGGGTGGTACAGTGGGTTATCACACTGGCCTTTCACACTCTGGGACTGGGTGGTACAGTGGGTTATCACACAGTCCTTTCACACTCTGGGGCTGGGTACAGTAAGTTATCACTCTGTCCTTTCACACTCTGGACTGGGTGGTACAGTGGGTTTTCACACTGTCCTTTCACACTCTGGGACTGGGTACAGTGGCTTTTCACACTGTCCTTTCACACTTTGGTACTGGGTGCAGAGGGTTATCACACTGTCCTTTCACACTCTGCGACTGGGTGGTACAGTGACTTATCAGACTGTTCTTTCGCACTCTGGGACTGGGTGGTGCAGTGGGTTTTCACACTGTCCTTTCACACTCTGGGACTGGGTACAGTGGGTTATCACACTGTCTTTTCACACTCTGGGACTGGGTACAGTGGGTTATCACACTGTCCTTTCACATTCTGGGATTGGGTGCAGTGGGTTATCACACTGTCCTTTCACACTCTGGGACTGGGTGGTACAGTGGGTTATCACCCTGTCCTTTCACACTCTGGGACTGGGTGGTAAAGTGGGTTATCACACTGTCCTTTCACACTCTGGGACTGGGTGGTACAGTGGGTTATCACACAGTGCTTTCAGACTCGGGCTGGGTACAGTAAGTTATCACACTGTCCCTTCACACTCTGGACTGGGTGGTACAGTGGGTTTTCACACTGTCCTTTCACACTCTGGGACTGGCTGCAGTGGGTTATCACCCTGTCCTTTCACACTCTGGGACTGGGTGGTACGGGGGGTTATCACACTGTCCTTTCACACTCTGGGACTGGGTACAGTCGGAAAGCAAACTGTCTTTTCACACTCTGGGACTGGGTGCAGTGGGTTATCACACTCTCCTTTCACACACTGGGACTGCATACAGTGGGATATCACACTGTCCTTTCATGCTCTGGGACTGCGTACAGTGGGTTATCACCCTGTCCTTTCACACTCTGGGACTGGGTGGTACAGTGGGTTATCACACTGTCCTTTCACACTCTGGGACAGGGTGGTACAGTGGGTTATCACACAGTCCTTTCACACTCTGGGACTGGGTACAGTGGGTTATCAAACTGTCCTTTCACACTATGGGACTGGATGCAGTGGGTTATCACCCTGTCCTTTCACACTCTGGGACTGGGTGGTACGGTGGGTTATCACACTGTCCTTTCACACTCTGGGACTGGGTACAGTCAGATATCAAACTGTCTTTTCACACTCTGGGACTGGGTGCAGTGGGTTATCACACTCTCCTTACACACACTGGGACTGCATACAGTGGGATATCACACTGTCCTTTCATGCTCTGGGACTGCATACAGTGGGTTATCACCCTGTCCTTTCACACTCTGGGACTGGGTGGTACAGTGGGTTATCACACAGTCCTTTCACACTCTGGAGCTGGGTACAGTAAGTTATCACTCTGTCCCTTCACACTCTGGACTGGGTGGTACAGTGGGTTTTCGCACTGTCCTTTCACACTCTGGGACTGGGTACAGTGGGTTTTCACACTGTCCTTTCACACTCTGCGACTGGGTGGTACAGTGACTTATCAGACTGTTCTTTCGCACTCTGGGACTGGGTGGTGCAGTGGGTTTTCACACTGCCCTTTCACACTCTGGGACTGGGTACAGTGGGTTATCACACTGTCCTTTCACACTCTGGGACTGGGTACAGTGGGTTATCACACTGTCCTTTCACATTCTGGGGCTGGGTACAGTAAGTTATCACACTGTCCTTTCACACTCTGGACTGGGTGGTACAGTGGGTTTTCACACTGTCCTTTCACACTCTGGGACTGGATGCAGTGGGTTATCACCCTGTCCTTTCACAGTCTGGGACTGGGTGGTACGGGGGGTTATCACACTGTCCTTTCACACTCTGGGACTGGGTACAGTCGGAAAGCAAACTGTCTTTTCACACTCTGGGACTGGGTGCAGTGGGTTATCACACTCTCCTTTCACACACTGGGACTGCATACAGTGGGATATCACACTGTCCTTTCACGCTCTGGGATTGCCTACAGTGGGTTATCACCCTGTCCTTTCACACTCTGGGACTGGGTGGTACAGTGGGTTATCACACTGTCCTTTCACACTCTGGGACAGGGTGGTACAGTGGGTTATCACACAGTCCTTTCACACTCTGGGGCTGGGTACAGTAAGTTATCACACTGTCCCTTCACACTCTGGACTGGGTGGTACAGTGGGTTTTCACACTGTCCTTTCACACTCTGGGACTGGGTACAGTGGGTTTTCACACTGTCCTTTCACACTCTGCGACTGGGTGGTACAGTGACTTATCAGACTATTCTTTCACACTCTGGGACTGGGTGGTACAGGTGATTATCACTCTGTCCTATCACACTCTGGAACTAGGTACAGTGGATTTTCACACTGTCCTTTCACACTCTGCGATTGGGTACATTGTGTTATCACACTGTCCTTTCACACTCTGGGGCTGGGTACAGTAAGTTATCACACTGTCCCTTCAAACTCTGGACTGGGTGGTACAGTGGGTTTTCACACTGTCCTTTCACACTCTGGGACTGGGTACAGTGGGTTATCACACTGTCCTTTCACACTCTGGGACTGGGTGGTACGGGGGGTTATCACACTGTCCTTTCACACTCTGGGACTGGGTGCAGTGGGTTATCACACTCTCCTTGCATACAGTGGGATATCACACTGTCCTTTCACGCTCTGGGACTGCGTACAGTGGGTTATCACCCTGTCCTTTCACACTCTGGGACTGGGTGGTACAGTGGGTTATCACACTGTCCTTTCACACTCTGGGACTGGGTGGTACAGTGGGTTATCACACAGTCCTTTCACACTCTGGGACTGGGTACAGTGGGTTATCACACTGCCCCGTCAAACTCTGGACTGGGTGGTACAGTGGGTTTTCACACTGTCCTTTCACACTCTGGGACTGGGTACAGTGGGTTATCACACTGTCCTTTCACACTCTGGGACTGGATGCAGTGGGTTATCACCCTGTCCTTTCACACTCTGGGACTGGCTGGTACGGGGGGTTATCACACTGTCCTTTCACACTCTGGGACTGGGTACAGTCGGATATCAAACTGTCCTTTCACACTCTGGGACTGCGTGCAGTGGGTTATCACACTCTCCTTTCACACACTGGGACTGCATACAGTGGGATATCACACTGTCCTTTCACGCTCTGGAACTGCGTACAGTGGGTTATCACCCTGTCCTTTCACACTCTGGGACTGGGTGGTACAGTGGGTTATCACACTGTCCTTTCACACTCTGGGACTGGGTACATTGGGTTATCACACTGTCCCTTCAAACTCTGGACTGGGTGGTACAGTGGGTTTTCACACTGTCCTTTCACACTCTGGGACTGGGTACAGTGGGTTATCACACTGTCCTTTCACACTCTGGGACTGGATGCAGTGGGTTATCACCCTGTCCTTTCACACTCTGGGACTGGGTGCTACGGGGGGTTATCACACTGTCCTTTCACACTCTGGGACTGGGTACAGTCGGATATCAAACTGTCTTTTCACACTCTGGGACTGGGTGCAGTGGGTTATCACACTCTCCTTTCACACACTGGGACTGCATACAGTGGGATATCACACTGTCCTTTCACGCTCTGGGACTGCGTACAGTGGGTTATCACCCTGTCCTTTCACACTCTGGGACTGGGTGGTACAGTGGGTTATCACACTGTCCTTTCACACTCTGGGACTGGGTACAGTGGGTTATCACACTGTCCCTTCAAACTCTGGACTGGGTGGTACAGTGGGTTTTCACACTGTCCTTTCACACTCTGGGACTGGGTACAGTGGGTTATCACACTGTCCTTTCACACTCTGGGACTGGATGCAGTGGGTTATCACCCTGTCCTTTCACACTCTGGCACTGGGTACAGTGGGTTAGCACACTGTCCTTTCACACTCTGGGACTGGGGACAGTGGGTTATCACACTGTCCTTTCACACTCAGGGATTTGGTGGTCCAGTGGGTTATCACACTGTCCTTTCACACTCTGCGATTGTGTGGTACAGTGACTTATCAGACTGTTCTTTCGCACTCTGGGACTGGGTGGTACAGTGGATTATCACACTGTCCTTTCACACTCTCGGACTGCATGGTGCAGAGGGTTATCATACTGTCCTTTCACACTCTGGGACTGGGTGGTACAGGGGATTATCACTCTGTCCTATCACACTCTGGAACTAGGTACAGTGGATTTTCACACTGTCCTTTCACACTCTGCGATTGGGTACATTGTGTTATCACACTGTCCTTTCACACTCTGGGGCTGGGTACAGTAAGTTATCACACTGTCCCTTCAAACTCTGGACTGGGTGGTACAGTGGATTTTCACACTGTCCTTTCACACTCTGGGACTGGGTACAGTGGGTTATCACACTGTCCTTTCACACTCTGGGACTGGATGCAGTGGGTTATCACCCTGTCCTTTCACACTCTGGGACTCGGTGGTACGGGGGGGTTATCACACTGTCCTTTCACACTCTGGGACTGGGTGCAGTGGGTTATCACACTCTCCTTTCACACACTGGGACTGCATACAGTGGGATATCTCACTGTCCTTTCACGCTCTAGGACTGCGTACAGTGGGTTATCACCCTGTCCTTTCACACTCTGGGACTGGGTGGTACAGTGGGTTATCACACTGTCCTTTCACACTCTGGGACTGGGTACAGTGGGTTATCACACTGTCCTTTCACACTCTGGGAGTGGATGCAGTGGGTTATCACCCTGTCCTTTCACACTCTGGGACTGGGTGGTACGGGGGGTTATCACACTGTCCTTTCACACTCTGGGACTGGGTACAGTCGGATATCAAACTGTCCTTTCACACTCTGGGACTGGGTGCAGTGGGTTATCACACTCTCCTTTCACACACTGGGACTGCATACAGTGGGATATCACACTGTCCTTTCACGCTCTGGGACTGCGTACAGTGGGTTATCACACTGTCCTTTCACACTCTGTGATTGGGTGGTACAGTGGGTTATCACACTGTCCTTTCACATTCTGCGACTGGGGACGGTGGGTTATCACACTGTCCTTTCGCACTCTGGCACTGGTTGGTACAGTGGGGTATCACATTGTCCTAACACACTCTGGGACTGGTTACAGTGGGCAATCACACTGTCGTCTCGCACTCGGGGACTGGGTGCTACAGTGGGTCATCACACTGTCCTTTCACACTCTGGGACTGGGTATAGTCGGTTATCACACTGTCATTTCATACACTGGGACTGGGTGGTACAGTGGGTTATCACACTGTCCTTTCACATTCTGCGACTGGGTGGTACAGTGGCTTATCAGACTGTTCTTTCGCACTCTGGGACTGGGTGGTGCAGTGGATTATCACACTGTCCTTTCACACTCTCGGATTGCGTGGTGCAGAGGGTTATCACACTGTCCTTTCACACTCTGGGGCTGGGTACAGTGGGTTATCACACTGTCCCTTCACACTCTGGACTGGGTCGTACAGTGGGTTTTCACACTCTCCTTTCACACTCTCGGATTGGGTGGTACAGGGGGTTATCACACTGTCCTTTCACACTCTGGGATTGGGTGGTACAGGGGGTTATCACACTGTCCTTTCACACTCTGGGGCTGGGTACAGTGGGTTATCACACTGTCCCTCCACACACTGGACTGGGTGATACAGTTGGTTATCACACTGTCCTTTCACACTCTGGGACTGGGTGGTACAGTGGGTTATCACACTGTTCTTTCACACTCTGGGACTGGGTGGTACGGGGGGTTATCACACTGTCCTTTCACACTCTGGGACTGGGTACAGTCGGATATCAAACTGTCCTTTCACACTCTGGGACTGGGTGCAGTGACTTATCACACTCTCCTTTCACACACTGGGACTGCATACAATGGGATATCACACTGTCCTTTCACGCTCTGGGACTGGGTGGTACAGTGGGTTATCACACAGTCCTTTCACACTCTGGGGCTGGGTACAGTAAGTTATCACACTGTCCCTTCACACTCTGGACTGGGTGGTACAGTGGGTTTTCACACTGTCCTTTCACACTCTGGGACTGGGTACAGTGGATTATCACGCTGTCCTTTCACACTCTGGGACTGGGTACAGTGGGTTGTCACACTGTCCTTTCACAATCTGGGATTGGGTGCTCCAGGGGATTATCACTCTGTCCTTTCACACTCTGGGACTGGGGTCGGTGGGTTATCACACTGTCCTTTCGCACTCTGGCACTGGTTGGTACAGTGGGGTATCACACTGTCCTAACACACTCTGGGACTGGTTACAGTGGGCAATCACACTGTCGTCTCGCACTCGGGGACTGGGTGCTACAGTGGGTTATCACACCGTCCTTTCACACTCTGGGACTGGGTACAGTCGGTTATCACACTGTCCTTTCACACACTGGGACTGGGTACAGTGGGTTATCACACTGTCCTTTCACACTCTGGGATTGGGTACAGTGGGTTATCACACTGTCCTTTCACACTCTGGGACTGGGTACAGTGGGTTTTGACACTGTCCTTTCACACTCTGGCTCTGGGTACAGTCGGTTATCACACTGTCCTTTCACACACTGGGACTGGGTACAGTGGGTTATCACACTGTCCTTTCACATTCTGGGATTGGGTGCAGTGGGTTATCACACTGTCCTTTCACACTCTGGGACTGGGTACAGTGGGTCTTGACACTGTCCTTTCACACTCTGTGACTGGCGACAGTGGGTTATCAAACTGCCCTTTCACACTTTGGGACTGGGTGCAGTGGGTTATCACACTGTCCTTTCACACTCTGGGACTGGGTACAGTGGGTTATCACAATGTCCTTTCACACTCTGGGACTGGATGCAGTGGGTTATCACCCTGTCCTTTCACACTCTGGGACTGGGTGGTACGGGGGGTTATCACACTGTCCTTTCACACTCTGGGACTGGGTACAGTGGGATATCACACTGTCCTTTCATGCTCTGGGACTGCGTACAGTGGGTTATCACCCTGTCCTTTCACACTCTGGGACTGGGTGGTACAGTGGGTTATCACACTGTCCTTTCACACTCTGGGACTGGGTGGTACAGTGGGTTATCACACAGTCCTTTCACACTCTGGGGCTGGGTACAGTAAGTTATCACACTATCCCTTCACACTCTGGACTGGGTACAGTGGGTTATCACACTGTCCTTTCACACTCTGGGACTGGGTGGTACAGTGGGTTATCACACAGTGCTTTCAGACTCTGGGGCTGGGTACAGTAAGTTATCACACTGTCCCTTCACACTCTGGACTGGGTGGTACAGTGGGTTTTCACACTGTCCTTTCACACACTGGGACTGGCTGCAGTGGGTTATCACCCTGTCCTTTCACAGTCTGGGACTGGGTGGTACGGGGGGTTATCACACTGTCCTTTCACACTCTGGGACTGGGTACAGTCGGAAAGCAAACTGTCTTTTCACACTCTGGGACTGGGTGCAGTGGGTTATCACACTCTCCTTTCACACACTGGGACTGCATACAGTGGGATATCACACTGTCGTTTCACACTCTGGGACTGGGTACAGTGGGTTATCACACTGTCCTTTCACACTCTGGGACTGGGTGGTACGGGGGGTTATCACACTGTCCTTTCACAATCTGGGATTGGGTGGTACAGGGGATTATCACTCTGTCCTTTCACACTCTGGGACTGGGGTCGGTGGGTTATCACACTGTCCTTTCGCACTCTGGCACTGGTTGGTACAGTGGGCAATCACACTGTCGTCTCGCACTCGGGGACTGGGTGCTACAGTGGGTTATCACACTGTCCTTTCACACTCTGGGACTGGGTACAGTCGGTTATCACACTGTCCTTTCACACACTGGGACTGGGTACAGTGGGTTATCACACTGTCCTTTCACACTCTGGGATTGGGTACAGTGGGTTATCACACTGTCCTTTCACACTCTGGGACTGGGTACAGTGGGTTTTGACACTGTCCTTTCACACTCTGGGTCTGGGTACAGTCGGTTATCACACTGTCCTTTCACACACTGGGACTGGGTACAGTGGGTTATCACACTGTCCTTTCACATTCTGGGATTGGGTGCAGTGGGTTATCACACTGTCCTTTCACACTCTGGGACTGGGTACAGTGGGTCTTGACACTGTCCTTTCACACTCTGTGACTGGCGACAGTGGGTTATCAAACTGCCCTTTCACACTTTGGGACTGGGTGCAGTGGGTTATCACACTGTCCTTTCACACTCTAGGACTGGGTACAGTGGGTTATCACACTGTCCTTTCACACTCTGGGACTGGATGCAGTGGGTTATCACCCTGTCCTTTCACACTCTGGGACTGGGTGGTACGGGGGGTTATCACACTGTCCTTTCACACTCTGGGACTGGGTACAGTCGGATATCAAACTGTCCTTTCACACTCTGGGACTGGGTGCAGTGGGTTATCACACTCTCCTTGCATACAGTGGGATATCATACTGTCCTTTCACATTCTGGGATTGGGTGCAGTGGGTTATCACACTGTCCTTTCACACTCTGGGACTGGGTACAGTGGGTCTTGACACTGTTCCTTCACATTCTGGGATTGGGTGCAGTGGGTTATCACACTGTCCTTTCGCGCTCTGGGACTGCATACAGTGGGTTATCACACTCTGGGACTGGGTACAGTGGGTTATCACACTGTCCTTTCACACTCTGTGACTGGGTGGTACAGTGGGTTTTCACACTGTCCTTTCACACTCTGGGACTGGGTACAGTGTGTTATCACACTGTCCTTTCACACTCTGGGACTGCGTACAGTGGGTTATCACCCTGCCCTTTCACACTCTGGGACTGGGTGGTACAGTGGGTTATCACCCTGTCCTTTCACACTCTGGGACTGGGAGGTACAGTGGGTTATCACACTGTCCTTTCACAATCTGGGACTGGGTGGTACAGTGGGTTATCACACAGTGCTTTCAGACTCTGGGGCTGGGTACAGTAAGTTATCACACTGTCCCTTCACACTCTGGACTGGGTGGTACAGTGGGTTTTCACACTGTCCTTTCACACTCTGGGACTGGCTGCAGTGGGTTATCACCCTGTCCTTTCACACTCTGGGACTGGGTGGTACGGGGGGTTATCACACTGTCCTTTCACACTCTGCGACTGGGTACAGTCGGATATCAAACTGTCTTTTCACACTCTGGGACTGAGTGCAGTGGGTTATCACACTCTCCTTTCACACACTGGGACTGCATACAGTGGGATATCACACTGTCCTTTCACGCTCTGGGACTGTGTACAGTAAGTTATCACACTGTCCCTTCACACTCTGGACTGAGTGGTACAGTGGGTTTTCACACTGTCCTTTCACACTCTCGGACTGCGTGGTACAGAGGGTTATCACACTGTCCTTTCACACTCTGGGACTGGGTGGTACAGGGGATTATCACTCTGTCCTATCACACTATGGAACTAGGTACAGTGGATTTTCACACTGTCCTTTCACACTCTGCGATTGGGTACATTGTGTTATCACACTGTCCTTTCACACTCTGGGGCTGGGTACAGTAAGTTATCACACTGTCCCTTCAAACTCTGGACTGGGTGGTACAGTGGGTTTTCACACTGTCCTTTCACACTCTGGGACTGGGTACAGTGGGTTATCACACTGTCCTTTCACACTCTGGGACTGGATGCAGTGGGTTATCACCCTGTCCTTTCACACTCTGGGACTGGGTGGTACGGGGGGTTATCACACTGTCCTTTCACACTCTGGGACTGGGTGCAGTGGGTTATCACACTCTCCTTGCATACAGTGGGATATCACACTGTCCTTTCACGCTCTGGGACTGCGTACAGTGGGTTATCACCCTGTCCTTTCACACTCTCGGACTGGGTGGTACAGTGGGTTATCACACTGTCCTTTCACACTCTGGTACTGGGTGGTACAGTGGGTTATCACACAGTGCTTTCACACTCTGGGACTGGGTACAGTGGGTTATCACACTGCCCCGTCAAACTCTGGACTGGGTGGTACAGTGGGTTTTCACACTGTCCTTTCACACTCTGGGAGTGGGTACAGTGGGTTATCAAACTGTCCTTTCACACTCTGGGACTGGATGCAGTGGGTTATCACCCTGTCCTTTCACACTCTGGGACTGGGTGGTACGGGGGGTTACCACACTGTCCTTTCACACTCTGGGACTGGGTACAGTCGGATATCAAACTGTCTTTTCACACTCTGGGACTGGGTGGTACAGTGGGTTATCACACTGGCCTTTCACACTCTGGGACTGGGTGGTACAGTGGGTTATCACACAGTCCTTTCACACTCTGGGGCTGGGTACAGTAAGTTATCACTCTGTCCCTTCACACTCTGGACTGGGTGGTACAGTGGGTTTTCACACTGTCCTTTCACACTCTGGGACTGGGTACAGTGGCTTTTCACACTGTCCTTTCACACTTTGGTACTGGGTGCAGAGGGTTATCACACTGTCCTTTCACACTCTGGGACTGGGTGGTACAGTGGGTTATCACCCTGTCCTTTCACACTCTGGGACTGGGTGGTAAAGTGGGTTATCACACTGTCCTTTCACACTCTGGGACTGGGTGGTACAGTGGGTTATCACACAGTGCTTTCAGACTCGGGCTGGGTACAGTAAGTTATCACACTGTCCCTTCACACTCTGGACTGGGTGGTACAGTGGGTTTTCACACTGTCCTTTCACACTCTGGGACTGGCTGCAGTGGGTTATCACCCTGTCCTTTCACACTCTGGGACTGGGTGGTACGGGGGGTTATCACACTGTCCTTTCACACTCTGGGACTGGGTACAGTCGGAAAGCAAACTGTCTTTTCACACTCTGGGACTGGGTGCAGTGGGTTATCACACTCTCCTTTCACACACTGGGACTGCATACAGTGGGATATCACACTGTCCTTTCATGCTCTGGGACTGCGTACAGTGGGTTATCACCCTGTCCTTTCACACTCTGGGACTGGGTGGTACAGTGGGTTATCACACTGTCCTTTCACACTCTGGGACAGGGTGGTACAGTGGGTTATCACACAGTCCTTTCACACTCTGGGACTGGGTACAGTGGGTTATCACACTGCCCCGTCAAACTCTGGACTGGGTGGTACAGTGGGTTTTCACACTGTCCTTTCACACTCTGGGAGTGGGTACAGTGGGTTATCAAACTGTCCTTTCACACTATGGGACTGGATGCAGTGGGTTATCACCCTGTCCTTTCACACTCTGGGACTGGGTGGTACGGTGGGTTATCACACTGTCCTTTCACACTCTGGGACTGGGTACAGTCAGATATCAAACTGTCTTTTCACACTCTGGGACTGGGTGCAGTGGGTTATCACACTCTCCTTACACACACTGGGACTGCATACAGTGGGATATCACACTGTCCTTTCATGCTCTGGGACTGCATACAGTGGGTTATCACCCTGTCCTTTCACACTCTGGGACTGGGTGGTACAGTGGGTTATCACACAGTCCTTTCACAAACTGGAGCTGGGTACAGTAAGTTATCACTCTGTCCCTTCACACTCTGGACTGGGTGGTACAGTGGGTTTTCACACTGTCCTTTCACACTCTGGGACTGGGTACAGTGGGTTTTCACACTGTCCTTTCACACTCTGCGACTGGGTGGTACAGTGACTTATCAGACTGCCCTTTCACACTCTGGGACTGGGTACAGTGGGTTATCACACTGTCCTTTCACACTCTGGGACTGGGTACAGTGGGTTATCACACTGTCCTTTCACATTCTGGGGCTGGGTACAGTAAGTTATCACACTGTCCTTTCACACTCTGGACTGGGTGGTACAGTGGGTTTTCACACTGTCCTTTCACACTCTGGGACTGGCTGCAGTGGGTTATCACCCTGTCCTTTCACAGTCTGGGACTGGGTGGTACGGGGGGTTATCACACTGTCCTTTCACACTCTGGGACTGGGTACAGTCGGAAAGCAAACTGTCTTTTCACACTCTGGGACTGGGTGCAGTGGGTTATCACACTCTCCTTTCACACACTGGGACTGCATACAGTGGGATATCACACTGTCCTTTCACGCTCTGGGATTGCCTACAGTGGGTTATCACCCTGTCCTTTCACACTCTGGGACTGGGTGGTACAGTGGGTTATCACACTGTCCTTTCACACTCTGGGACAGGGTGGTACAGTGGGTTATCACACAGTCCTTTCACACTCTGGGGCTGGGTACAGTAAGTTATCACACTGTCCCTTCACACTCTGGACTGGGTGGTACAGTGGGTTTTCACACTGTCCTTTCACACTCTGCGACTGGGTACAGTGGGTTATCACACTGTCCTTTCACACTCTGGGACTGGGTGGTACGGGGGGTTATCACACTGTCCTTTCACACTCTGGGACTGGGTGCAGTGGGTTATCACACTCTCCTTGCATACAGTGGGATATCACACTGTCCTTTCACGCTCTGGGACTGCGTACAGTGGGTTATCACCCTGTCCTTTCACACTCTGGGACTGGGTGGTACAGTGGGTTATCACACTGTCCTTTCACACTCTGGGACTGGGTGGTACAGTGGGTTATCACACAGTCCTTTCACACTCTGGGACTGGGTACAGTGGGTTATCACACTGCCCCGTCAAACTCTGGACTGGGTGGTACAGTGGGTTTTCACACTGTCCTTTCACACTCTGGGACTGGGTACAGTGGGTTATCACAATGTCCTTTCACACTCTGGGACTGGATGCAGTGGGTTATCACCCTGTCCTTTCACACTATGGGACTGGCTGGTACGGGGGCTATCACACTGTCCTTTCACACTCTGGGACTGGGTACAGTCGGATATCAAACTGTCCTTTCACACTCTGGGACTGCGTGCAGTGGGTTATCACACTCTCCTTTCACACACTGGGACTGCATAAAGTGGGATATCACACTGTCCTTTCACGCTCTGGAACTGCGTACAGTGGGTTATCACCCTGTCCTTTCACACTCTGGGACTGGGTGGTACAGTGGGTTATCACACTGTCCTTTCACACTCTGGGACTGGGTACATTGGGTTATCACACTGTCCCTTCAAACTCTGGACTGGGTGGTACAGTGGGTTTTCACACTGTCCTTTCACACTCTGGGACTGGGTACAGTGGGTTATCACACTGTCCTTTCACACTCTGGGACTGGATGCAGTGGGTTATCACCCTGTCCTTTCACACTCTGGGACTGGGTGCTACGGGGGGTTATCACACTGTCCTTTCACACTCTGGGACTGGGTACAGTCGGATATCAAACTGTCTTTTCACACTCTGGGACTGGGTGCAGTGGGTTATCACACTCTCCTTTCACACACTGGGACTGCATACAGTGGGATATCACACTGTCCTTTCACGCTCTGGGACTGCGTACAGTGGGTTATCACCCTGTCCTTTCACACTCTGGGACTGGGTGGTACAGTGGGTTATCACACTGTCCTTTCACACTCTGGGACTGGGTACAGTGGGTTATCACACTGTCCCTTCAAACTCTGGACTGGGTGGTACAGTGGGTTTTCACACTGTCCTTTCACACTCTGGGACTGGGTACAGTGGGTTATCACACTGTCCTTTCACACTCTGGGACTGGATGCAGTGGGTTATCACCCTGTCCTTTCACACTCTGGCACTGGGTACAGTGGGTTAGCACACTGTCCTTTTCACACTCTGGGACTGGGGACAGTGGGTTATCACACTGTCCTTTCACACTCAGGGATTTGGTGGTCCAGTGGGTTATCACACTGTCCTTTCACACTCTGCGATTGGGTGGTACAGTGACTTATCAGACTGTTCTTTCGCACTCTGGGACTGGGTGGTACAGTGGATTATCACACTGTCCTTTCACACTCTCGGACTGCATGGTGCAGAGGGTTATCATACTGTCCTTTCACACTCTGGGACTGGGTGGTACAGGGGATTATCACTCTGTCCTATCACACTCTGGAACTAGGTACAGTGGATTTTCACACTGTCCTTTCACACTCTGCGATTGGGTACATTGTGTTATCACACTGTCCTTTCACACTCTGGGGCTGGGTACAGTAAGTTATCACACTGTCCCTTCAAACTCTGGACTGGGTGGTACAGTGGATTTTCACACTGTCCTTTCACACTCTGGGACTGGGTACAGTGGGTTATCACACTGTCCTTTCACACTCTGGGACTGGATGCAGTGGGTTATCACCCTGTCCTTTCACACTCTGGGACTCGGTGGTACGGGGGGTTATCACACTGTCCTTTCACACTCTGGGACTGGGTGCAGTGGGTTATCACACTCTCCTTTCACACACTGGGACTGCATACAGTGGGATATCTCACTGTCCTTTCACGCTCTAGGACTGCGTACAGTGGGTTATCACCCTGTCCTTTCACACTCTGGGACTGGGTGGTACAGTGGGTTATCACACTGTCCTTTCACACTCTGGGACTGGGTACAGTGGGTTATCACACTGTCCTTTCACACTCTGGGACTGGATGCAGTGGGTTATCACCCTGTCCTTTCACACTCTGGGACTGGGTGCAGTGGGTTATCACACTCTCCTTTCACACACTGGGACTGCATACAGTGGGATATCACACTCTCCTTTCACGCTCTGGGACTGCGTACAGTGGGTTATCACACTGTCCTTTCACACTCTGGGATTGGGTGGTACAGTGGGTTATCACACTGTCCTTTCACATTCTGCGACTGGATACGGTGGGTTATCACACTGTCCTTTCGCACTCTGGCACTGGTTGGTACAGTGGGGTATCACATTGTCCTAACACACTCTGGGACTGGTTACAGTGGGCAATCACACTGTCGTCTCGCACTCGGGGACTGGGTGCTACAGTGGGTCATCACACTGTCCTTTCACACTCTGGGACTGGGTATAGTCGGTTATCACACTGTCATTTCATACACTGGGACTGGGTGGTACAGTGGGTTATCACACTGTCCTTTCACATTCTGCGACTGGGTGGTACAGTGGCTTATCAGACTGTTCTTTCGCACTCTGGGACTGGGTGGTGCAGTGGATTATCACACTGTCCTTTCACACTCTCGGATTGCGTGGTGCAGAGGGTTATCACACTGTCCTTTCACACTCTGGGGCTGGGTACAGTGGGTTATCACACTGTCCCTTCACACTCTGGACTGGGTCGTACAGTGGGTTTTCACACTCTCCTTTCACACTCTCGGATTGGGTGGTACAGGGGGTTATCACACTGTCCTTTCACACTCTGGGATTGGGTGGTACAGGGGGTTATCACACTGTCCTTTCACACTCTGGGGCTGGGTACAGTGGGTTATCACACTGTCCCTCCACACTCTGGACTGGGTGATACAGTTGGTTATCACACTGTCCTTTCACACTCTGGGACTGGGTGGTACAGTGGGTTATCACACTGTTCTTTCACACTCTGGGACTGGGTGGTACGGGGGGTTATCACACTGTCCTTTCACACTCTGGGACTGGGTACAGTCGGATATCAAACTGTCCTTTCACACTCTGGGACTGGGTGCAGTGGGTTATCACACTCTCCTTTCACACACTGGGACTGCATACAATGGGATATCACACTGTCCTTTCATGCTCTGGGACTGGGTGGTACAGTGGGTTATCACACAGTCCTTTCACACTCTGGGGCTGGGTACAGTAAGTTATCACACTGTCCCTTCACACTCTGGACTGGGTGGTACAGTGGGTTTTCACACTGTCCTTTCACACTCTGGGACTGGGTACAGTGGATTATCACACTGTCCTTTCACACTCTGGGACTGGGTACAGTGGGTTATCACACTGTCCTTTCACACTCTGGGACTGGGTGGTACGGGGGGTTATCACACTGTCCTTTCACAATCTGGGATTGGGTGGTACAGGGGATTATCACTCTGTCCTTTCACACTCTGGGACTGGGGTCGGTGGGTTATCACACTGTCCTTTCGCACTCTGGCACTGGTTGGTACAGTGGGGTATCACACTGTCCTAACACACTCTGGGACTGGTTACAGTGGGCAATCACACTGTCGTCTCGCACTCGGGGACTGGGTGCTACAGTGGGTTATCACACCGTCCTTTCACACTCTGGGACTGGGTACAGTCGGTTATCACACTGTCCTTTCACACACTGGGACTGGGTACAGTGGTTTATCACACTGTCCTTTCACACTCTGGGATTGGGTACAGTGGGTTATCACACTGTCCTTTCACACTCTGGGACTGGGTACAGTGGGTTTTGACACTGTCCTTTCACACTCTGGGTCTGAGTACAGTCGGTTATCACACTGTCCTTTCACACACTGGGACTGGGTACAGTGGGTTATCACACTGTCCTTTCACATTCTGGGATTGGGTGCAGTGGGTTATCACACTGTCCTTTCACACTCTGGGACTGGGTACAGTGGGTCTTGACACTGTCCTTTCACACTCTGTGACTGGCGACAGTGGGTTATCAAACTGCCCTTTCACACTTTGGGACTGGGTGCAGTGGGTTATCACACTGTCCTTTCACACTCTGGGACTGGGTACAGTGGGTTATCACAATGTCCTTTCACACTCTGGGACTGGATGCAGTGGGTTATCACCCTGTCCTTTCACACTCTGGGACTGGGTGGTACGGGGGGTTATCACACCGTCCTTTCACACTCTGGGACTGGGTACAGTCGGTTATCACACTGTCCTTTCACACACTGGGACTGGGTACAGTGGGTTATCACACTGTCCTTTCACACACTGGGACTGGGTACAGTGGGTTATCACACTGTCCTTTCACATTCTGGGATTGGGTGCAGTGGGTTATCACACTGTCCTTTCACACTCTGGGACTGGGTACAGTGGGTCTTGACACTGTCCTTTCACACTCTGTGACTGGCGACAGTGGGTTATCAAACTGTCCTTTCACACTATGGGACTGGATGCAGTGGGTTATCACCCTGTCCTTTCACACTCTGGGACTGGGTGGTACGGTGGGTTATCACACTGTCCTTTCACACTCTGGGACTGGGTACAGTCAGATATCAAACTGTCTTTTCACACTCTGGGACTGGGTGCAGTGGGTTATCACACTCTCCTTACACACACTGGGACTGCATACAGTGGGTTATCACCCTGTCCTTTCACACTCTGGGACTGGGTGGCACAGTGGGTTATCACACTGTCCTTTCACACTCTGGGACTGGGTGGTACAGTGGGTTATCACACAGTCCTTTCACACTCTGGAGCTGGGTACAGTAAGTTATCACTCTGTCCCTTCACACTCTGGACTGGGTGGTACAGTGGGTTTTCACACTGTCCTTTCACACTCTGGGACTGGGTACAGTGGGTTTTCACACTATCTTTTCACACTCTGCGACTGGGTGGTACAGTGACTTATCAGACTGTTCTTTCGCACTCTGGGACTGGGTGGTGCAGTGGGTTTTCACACTGCCCTTTCACACTCTGGGACTGGGTACAGTGGGTTATCACACTGTCCTTTCACACTCTGGGACTGGGTACAGTGGGTTATCACACTGTCCTTTCACATTCTGGGGCTGGGTACAGTAAGTTATCACACTGTCCTTTCACACTCTGGACTGGGTGGTACAGTGGGTTTTCACACTGTCCTTTCACACTCTGGGACTGGCTGCAGTGGGTTATCACCCTGTCCTTTCACAGTCTGGGACTGGGTGGTACGGGGGGTTATCACACTGTCCTTTCACACTCTGGGACTGGGTACAGTCGGAAAGCAAACTGTCTTTTCACACTCTGGGACTGGGTGCAGTGGGTTATCACACTCTCCTTTCACACACTGGGACTGCATACAGTGGGATATCACACTGTCCTTTCACGCTCTGGGATTGCCTACAGTGGGTTATCACCCTGTCCTTTCACACTCTGGGACTGGGTGGTACAGTGGGTTATCACACTGTCCTTTCACACTCTGGGACAGGGTGGTACAGTGGGTTATCACCCTGTCCTTTCACAGTCTGGGACTGGGTGGTACAGTGACTTATCAGACTGTTCTTTCGCACTCTGGGACTGGGTGGTGCAGTGGGTTTTCACACTGCCCTTTCACACTCTGGGACTGGGTACAGTGGGTTATCACACTGTCCTTTCACACTCTGGGACTGGGTACAGTGGGTTATCACACTGTCCTTTCACATTCTGGGGCTGGGTACAGTAAGTTATCACACTGTCCTTTCACACTCTGGACTGGGTGGTACAGTGGGTTTTCACACTGTCCTTTCACACTCTGGGACTGGCTGCAGTGGGTTATCACCCTGTCCTTTCACAGTCTGGGACTGGGTGGTACGGGGGGTTATCACACTGTCCTTTCACACTCTGGGACTGGGTACAGTCGGAAAGCAAACTGTCTTTTCACACTCTGGGACTGGGTGCAGTGGGTTATCACACTCTCCTTTCACACACTGGGACTGCATACAGTGGGATATCACACTGTCCTTTCACGCTCTGGGATTGCCTACAGTGGGTTATCACCCTGTCCTTTCACACTCTGGGACTGGGTGGTACAGTGGGTTATCACACTGTCCTTTCACACTCTGGGACAGGGTGGTACAGTGGGTTATCACACAGTCCTTTCACACTCTGGGGCTGGGTGGTACAGTGACTTATCAGACTATTCTTTCACACTCTGGGACTGGGTGGTACAGGTGATTATCACTCTGTCCTATCACACTCTGGAACTAGGTACAGTGGATTTTCACACTGTCCTTTCACACTCTGCGATTGGGTACATTGTGTTATCACACTGTCCTTTCACACTCTGGGGCTGGGTACAGTAAGTTATCACACTGTCCCTTCAAACTCTGGGACTGGGTGGTACGGGGGGTTATCACACTGTCCTTTCACACTCTGGGACTGGGTGAAGTGGGTTATCACACTCTCCTTGCATACAGTGGGATATCACACTGTCCTTTCACGCTCTGGGACTGCGTGAAGTGGGTTATCACACTCTCCTTTCACACACTGGGACTGCATAAAGTGGGATATCACACTGTCCTTTCACGCTCTGGAACTGCGTACAGTGGGTTATCACCCTGTCCTTTCACACTCTGGGACTGGGTGGTACAGTGGGTTATCACACTGTCCTTTCACACTCTGGGACTGGGTACATTGGGTTATCACACTGTCCCTTCAAACTCTGGACTGGGTGGTACAGTGGGTTTTCACACTGTCCTTTCACACTCTGGGACTGGGTACAGTGGGTTATCACACTGTCCTTTCACACTCTGGGACTGGATGCAGTGGGTTATCACCCTGTCCTTTCACACTCTGGCACTGGGTACAGTGGGTTAGCACACTGTCCTTTCACACTCTGGGACTGGGGACAGTGGGTTATCACACTGTCCTTTCACACTCTGGGACTGGGGACAGTGGGTTATCACACTGTCCTTTCACACTCAGGGATTTGGTGGTCCAGTGGGTTATCACACTGTCCTTTCACACTCTGCGATTGGGTGGTACAGTGACTTATCAGACTGTTCTTTCGCACTCTGGGACTGGGTGGTACAGTGGATTATCACACTGTCCTTTCACACTCTCGGACTGCATGGTGCAGAGGGTTATCATACTGTCCTTTCACACTCTGGGACTGGGTGGTACAGGGGATTATCACTCTGTCCTATCACACTCTGGAACTAGGTACAGTGGATTTTCACACTGTCCTTTCACACTCTGCGATTGGGTACATTGTGTTATCACACTGTCCTTTCACACTCTGGGGCTGGGTACAGTAAGTTATCACACTGTCCCTTCAAACTCTGGACTGGGTGGTACAGTGGATTTTCACACTGTCCTTTCACACTCTGGGACTGGGTACAGTGGGTTATCACACTGTCCTTTCACACTCTGGGACTGGATGCAGTGGGTTATCACCCTGTCCTTTCACACTCTGGGACTCGGTGGTACGGGGGGTTATCACACTGTCCTTTCACACTCTGGGACTGGGTGCAGTGGGTTATCACACTCTCCTTTCACACACTGGGACTGCATACAGTGGGATATCTCACTGTCCTTTCACGCTCTAGGACTGCGTACAGTGGGTTATCACCCTGTCCTTTCACACTCTGGGACTGGGTGGTACAGTGGGTTATCACACTGTCCTTTCACACTCTGGGACTGGGTACAGTGGGTTATCACACTGTCCTTTCACACTCTGGGACTGGATGCAGTGGGTTATCACCCTGTCCTTTCACACTCTGGGACTGGGTGGTACGGGGGGTTATCACACTGTCCTTTCACACTCTGGGACTGGATGCAGTGGGTTATCACACTGTCCTTTCACATTCTGCGACTGGGGACGGTGGGTTATCACACTGTCCTTTCGCACTCTGGCACTGGTTGGTACAGTGGGGTATCACATTGTCCTAACACACTCTGGGACTGGTTACAGTGGGCAATCACACTGTCGTCTCGCACTCGGGGACTGGGTGCTACAGTGGGTCATCACACTGTTCTTTCACACTCTGGGACTGGGTATAGTCGGTTATCACACTGTCATTTCACACACTGGGACTGGGTGGTACAGTGGGTTATCACACTGTCCTTTCACATTCTGCGACTGGGTGGTACAGTGGCTTATCAGACTGTTCTTTCGCACTCTGGGACTGGGTGGTGCAGTGGATTATCACACTGTCCTTTCACACTCTCGGATTGCGTGGTGCAGAGGGTTATCACACTGTCCTTTCACACTCTGGGGCTGGGTACAGTGGGTTATCACACTGTCCCTTCACACTCTGGACTGGGTCGTACAGTGGGTTTTCACACTCTCCTTTCACACTCTCGGATTGGGTGGTACAGGGGGTTATCACACTGTCCTTTCACACTCTGGGATTGGGTGGTACAGGGGGTTATCACACTGTCCTTTCACACTCTGGGGCTGGGTACAGTGGGTTATCACACTGTCCCTCCACACTCTGGACTGGGTGATACAGTTGGTTATCACACTGTCCTTTCACACTCTGGGACTGGGTGGTACAGTGGGTTATCACACTGTTCTTTCACACTCTGGGACTGGGTGGTACGGGGGGTTATCACACTGTCCTTTCACACTCTGGGACTGGGTACAGTCGGATATCAAACTGTCCTTTCACACTCTGGGACTGGGTGCAGTGGGTTATCACACTCTCCTTTCACACACTGGGACTGCATACAATGGGATATCACACTGTCCTTTCACGCTCTGGACTGGGTGGTACAGTGGGTTTTCACACTGTCCTTTCACACTCTGGGACTGGGTACAGTGGATTATCACACTGTCCTTTCACACTCTGGGACTGGGTACAGTGGGTTATCACACTGTCCTTTCACACTCTGGGACTGGGTGGTACCGGGGGTTATCACGCTGTCCTTTCACACTCTGGGACTGGGTACAGTGGGTTGTCACACTGTCCTTTCACAATCTGGGATTGGGTGCTCCAGGGGATTATCACTCTGTCCTTTCACACTCTGGGACTGGGGTCGGTGGGTTATCACACTGTCCTTTCGCACTCTGGCACTGGTTGGTACAGTGGGGTATCACACTGTCCTAACACACTCTGGGACTGGTTACAGTGGGCAATCACACTGTCGTCTCGCACTCGGGGACTGGGTGCTACAGTGGGTTATCACACCGTCCTTTCACACTCTGGGACTGGGTACAGTCGGTTATCACACTGTCCTTTCACACACTGGGACTGGGTACAGTGGGTTATCACACTGTCCTTTCACATTCTGGGATTGGGTGCAGTGGGTTATCACACTGTCCTTTCACACTCTGGGACTGGGTACAGTGGGTCTTGACACTGTCCTTTCACACTCTGTGACTGGCGACAGTGGGTTATCAAACTGCCCTTTCACACTTTGGGACTGGGTGCAGTGGGTTATCACACTGTCCTTTCACACTCTGGGACTGGGTACAGTGGGTTATCACAATGTCCTTTCACACTCTGGGACTGGATGCAGTGGGTTATCACCCTGTCCTTTCACACTCTGGGACTGGGTGGTACGGGGGGTTATCACACTGTCCTTTCACACTCTGGGACTGGGTACAGTGGGATATCACACTGTCCTTTCATGCTCTGGGACTGCGTACAGTGGGTTATCACCCTGTCCTTTCACACTCTGGGACTGGGTGGTACAGTGGGTTATCACACTGTCCTTTCACACTCTGGGACTGGGTGGTACAGTGGGTTTTCACACAGTCCTTTCACACTCTGGGGCTGGGTACAGTAAGTTATCACACTGTCCCTTCACACTCTGGACTGGGTACAGTGGGTTATCACACTGTCCTTTCACACTCTGGGACTGGGTGGTACAGTGGGTTATCACACAGTGCTTTCAGACTCTGGGGCTGGGTACAGTAAGTTATCACACTGTCCCTTCACACTCTGGACTGGGTGGTACAGTGGGTTTTCACACTGTCCTTTCACACTCTGGGACTGACTACAGTCGGAAAGCAAACTGTCTTTTCACACTCTGGGACTGGGTGCAGTGGGTTATCACACTCTCCTTTCACACACTGGGACTGCATACAGTGGGATATCACACTGTCCTTTCACGCTCTGGGATTGCCTACAGTGGGTTATCACCCTGTCCTTTCACACTCTGGGACTGGGTGGTACAGTGGGTTATCACACTGTCCTTTCACACTCTGGGACAGGGTGGTACAGTGGGTTATCACACAGTCCTTTCACACTCTGGGGCTGGGTACAGTAAGTTATCACACTGTCCCTTCACACTCTGGACTGGGTGGTACAGTGGGTTTTCACACTGTCCTTTCACACTCTGGGACTGGGTACAGTGGGTTTTCACACTGTCCTTTCACACTCTGCGACTGGGTGGTACAGTGACTTATCAGACTATTCTTTCACACTCTGGGACTGGGTGGTACAGGTGATTATCACTCTGTCCTATCACACTCTGGAACTAGGTACAGTGGATTTTCACACTGTCCTTTCACACTCTGCGATTGGGTACATTGTGTTATCACACTGTCCTTTCACACTCTGGGGCTGGGTACAGTAAGTTATCACACTGTCCCTTCAAACTCTGGACTGGGTGGTACAGTGGGTTTTCACACTGTCCTTTCACACTCTGGGACTGGGTACAGTGGGTTATCACACTGTCCTTTCACACTCTGGGACTGGGTGGTACGGGGGGTTATCACACTGTCCTTTCACACTCTGGGACTGGGTGCAGTGGGTTATCACACTCTCCTTGCATACAGTGGGATATCACACTGTCCTTTCACGCTCTGGGACTGCGTACAGTGGGTTATCACCCTGTCCTTTCACACTCTGGGACTGGGTGGTACAGTGGGTTATCACACTGTCCTTTCACACTCTGGGACTGGGTGGTACAGTGGGTTATCACACAGTCCTTTCACACTCTGGGACTGGGTACAGTGGGTTATCACACTGCCCCGTCAAACTCTGGACTGGGTGGTACAGTGGGTTTTCACACTGTCCTTTCACATTCTGCGACTGGATACGGTGGGTTATCACACTGTCCTTTCGCACTCTGGGACTGGCTAGTACAGTGGGGTATCACACTGTCCTTTCACACTCTGGAACTGGGTGGTACAGTCGGTTATCACATTGTCCTTTCGCACTCTGGCACTGGTTGGTACAGTGGGGTATCACATTGTCCTAACACACTCTGGGACTGGTTACAGTGGGCAATCACACTGTCGTCTCGCACTCGGGGACTGGGTGCTCCAGTGGGTCATCACACTGTCCTTTCACACTCTGGGACTGGGTATAGTCGGTCATCACACTGTCATTTCACACACTGGGACTGGGTGGTACAGTGGGTTATCACACTGTCCTTTCACATTCTGCGACTGGGTGGTACAGTGGCTTATCAGACTGTTCTTTCGCACTCTGGGACTGGGTGGTGCAGTGGATTATCACACTGTCCTTTCACACTCTCGGATTGCGTGGTGCAGAGGGTTATCACACTGTCCTTTCACACTCTGGGGCTGGGTACAGTGGGTTATCACACTGTCCCTCCACACTCTGGACTGGGTGATACAGTTGGTTATCACACTGTCCTTTCACACTCTGGGACTGGGTGGTACAGTGGGTTATCACACTGTCCTTTCACACTCTGGGATTGGGTGGTACAGGGGGTTATCACACTGTCCTTTCACACTCTGGGGCTGGGTACAGTGGGTTATCACACTGTCCCTCCACACTCTGGACTGGGTGATACAGTTGGTTATCACACTGTCCTTTCACACTCTGGGACTGGGTGGTACAGTGGGTTATCACACTGTTCTTTCACACTCTGGGACTGGGTGGTACGGGGGGTTATCACACTGTCCTTTCACACTCTGGGACTGGGTACAGTCGGATATCAAACTGTCCTTTCACACTCTGGGACTGGGTGCAGTGGGTTATCACACTCTCCTTTCACACACTGGGACTGCATACAATGGGATATCACACTGTCCTTTCACGCTCTGGGACTGGGTGGTACAGTGGGTTATCACACAGTCCTTTCACACTCTGGGGCTGGGTACAGTAAGTTATCACACTGTCCTTTCACACTCTGGGCTGGGTACAGTGGGTTATCACACTGTCCCTTCACACTCTGGACTGGGTCGTACAGTGGGTTTTCACACTCCTTTCACACTCTCGGATTGGGTGGTACAGTGGGTTATCACACTGTCCTTTCACACTCTGGGATTGGGTGGTACAGGGGGTTATCACACTGTCCTTTCACACTCTGGGGCTGGGTACAGTGGGTTGTCACACTGTCCTTTCACAATCTGGGATTGGGTGGTACAGGGGATTATCACTCTGTCCTTTCACACTCTGGGACTGGGGTCGGTGGGTTATCACACTGTCCTTTCGCACTCTGGCACTGGTTGGTACAGTGGGGTATCACACTGTCCTAACACACTCTGGGACTGGTTACAGTGGGCAATCACACTGTCGTCTCGCACTCGGGGACTGGGTGCTACAGTGGGTTATCACACTGTCCTTTCACACTTTGGGACTGGGTGCAGTGGGTTATCACACTGTCCTTTCACACTCTAGGACTGGGTACAGTGGGTTATCACACTGTCCTTTCACACTCTGGGACTGGATGCAGTGGGTTATCACCCTGTCCTTTCACACTCTGGGACTGGGTGGTACGGGGGGTTATCACACTGTCCTTTCACACTCTGGGACTGGGTACAGTCGGATATCAAACTGTCCTTTCACACTCTGGGACTGGGTGCAGTGGGTTATCACACTCTCCTTGCATACAGTGGGATATCACACTGTCCTTTCACGCTCTGGGACTGCGTACAGTGGGTTATCACCCTGTCCTTTCACACTCTGGGACTGGGTGGTACAGTGGGTTATCACACTGTCCTTTCACACTCTGGGACTGGGTGGTACAGTGGGTTATCACACAGTCTTTTCACACTCTGGGGCTGGGTACAGTAAGTTATCACACTGTCCCTTCACACTCTGGACTGGGTACAGTGGGTTATCATACTGTCCTTTCACATTCTGGGATTGGGTGCAGTGGGTTATCACACTGTCCTTTCACACTCTGGGACTGGGTACAGTGGGTCTTGACACTGTTCCTTCACATTCTGGGATTGGGTGCAGTGGGTTATCACACTGTCCTTTCGCGCTCTGGGACTGCATACAGTGGGTTATCACACTCTGGGACTGGGTACAGTGGGTTATCACACTGTCCTTTCACACTCTGTGACTGGGTGGTACAGTGGGTTTTCACACTGTCCTTTCACACTCTGGGACTGGGTACAGTGTGTTATCACACTGTCCTTTCACACTCTGGGACTGCGTACAGTGGGTTATCACCCTGTCCTTTCACACTCTGGGACTGGGTGGTACAGTGGGTTATCACCCTGTCCTTTCACACTCTGGGACTGGGTGGTACAGTGGGTTATCACACTGTCCTTTCACACTCTGGGACTGGGTGGTACAGTGGGTTATCACACAGTGCTTTCAGACTCTGGGGCTGGGTACAGTAAGTTATCACACTGTCCCTTCACACTCTGGACTGGGTGGTACAGTGGGTTTTCACACTGTCCTTTCACACTCTGGGACTGGCTGCAGTGGGTTATCACCCTGTCCTTTCACACTCTGGGACTGGGTGGTACGGGGGGTTATCACACTGTCCTTTCACACTCTGCGACTGGGTACAGTCGGATATCAAACTGTCTTTTCACACTCTGGGACTGAGTGCAGTGGGTTATCACACTCTCCTTTCACACACTGGGACTGCATACAGTGGGATATCACACTGTCCTTTCACGCTCTGGGACTGTGTACAGTAAGTTATCACACTGTCCCTTCACACTCTGGACTGAGTGGTACAGTGGGTTTTCACACTGTCCTTTCACACTCTCGGACTGCGTGGTACAGAGGGTTATCACACTGTCCTTTCACACTCTGGGACTGGGTGGTACAGGGGATTATCACTCTGTCCTATCACACTATGGAACTAGGTACAGTGGATTTTCACACTGTCCTTTCACACTCTGCGATTGGGTACATTGTGTTATCACACTGTCCTTTCACACTCTGGGGCTGGGTACAGTAAGTTATCACACTGTCCCTTCAAACTCTGGACTGGGTGGTACAGTGGGTTTTCACACTGTCCTTTCACACTCTGGGACTGGGTACAGTGGGTTATCACACTGTCCTTTCACACTCTGGGACTGGATGCAGTGGGTTATCACCCTGTCCTTTCACACTCTGGGACTGGGTGGTACGGGGGGTTATCACACTGTCCTTTCACACTCTGGGACTGGGTGCAGTGGGTTATCACACTCTCCTTGCATACAGTGGGATATCACACTGTCCTTTCACGCTCTGGGACTGCGTACAGTGGGTTATCACCCTGTCCTTTCACACTCTCGGACTGGGTGGTACAGTGGGTTATCACACTGTCCTTTCACACTCTGGTACTGGGTGGTACAGTGGGTTATCACACAGTCCTTTCACACTCTGGGACTGGGTACAGTGGGTTATCACACTGCCCCGTCAAACTCTGGACTGGGTGGTACAGTGGGTTTTCACACTGTCCTTTCACACTCTGGGAGTGGGTACAGTGGGTTATCAAACTGTCCTTTCACACTCTGGGACTGGATGCAGTGGGTTATCACCCTGTCCTTTCACACTCTGGGACTGGGTGGTACGGGGGGTTACCACACTGTCCTTTCACACTCTGGGACTGGGTACAGTCGGATATCAAACTGTCTTTTCACACTCTGGGACTGGGTGGTACAGTGGGTTATCACACTGGCCTTTCACACTCTGGGACTGGGTGGTACAGTGGGTTATCACACAGTCCTTTCACACTCTGGGGCTGGGTACAGTAAGTTATCACTCTGTCCCTTCACACTCTGGACTGGGTGGTACAGTGGGTTTTCACACTGTCCTTTCACACTCTGGGACTGGGTACAGTGGCTTTTCACACTGTCCTTTCACACTTTGGTACTGGGTACAGAGGGTTATCACACTGTCCTTTCACACTCTGCGACTGGGTGGTACAGTGACTTATCAGACTGTTCTTTCGCACTCTGGGACTGGGTGGTGCAGTGGGTTATCAAACTGTCCTTTCACACTCTGGGACTGGATGCAGTGGGTTATCACCCTGTCCTTTCACACTCTGGGACTGGGTGGTATGGGGGGTTATCACACTGTCCTTTCACACTCTGGGACTGGGTACAGTCGGATATCAAACTGTCTTTTCACACTCTGGGACTGGGTGGTACAGTGGGTTATCACACTGGCCTTTCACACTCTGGGACTGGGTGGTACAGTGGGTTATCACACAGTCCTTTCACACTCTGGGGCTGGGTACAGTAAGTTATCACTCTGTCCTTTCACACTCTGGACTGGGTGGTACAGTGGGTTTTCACACTGTCCTTTCACACTCTGGGACTGGGTACAGTGGCTTTTCACACTGTCCTTTCACACTTTGGTACTGGGTGCAGAGGGTTATCACACTGTCCTTTCACACTCTGCGACTGGGTGGTACAGTGACTTATCAGACTGTTCTTTCGCACTCTGGGACTGGGTGGTGCAGTGGGTTTTCACACTGTCCTTTCACACTCTGGGACTGGGTACAGTGGGTTATCACACTGTCTTTTCACACTCTGGGACTGGGTACAGTGGGTTATCACACTGTCCTTTCACATTCTGGGATTGGGTGCAGTGGGTTATCACACTGTCCTTTCACACTCTGGGACTGGGTGGTACAGTGGGTTATCACCCTGTCCTTTCACACTCTGGGACTGGGTGGTAAAGTGGGTTATCACACTGTCCTTTCACACTCTGGGACTGGGTGGTACAGTGGGTTATCACACAGTGCTTTCAGACTCGGGCTGGGTACAGTAAGTTATCACACTGTCCCTTCACACTCTGGACTGGGTGGTACAGTGGGTTTTCACACTGTCCTTTCACACTCTGGGACTGGCTGCAGTGGGTTATCACCCTGTCCTTTCACACTCTGGGACTGGGTGGTACGGGGGGTTATCACACTGTCCTTTCACACTCTGGGACTGGGTACAGTCGGAAAGCAAACTGTCTTTTCACACTCTGGGACTGGGTGCAGTGGGTTATCACACTCTCCTTTCACACACTGGGACTGCATACAGTGGGATATCACACTGTCCTTTCATGCTCTGGGACTGCGTACAGTGGGTTATCACCCTGTCCTTTCACACTCTGGGACTGGGTGGTACAGTGGGTTATCACACTGTCCTTTCACACTCTGGGACAGGGTGGTACAGTGGGTTATCACACAGTCCTTTCACACTCTGGGACTGGGTACAGTGGGTTATCAAACTGTCCTTTCACACTATGGGACTGGATGCAGTGGGTTATCACCCTGTCCTTTCACACTCTGGGACTGGGTGGTACGGTGGGTTATCACACTGTCCTTTCACACTCTGGGACTGGGTACAGTCAGATATCAAACTGTCTTTTCACACTCTGGGACTGGGTGCAGTGGGTTATCACACTCTCCTTACACACACTGGGACTGCATACAGTGGGATATCACACTGTCCTTTCATGCTCTGGGACTGCATACAGTGGGTTATCACCCTGTCCTTTCACACTCTGGGACTGGGTGGTACAGTGGGTTATCACACAGTCCTTTCACACTCTGGAGCTGGGTACAGTAAGTTATCACTCTGTCCCTTCACACTCTGGACTGGGTGGTACAGTGGGTTTTCGCACTGTCCTTTCACACTCTGGGACTGGGTACAGTGGGTTTTCACACTGTCCTTTCACACTCTGCGACTGGGTGGTACAGTGACTTATCAGACTGTTCTTTCGCACTCTGGGACTGGGTGGTGCAGTGGGTTTTCACACTGCCCTTTCACACTCTGGGACTGGGTACAGTGGGTTATCACACTGTCCTTTCACACTCTGGGACTGGGTACAGTGGGTTATCACACTGTCCTTTCACATTCTGGGGCTGGGTACAGTAAGTTATCACACTGTCCTTTCACACTCTGGACTGGGTGGTACAGTGGGTTTTCACACTGTCCTTTCACACTCTGGGACTGGATGCAGTGGGTTATCACCCTGTCCTTTCACAGTCTGGGACTGGGTGGTACGGGGGGTTATCACACTGTCCTTTCACACTCTGGGACTGGGTACAGTCGGAAAGCAAACTGTCTTTTCACACTCTGGGACTGGGTGCAGTGGGTTATCACACTCTCCTTTCACACACTGGGACTGCATACAGTGGGATATCACACTGTCCTTTCACGCTCTGGGATTGCCTACAGTGGGTTATCACCCTGTCCTTTCACACTCTGGGACTGGGTGGTACAGTGGGTTATCACACTGTCCTTTCACACTCTGGGACAGGGTGGTACAGTGGGTTATCACACAGTCCTTTCACACTCTGGGGCTGGGTACAGTAAGTTATCACACTGTCCCTTCACACTCTGGACTGGGTGGTACAGTGGGTTTTCACACTGTCCTTTCACACTCTGGGACTGGGTACAGTGGGTTTTCACACTGTCCTTTCACACTCTGCGACTGGGTGGTACAGTGACTTATCAGACTATTCTTTCACACTCTGGGACTGGGTGGTACAGGTGATTATCACTCTGTCCTATCACACTCTGGAACTAGGTACAGTGGATTTTCACACTGTCCTTTCACACTCTGCGATTGGGTACATTGTGTTATCACACTGTCCTTTCACACTCTGGGGCTGGGTACAGTAAGTTATCACACTGTCCCTTCAAACTCTGGACTGGGTGGTACAGTGGGTTTTCACACTGTCCTTTCACACTCTGGGACTGGGTACAGTGGGTTATCACACTGTCCTTTCACACTCTGGGACTGGGTGGTACGGGGGGTTATCACACTGTCCTTTCACACTCTGGGACTGGGTGCAGTGGGTTATCACACTCTCCTTGCATACAGTGGGATATCACACTGTCCTTTCACGCTCTGGGACTGCGTACAGTGGGTTATCACCCTGTCCTTTCACACTCTGGGACTGGGTGGTACAGTGGGTTATCACACTGTCCTTTCACACTCTGGGACTGGGTGGTACAGTGGGTTATCACACAGTCCTTTCACACTCTGGGACTGGGTACAGTGGGTTATCACACTGCCCCGTCAAACTCTGGACTGGGTGGTACAGTGGGTTTTCACACTGTCCTTTCACACTCTGGGACTGGGTACAGTGGGTTATCACACTGTCCTTTCACACTCTGGGACTGGATGCAGTGGGTTATCACCCTGTCCTTTCACACTCTGGGACTGGCTGGTACGGGGGGTTATCACACTGTCCTTTCACACTCTGGGACTGGGTACAGTCGGATATCAAACTGTCCTTTCACACTCTGGGACTGCGTGCAGTGGGTTATCACACTCTCCTTTCACACACTGGGACTGCATACAGTGGGATATCACACTGTCCTTTCACGCTCTGGAACTGCGTACAGTGGGTTATCACCCTGTCCTTTCACACTCTGGGACTGGGTGGTACAGTGGGTTATCACACTGTCCTTTCACACTCTGGGACTGGGTACATTGGGTTATCACACTGTCCCTTCAAACTCTGGACTGGGTGGTACAGTGGGTTTTCACACTGTCCTTTCACACTCTGGGACTGGGTACAGTGGGTTATCACACTGTCCTTTCACACTCTGGGACTGGATGCAGTGGGTTATCACCCTGTCCTTTCACACTCTGGGACTGGGTGCTACGGGGGGTTATCACACTGTCCTTTCACACTCTGGGACTGGGTACAGTCGGATATCAAACTGTCTTTTCACACTCTGGGACTGGGTGCAGTGGGTTATCACACTCTCCTTTCACACACTGGGACTGCATACAGTGGGATATCACACTGTCCTTTCACGCTCTGGGACTGCGTACAGTGGGTTATCACCCTGTCCTTTCACACTCTGGGACTGGGTGGTACAGTGGGTTATCACACTGTCCTTTCACACTCTGGGACTGGGTACAGTGGGTTATCACACTGTCCCTTCAAACTCTGGACTGGGTGGTACAGTGGGTTTTCACACTGTCCTTTCACACTCTGGGACTGGGTACAGTGGGTTATCACACTGTCCTTTCACACTCTGGGACTGGATGCAGTGGGTTATCACCCTGTCCTTTCACACTCTGGCACTGGGTACAGTGGGTTAGCACACTGTCCTTTCACACTCTGGGACTGGGGACAGTGGGTTATCACACTGTCCTTTCACACTCAGGGATTTGGTGGTCCAGTGGGTTATCACACTGTCCTTTCACACTCTGCGATTGTGTGGTACAGTGACTTATCAGACTGTTCTTTCGCACTCTGGGACTGGGTGGTACAGTGGATTATCACACTGTCCTTTCACACTCTCGGACTGCATGGTGCAGAGGGTTATCATACTGTCCTTTCACACTCTGGGACTGGGTGGTACAGGGGATTATCACTCTGTCCTATCACACTCTGGAACTAGGTACAGTGGATTTTCACACTGTCCTTTCACACTCTGCGATTGGGTACATTGTGTTATCACACTGTCCTTTCACACTCTGGGGCTGGGTACAGTAAGTTATCACACTGTCCCTTCAAACTCTGGACTGGGTGGTACAGTGGATTTTCACACTGTCCTTTCACACTCTGGGACTGGGTACAGTGGGTTATCACACTGTCCTTTCACACTCTGGGACTGGATGCAGTGGGTTATCACCCTGTCCTTTCACACTCTGGGACTCGGTGGTACGGGGGGGTTATCACACTGTCCTTTCACACTCTGGGACTGGGTGCAGTGGGTTATCACACTCTCCTTTCACACACTGGGACTGCATACAGTGGGATATCTCACTGTCCTTTCACGCTCTAGGACTGCGTACAGTGGGTTATCACCCTGTCCTTTCACACTCTGGGACTGGGTGGTACAGTGGGTTATCACACTGTCCTTTCACACTCTGGGACTGGGTACAGTGGGTTATCACACTGTCCTTTCACACTCTGGGAGTGGATGCAGTGGGTTATCACCCTGTCCTTTCACACTCTGGGACTGGGTGGTACGGGGGGTTATCACACTGTCCTTTCACACTCTGGGACTGGGTACAGTCGGATATCAAACTGTCCTTTCACACTCTGGGACTGGGTGCAGTGGGTTATCACACTCTCCTTTCACACACTGGGACTGCATACAGTGGGATATCACACTGTCCTTTCACGCTCTGGGACTGCGTACAGTGGGTTATCACACTGTCCTTTCACACTCTGTGATTGGGTGGTACAGTGGGTTATCACACTGTCCTTTCACATTCTGCGACTGGGGACGGTGGGTTATCACACTGTCCTTTCGCACTCTGGCACTGGTTGGTACAGTGGGGTATCACATTGTCCTAACACACTCTGGGACTGGTTACAGTGGGCAATCACACTGTCGTCTCGCACTCGGGGACTGGGTGCTACAGTGGGTCATCACACTGTCCTTTCACACTCTGGGACTGGGTATAGTCGGTTATCACACTGTCATTTCATACACTGGGACTGGGTGGTACAGTGGGTTATCACACTGTCCTTTCACATTCTGCGACTGGGTGGTACAGTGGCTTATCAGACTGTTCTTTCGCACTCTGGGACTGGGTGGTGCAGTGGATTATCACACTGTCCTTTCACACTCTCGGATTGCGTGGTGCAGAGGGTTATCACACTGTCCTTTCACACTCTGGGGCTGGGTACAGTGGGTTATCACACTGTCCCTTCACACTCTGGACTGGGTCGTACAGTGGGTTTTCACACTCTCCTTTCACACTCTCGGATTGGGTGGTACAGGGGGTTATCACACTGTCCTTTCACACTCTGGGATTGGGTGGTACAGGGGGTTATCACACTGTCCTTTCACACTCTGGGGCTGGGTACAGTGGGTTATCACACTGTCCCTCCACACACTGGACTGGGTGATACAGTTGGTTATCACACTGTCCTTTCACACTCTGGGACTGGGTGGTACAGTGGGTTATCACACTGTTCTTTCACACTCTGGGACTGGGTGGTACGGGGGGTTATCACACTGTCCTTTCACACTCTGGGACTGGGTACAGTCGGATATCAAACTGTCCTTTCACACTCTGGGACTGGGTGCAGTGACTTATCACACTCTCCTTTCACACACTGGGACTGCATACAATGGGATATCACACTGTCCTTTCACGCTCTGGGACTGGGTGGTACAGTGGGTTATCACACAGTCCTTTCACACTCTGGGGCTGGGTACAGTAAGTTATCACACTGTCCCTTCACACTCTGGACTGGGTGGTACAGTGGGTTTTCACACTGTCCTTTCACACTCTGGGACTGGGTACAGTGGATTATCACGCTGTCCTTTCACACTCTGGGACTGGGTACAGTGGGTTGTCACACTGTCCTTTCACAATCTGGGATTGGGTGCTCCAGGGGATTATCACTCTGTCCTTTCACACTCTGGGACTGGGGTCGGTGGGTTATCACACTGTCCTTTCGCACTCTGGCACTGGTTGGTACAGTGGGGTATCACACTGTCCTAACACACTCTGGGACTGGTTACAGTGGGCAATCACACTGTCGTCTCGCACTCGGGGACTGGGTGCTACAGTGGGTTATCACACCGTCCTTTCACACTCTGGGACTGGGTACAGTCGGTTATCACACTGTCCTTTCACACACTGGGACTGGGTACAGTGGGTTATCACACTGTCCTTTCACACTCTGGGATTGGGTACAGTGGGTTATCACACTGTCCTTTCACACTCTGGGACTGGGTACAGTGGGTTTTGACACTGTCCTTTCACACTCTGGCTCTGGGTACAGTCGGTTATCACACTGTCCTTTCACACACTGGGACTGGGTACAGTGGGTTATCACACTGTCCTTTCACATTCTGGGATTGGGTGCAGTGGGTTATCACACTGTCCTTTCACACTCTGGGACTGGGTACAGTGGGTCTTGACACTGTCCTTTCACACTCTGTGACTGGCGACAGTGGGTTATCAAACTGCCCTTTCACACTTTGGGACTGGGTGCAGTGGGTTATCACACTGTCCTTTCACACTCTGGGACTGGGTACAGTGGGTTATCACAATGTCCTTTCACACTCTGGGACTGGATGCAGTGGGTTATCACCCTGTCCTTTCACACTCTGGGACTGGGTGGTACGGGGGGTTATCACACTGTCCTTTCACACTCTGGGACTGGGTACAGTGGGATATCACACTGTCCTTTCATGCTCTGGGACTGCGTACAGTGGGTTATCACCCTGTCCTTTCACACTCTGGGACTGGGTGGTACAGTGGGTTATCACACTGTCCTTTCACACTCTGGGACTGGGTGGTACAGTGGGTTATCACACAGTCCTTTCACACTCTGGGGCTGGGTACAGTAAGTTATCACACTATCCCTTCACACTCTGGACTGGGTACAGTGGGTTATCACACTGTCCTTTCACACTCTGGGACTGGGTGGTACAGTGGGTTATCACACAGTGCTTTCAGACTCTGGGGCTGGGTACAGTAAGTTATCACACTGTCCCTTCACACTCTGGACTGGGTGGTACAGTGGGTTTTCACACTGTCCTTTCACACACTGGGACTGGCTGCAGTGGGTTATCACCCTGTCCTTTCACAGTCTGGGACTGGGTGGTACGGGGGGTTATCACACTGTCCTTTCACACTCTGGGACTGGGTACAGTCGGAAAGCAAACTGTCTTTTCACACTCTGGGACTGGGTGCAGTGGGTTATCACACTCTCCTTTCACACACTGGGACTGCATACAGTGGGATATCACACTGTCGTTTCACACTCTGGGACTGGGTACAGTGGGTTATCACACTGTCCTTTCACACTCTGGGACTGGGTGGTACGGGGGGTTATCACACTGTCCTTTCACAATCTGGGATTGGGTGGTACAGGGGATTATCACTCTGTCCTTTCACACTCTGGGACTGGGGTCGGTGGGTTATCACACTGTCCTTTCGCACTCTGGCACTGGTTGGTACAGTGGGCAATCACACTGTCGTCTCGCACTCGGGGACTGGGTGCTACAGTGGGTTATCACACTGTCCTTTCACACTCTGGGACTGGGTACAGTCGGTTATCACACTGTCCTTTCACACACTGGGACTGGGTACAGTGGGTTATCACACTGTCCTTTCACACTCTGGGATTGGGTACAGTGGGTTATCACACTGTCCTTTCACACTCTGGGACTGGGTACAGTGGGTTTTGACACTGTCCTTTCACACTCTGGGTCTGGGTACAGTCGGTTATCACACTGTCCTTTCACACACTGGGACTGGGTACAGTGGGTTATCACACTGTCCTTTCACATTCTGGGATTGGGTGCAGTGGGTTATCACACTGTCCTTTCACACTCTGGGACTGGGTACAGTGGGTCTTGACACTGTCCTTTCACACTCTGTGACTGGCGACAGTGGGTTATCAAACTGCCCTTTCACACTTTGGGACTGGGTGCAGTGGGTTATCACACTGTCCTTTCACACTCTAGGACTGGGTACAGTGGGTTATCACACTGTCCTTTCACACTCTGGGACTGGATGCAGTGGGTTATCACCCTGTCCTTTCACACTCTGGGACTGGGTGGTACGGGGGGTTATCACACTGTCCTTTCACACTCTGGGACTGGGTACAGTCGGATATCAAACTGTCCTTTCACACTCTGGGACTGGGTGCAGTGGGTTATCACACTCTCCTTGCATACAGTGGGATATCATACTGTCCTTTCACATTCTGGGATTGGGTGCAGTGGGTTATCACACTGTCCTTTCACACTCTGGGACTGGGTACAGTGGGTCTTGACACTGTTCCTTCACATTCTGGGATTGGGTGCAGTGGGTTATCACACTGTCCTTTCGCGCTCTGGGACTGCATACAGTGGGTTATCACACTCTGGGACTGGGTACAGTGGGTTATCACACTGTCCTTTCACACTCTGTGACTGGGTGGTACAGTGGGTTTTCACACTGTCCTTTCACACTCTGGGACTGGGTACAGTGTGTTATCACACTGTCCTTTCACACTCTGGGACTGCGTACAGTGGGTTATCACCCTGCCCTTTCACACTCTGGGACTGGGTGGTACAGTGGGTTATCACCCTGTCCTTTCACACTCTGGGACTGGGAGGTACAGTGGGTTATCACACTGTCCTTTCACAATCTGGGACTGGGTGGTACAGTGGGTTATCACACAGTGCTTTCAGACTCTGGGGCTGGGTACAGTAAGTTATCACACTGTCCCTTCACACTCTGGACTGGGTGGTACAGTGGGTTTTCACACTGTCCTTTCACACTCTGGGACTGGCTGCAGTGGGTTATCACCCTGTCCTTTCACACTCTGGGACTGGGTGGTACGGGGGGTTATCACACTGTCCTTTCACACTCTGCGACTGGGTACAGTCGGATATCAAACTGTCTTTTCACACTCTGGGACTGAGTGCAGTGGGTTATCACACTCTCCTTTCACACACTGGGACTGCATACAGTGGGATATCACACTGTCCTTTCACGCTCTGGGACTGTGTACAGTAAGTTATCACACTGTCCCTTCACACTCTGGACTGAGTGGTACAGTGGGTTTTCACACTGTCCTTTCACACTCTCGGACTGCGTGGTACAGAGGGTTATCACACTGTCCTTTCACACTCTGGGACTGGGTGGTACAGGGGATTATCACTCTGTCCTATCACACTATGGAACTAGGTACAGTGGATTTTCACACTGTCCTTTCACACTCTGCGATTGGGTACATTGTGTTATCACACTGTCCTTTCACACTCTGGGGCTGGGTACAGTAAGTTATCACACTGTCCCTTCAAACTCTGGACTGGGTGGTACAGTGGGTTTTCACACTGTCCTTTCACACTCTGGGACTGGGTACAGTGGGTTATCACACTGTCCTTTCACACTCTGGGACTGGATGCAGTGGGTTATCACCCTGTCCTTTCACACTCTGGGACTGGGTGGTACGGGGGGTTATCACACTGTCCTTTCACACTCTGGGACTGGGTGCAGTGGGTTATCACACTCTCCTTGCATACAGTGGGATATCACACTGTCCTTTCACGCTCTGGGACTGCGTACAGTGGGTTATCACCCTGTCCTTTCACACTCTCGGACTGGGTGGTACAGTGGGTTATCACACTGTCCTTTCACACTCTGGTACTGGGTGGTACAGTGGGTTATCACACAGTGCTTTCACACTCTGGGACTGGGTACAGTGGGTTATCACACTGCCCCGTCAAACTCTGGACTGGGTGGTACAGTGGGTTTTCACACTGTCCTTTCACACTCTGGGAGTGGGTACAGTGGGTTATCAAACTGTCCTTTCACACTCTGGGACTGGATGCAGTGGGTTATCACCCTGTCCTTTCACACTCTGGGACTGGGTGGTACGGGGGGTTACCACACTGTCCTTTCACACTCTGGGACTGGGTACAGTCGGATATCAAACTGTCTTTTCACACTCTGGGACTGGGTGGTACAGTGGGTTATCACACTGGCCTTTCACACTCTGGGACTGGGTGGTACAGTGGGTTATCACACAGTCCTTTCACACTCTGGGGCTGGGTACAGTAAGTTATCACTCTGTCCCTTCACACTCTGGACTGGGTGGTACAGTGGGTTTTCACACTGTCCTTTCACACTCTGGGACTGGGTACAGTGGCTTTTCACACTGTCCTTTCACACTTTGGTACTGGGTGCAGAGGGTTATCACACTGTCCTTTCACACTCTGGGACTGGGTGGTACAGTGGGTTATCACCCTGTCCTTTCACACTCTGGGACTGGGTGGTAAAGTGGGTTATCACACTGTCCTTTCACACTCTGGGACTGGGTGGTACAGTGGGTTATCACACAGTGCTTTCAGACTCGGGCTGGGTACAGTAAGTTATCACACTGTCCCTTCACACTCTGGACTGGGTGGTACAGTGGGTTTTCACACTGTCCTTTCACACTCTGGGACTGGCTGCAGTGGGTTATCACCCTGTCCTTTCACACTCTGGGACTGGGTGGTACGGGGGGTTATCACACTGTCCTTTCACACTCTGGGACTGGGTACAGTCGGAAAGCAAACTGTCTTTTCACACTCTGGGACTGGGTGCAGTGGGTTATCACACTCTCCTTTCACACACTGGGACTGCATACAGTGGGATATCACACTGTCCTTTCATGCTCTGGGACTGCGTACAGTGGGTTATCACCCTGTCCTTTCACACTCTGGGACTGGGTGGTACAGTGGGTTATCACACTGTCCTTTCACACTCTGGGACAGGGTGGTACAGTGGGTTATCACACAGTCCTTTCACACTCTGGGACTGGGTACAGTGGGTTATCACACTGCCCCGTCAAACTCTGGACTGGGTGGTACAGTGGGTTTTCACACTGTCCTTTCACACTCTGGGAGTGGGTACAGTGGGTTATCAAACTGTCCTTTCACACTATGGGACTGGATGCAGTGGGTTATCACCCTGTCCTTTCACACTCTGGGACTGGGTGGTACGGTGGGTTATCACACTGTCCTTTCACACTCTGGGACTGGGTACAGTCAGATATCAAACTGTCTTTTCACACTCTGGGACTGGGTGCAGTGGGTTATCACACTCTCCTTACACACACTGGGACTGCATACAGTGGGATATCACACTGTCCTTTCATGCTCTGGGACTGCATACAGTGGGTTATCACCCTGTCCTTTCACACTCTGGGACTGGGTGGTACAGTGGGTTATCACACAGTCCTTTCACAAACTGGAGCTGGGTACAGTAAGTTATCACTCTGTCCCTTCACACTCTGGACTGGGTGGTACAGTGGGTTTTCACACTGTCCTTTCACACTCTGGGACTGGGTACAGTGGGTTTTCACACTGTCCTTTCACACTCTGCGACTGGGTGGTACAGTGACTTATCAGACTGCCCTTTCACACTCTGGGACTGGGTACAGTGGGTTATCACACTGTCCTTTCACACTCTGGGACTGGGTACAGTGGGTTATCACACTGTCCTTTCACATTCTGGGGCTGGGTACAGTAAGTTATCACACTGTCCTTTCACACTCTGGACTGGGTGGTACAGTGGGTTTTCACACTGTCCTTTCACACTCTGGGACTGGCTGCAGTGGGTTATCACCCTGTCCTTTCACAGTCTGGGACTGGGTGGTACGGGGGGTTATCACACTGTCCTTTCACACTCTGGGACTGGGTACAGTCGGAAAGCAAACTGTCTTTTCACACTCTGGGACTGGGTGCAGTGGGTTATCACACTCTCCTTTCACACACTGGGACTGCATACAGTGGGATATCACACTGTCCTTTCACGCTCTGGGATTGCCTACAGTGGGTTATCACCCTGTCCTTTCACACTCTGGGACTGGGTGGTACAGTGGGTTATCACACTGTCCTTTCACACTCTGGGACAGGGTGGTACAGTGGGTTATCACACAGTCCTTTCACACTCTGGGGCTGGGTACAGTAAGTTATCACACTGTCCCTTCACACTCTGGACTGGGTGGTACAGTGGGTTTTCACACTGTCCTTTCACACTCTGCGACTGGGTACAGTGGGTTATCACACTGTCCTTTCACACTCTGGGACTGGGTGGTACGGGGGGTTATCACACTGTCCTTTCACACTCTGGGACTGGGTGCAGTGGGTTATCACACTCTCCTTGCATACAGTGGGATATCACACTGTCCTTTCACGCTCTGGGACTGCGTACAGTGGGTTATCACCCTGTCCTTTCACACTCTGGGACTGGGTGGTACAGTGGGTTATCACACTGTCCTTTCACACTCTGGGACTGGGTGGTACAGTGGGTTATCACACAGTCCTTTCACACTCTGGGACTGGGTACAGTGGGTTATCACACTGCCCCGTCAAACTCTGGACTGGGTGGTACAGTGGGTTTTCACACTGTCCTTTCACACTCTGGGACTGGGTACAGTGGGTTATCACAATGTCCTTTCACACTCTGGGACTGGATGCAGTGGGTTATCACCCTGTCCTTTCACACTATGGGACTGGCTGGTACGGGGGCTATCACACTGTCCTTTCACACTCTGGGACTGGGTACAGTCGGATATCAAACTGTCCTTTCACACTCTGGGACTGCGTGCAGTGGGTTATCACACTCTCCTTTCACACACTGGGACTGCATAAAGTGGGATATCACACTGTCCTTTCACGCTCTGGAACTGCGTACAGTGGGTTATCACCCTGTCCTTTCACACTCTGGGACTGGGTGGTACAGTGGGTTATCACACTGTCCTTTCACACTCTGGGACTGGGTACATTGGGTTATCACACTGTCCCTTCAAACTCTGGACTGGGTGGTACAGTGGGTTTTCACACTGTCCTTTCACACTCTGGGACTGGGTACAGTGGGTTATCACACTGTCCTTTCACACTCTGGGACTGGATGCAGTGGGTTATCACCCTGTCCTTTCACACTCTGGGACTGGGTGCTACGGGGGGTTATCACACTGTCCTTTCACACTCTGGGACTGGGTACAGTCGGATATCAAACTGTCTTTTCACACTCTGGGACTGGGTGCAGTGGGTTATCACACTCTCCTTTCACACACTGGGACTGCATACAGTGGGATATCACACTGTCCTTTCACGCTCTGGGACTGCGTACAGTGGGTTATCACCCTGTCCTTTCACACTCTGGGACTGGGTGGTACAGTGGGTTATCACACTGTCCTTTCACACTCTGGGACTGGGTACAGTGGGTTATCACACTGTCCCTTCAAACTCTGGACTGGGTGGTACAGTGGGTTTTCACACTGTCCTTTCACACTCTGGGACTGGGTACAGTGGGTTATCACACTGTCCTTTCACACTCTGGGACTGGATGCAGTGGGTTATCACCCTGTCCTTTCACACTCTGGCACTGGGTACAGTGGGTTAGCACACTGTCCTTTTCACACTCTGGGACTGGGGACAGTGGGTTATCACACTGTCCTTTCACACTCAGGGATTTGGTGGTCCAGTGGGTTATCACACTGTCCTTTCACACTCTGCGATTGGGTGGTACAGTGACTTATCAGACTGTTCTTTCGCACTCTGGGACTGGGTGGTACAGTGGATTATCACACTGTCCTTTCACACTCTCGGACTGCATGGTGCAGAGGGTTATCATACTGTCCTTTCACACTCTGGGACTGGGTGGTACAGGGGATTATCACTCTGTCCTATCACACTCTGGAACTAGGTACAGTGGATTTTCACACTGTCCTTTCACACTCTGCGATTGGGTACATTGTGTTATCACACTGTCCTTTCACACTCTGGGGCTGGGTACAGTAAGTTATCACACTGTCCCTTCAAACTCTGGACTGGGTGGTACAGTGGATTTTCACACTGTCCTTTCACACTCTGGGACTGGGTACAGTGGGTTATCACACTGTCCTTTCACACTCTGGGACTGGATGCAGTGGGTTATCACCCTGTCCTTTCACACTCTGGGACTCGGTGGTACGGGGGGTTATCACACTGTCCTTTCACACTCTGGGACTGGGTGCAGTGGGTTATCACACTCTCCTTTCACACACTGGGACTGCATACAGTGGGATATCTCACTGTCCTTTCACGCTCTAGGACTGCGTACAGTGGGTTATCACCCTGTCCTTTCACACTCTGGGACTGGGTGGTACAGTGGGTTATCACACTGTCCTTTCACACTCTGGGACTGGGTACAGTGGGTTATCACACTGTCCTTTCACACTCTGGGACTGGATGCAGTGGGTTATCACCCTGTCCTTTCACACTCTGGGACTGGGTGCAGTGGGTTATCACACTCTCCTTTCACACACTGGGACTGCATACAGTGGGATATCACACTCTCCTTTCACGCTCTGGGACTGCGTACAGTGGGTTATCACACTGTCCTTTCACACTCTGGGATTGGGTGGTACAGTGGGTTATCACACTGTCCTTTCACATTCTGCGACTGGATACGGTGGGTTATCACACTGTCCTTTCGCACTCTGGCACTGGTTGGTACAGTGGGGTATCACATTGTCCTAACACACTCTGGGACTGGTTACAGTGGGCAATCACACTGTCGTCTCGCACTCGGGGACTGGGTGCTACAGTGGGTCATCACACTGTCCTTTCACACTCTGGGACTGGGTATAGTCGGTTATCACACTGTCATTTCATACACTGGGACTGGGTGGTACAGTGGGTTATCACACTGTCCTTTCACATTCTGCGACTGGGTGGTACAGTGGCTTATCAGACTGTTCTTTCGCACTCTGGGACTGGGTGGTGCAGTGGATTATCACACTGTCCTTTCACACTCTCGGATTGCGTGGTGCAGAGGGTTATCACACTGTCCTTTCACACTCTGGGGCTGGGTACAGTGGGTTATCACACTGTCCCTTCACACTCTGGACTGGGTCGTACAGTGGGTTTTCACACTCTCCTTTCACACTCTCGGATTGGGTGGTACAGGGGGTTATCACACTGTCCTTTCACACTCTGGGATTGGGTGGTACAGGGGGTTATCACACTGTCCTTTCACACTCTGGGGCTGGGTACAGTGGGTTATCACACTGTCCCTCCACACTCTGGACTGGGTGATACAGTTGGTTATCACACTGTCCTTTCACACTCTGGGACTGGGTGGTACAGTGGGTTATCACACTGTTCTTTCACACTCTGGGACTGGGTGGTACGGGGGGTTATCACACTGTCCTTTCACACTCTGGGACTGGGTACAGTCGGATATCAAACTGTCCTTTCACACTCTGGGACTGGGTGCAGTGGGTTATCACACTCTCCTTTCACACACTGGGACTGCATACAATGGGATATCACACTGTCCTTTCATGCTCTGGGACTGGGTGGTACAGTGGGTTATCACACAGTCCTTTCACACTCTGGGGCTGGGTACAGTAAGTTATCACACTGTCCCTTCACACTCTGGACTGGGTGGTACAGTGGGTTTTCACACTGTCCTTTCACACTCTGGGACTGGGTACAGTGGATTATCACACTGTCCTTTCACACTCTGGGACTGGGTACAGTGGGTTATCACACTGTCCTTTCACACTCTGGGACTGGGTGGTACGGGGGGTTATCACACTGTCCTTTCACAATCTGGGATTGGGTGGTACAGGGGATTATCACTCTGTCCTTTCACACTCTGGGACTGGGGTCGGTGGGTTATCACACTGTCCTTTCGCACTCTGGCACTGGTTGGTACAGTGGGGTATCACACTGTCCTAACACACTCTGGGACTGGTTACAGTGGGCAATCACACTGTCGTCTCGCACTCGGGGACTGGGTGCTACAGTGGGTTATCACACCGTCCTTTCACACTCTGGGACTGGGTACAGTCGGTTATCACACTGTCCTTTCACACACTGGGACTGGGTACAGTGGTTTATCACACTGTCCTTTCACACTCTGGGATTGGGTACAGTGGGTTATCACACTGTCCTTTCACACTCTGGGACTGGGTACAGTGGGTTTTGACACTGTCCTTTCACACTCTGGGTCTGAGTACAGTCGGTTATCACACTGTCCTTTCACACACTGGGACTGGGTACAGTGGGTTATCACACTGTCCTTTCACATTCTGGGATTGGGTGCAGTGGGTTATCACACTGTCCTTTCACACTCTGGGACTGGGTACAGTGGGTCTTGACACTGTCCTTTCACACTCTGTGACTGGCGACAGTGGGTTATCAAACTGCCCTTTCACACTTTGGGACTGGGTGCAGTGGGTTATCACACTGTCCTTTCACACTCTGGGACTGGGTACAGTGGGTTATCACAATGTCCTTTCACACTCTGGGACTGGATGCAGTGGGTTATCACCCTGTCCTTTCACACTCTGGGACTGGGTGGTACGGGGGGTTATCACACCGTCCTTTCACACTCTGGGACTGGGTACAGTCGGTTATCACACTGTCCTTTCACACACTGGGACTGGGTACAGTGGGTTATCACACTGTCCTTTCACACACTGGGACTGGGTACAGTGGGTTATCACACTGTCCTTTCACATTCTGGGATTGGGTGCAGTGGGTTATCACACTGTCCTTTCACACTCTGGGACTGGGTACAGTGGGTCTTGACACTGTCCTTTCACACTCTGTGACTGGCGACAGTGGGTTATCAAACTGTCCTTTCACACTATGGGACTGGATGCAGTGGGTTATCACCCTGTCCTTTCACACTCTGGGACTGGGTGGTACGGTGGGTTATCACACTGTCCTTTCACACTCTGGGACTGGGTACAGTCAGATATCAAACTGTCTTTTCACACTCTGGGACTGGGTGCAGTGGGTTATCACACTCTCCTTACACACACTGGGACTGCATACAGTGGGTTATCACCCTGTCCTTTCACACTCTGGGACTGGGTGGCACAGTGGGTTATCACACTGTCCTTTCACACTCTGGGACTGGGTGGTACAGTGGGTTATCACACAGTCCTTTCACACTCTGGAGCTGGGTACAGTAAGTTATCACTCTGTCCCTTCACACTCTGGACTGGGTGGTACAGTGGGTTTTCACACTGTCCTTTCACACTCTGGGACTGGGTACAGTGGGTTTTCACACTATCTTTTCACACTCTGCGACTGGGTGGTACAGTGACTTATCAGACTGTTCTTTCGCACTCTGGGACTGGGTGGTGCAGTGGGTTTTCACACTGCCCTTTCACACTCTGGGACTGGGTACAGTGGGTTATCACACTGTCCTTTCACACTCTGGGACTGGGTACAGTGGGTTATCACACTGTCCTTTCACATTCTGGGGCTGGGTACAGTAAGTTATCACACTGTCCTTTCACACTCTGGACTGGGTGGTACAGTGGGTTTTCACACTGTCCTTTCACACTCTGGGACTGGCTGCAGTGGGTTATCACCCTGTCCTTTCACAGTCTGGGACTGGGTGGTACGGGGGGTTATCACACTGTCCTTTCACACTCTGGGACTGGGTACAGTCGGAAAGCAAACTGTCTTTTCACACTCTGGGACTGGGTGCAGTGGGTTATCACACTCTCCTTTCACACACTGGGACTGCATACAGTGGGATATCACACTGTCCTTTCACGCTCTGGGATTGCCTACAGTGGGTTATCACCCTGTCCTTTCACACTCTGGGACTGGGTGGTACAGTGGGTTATCACACTGTCCTTTCACACTCTGGGACAGGGTGGTACAGTGGGTTATCACCCTGTCCTTTCACAGTCTGGGACTGGGTGGTACAGTGACTTATCAGACTGTTCTTTCGCACTCTGGGACTGGGTGGTGCAGTGGGTTTTCACACTGCCCTTTCACACTCTGGGACTGGGTACAGTGGGTTATCACACTGTCCTTTCACACTCTGGGACTGGGTACAGTGGGTTATCACACTGTCCTTTCACATTCTGGGGCTGGGTACAGTAAGTTATCACACTGTCCTTTCACACTCTGGACTGGGTGGTACAGTGGGTTTTCACACTGTCCTTTCACACTCTGGGACTGGCTGCAGTGGGTTATCACCCTGTCCTTTCACAGTCTGGGACTGGGTGGTACGGGGGGTTATCACACTGTCCTTTCACACTCTGGGACTGGGTACAGTCGGAAAGCAAACTGTCTTTTCACACTCTGGGACTGGGTGCAGTGGGTTATCACACTCTCCTTTCACACACTGGGACTGCATACAGTGGGATATCACACTGTCCTTTCACGCTCTGGGATTGCCTACAGTGGGTTATCACCCTGTCCTTTCACACTCTGGGACTGGGTGGTACAGTGGGTTATCACACTGTCCTTTCACACTCTGGGACAGGGTGGTACAGTGGGTTATCACACAGTCCTTTCACACTCTGGGGCTGGGTGGTACAGTGACTTATCAGACTATTCTTTCACACTCTGGGACTGGGTGGTACAGGTGATTATCACTCTGTCCTATCACACTCTGGAACTAGGTACAGTGGATTTTCACACTGTCCTTTCACACTCTGCGATTGGGTACATTGTGTTATCACACTGTCCTTTCACACTCTGGGGCTGGGTACAGTAAGTTATCACACTGTCCCTTCAAACTCTGGGACTGGGTGGTACGGGGGGTTATCACACTGTCCTTTCACACTCTGGGACTGGGTGAAGTGGGTTATCACACTCTCCTTGCATACAGTGGGATATCACACTGTCCTTTCACGCTCTGGGACTGCGTGAAGTGGGTTATCACACTCTCCTTTCACACACTGGGACTGCATAAAGTGGGATATCACACTGTCCTTTCACGCTCTGGAACTGCGTACAGTGGGTTATCACCCTGTCCTTTCACACTCTGGGACTGGGTGGTACAGTGGGTTATCACACTGTCCTTTCACACTCTGGGACTGGGTACATTGGGTTATCACACTGTCCCTTCAAACTCTGGACTGGGTGGTACAGTGGGTTTTCACACTGTCCTTTCACACTCTGGGACTGGGTACAGTGGGTTATCACACTGTCCTTTCACACTCTGGGACTGGATGCAGTGGGTTATCACCCTGTCCTTTCACACTCTGGCACTGGGTACAGTGGGTTAGCACACTGTCCTTTCACACTCTGGGACTGGGGACAGTGGGTTATCACACTGTCCTTTCACACTCTGGGACTGGGGACAGTGGGTTATCACACTGTCCTTTCACACTCAGGGATTTGGTGGTCCAGTGGGTTATCACACTGTCCTTTCACACTCTGCGATTGGGTGGTACAGTGACTTATCAGACTGTTCTTTCGCACTCTGGGACTGGGTGGTACAGTGGATTATCACACTGTCCTTTCACACTCTCGGACTGCATGGTGCAGAGGGTTATCATACTGTCCTTTCACACTCTGGGACTGGGTGGTACAGGGGATTATCACTCTGTCCTATCACACTCTGGAACTAGGTACAGTGGATTTTCACACTGTCCTTTCACACTCTGCGATTGGGTACATTGTGTTATCACACTGTCCTTTCACACTCTGGGGCTGGGTACAGTAAGTTATCACACTGTCCCTTCAAACTCTGGACTGGGTGGTACAGTGGATTTTCACACTGTCCTTTCACACTCTGGGACTGGGTACAGTGGGTTATCACACTGTCCTTTCACACTCTGGGACTGGATGCAGTGGGTTATCACCCTGTCCTTTCACACTCTGGGACTCGGTGGTACGGGGGGTTATCACACTGTCCTTTCACACTCTGGGACTGGGTGCAGTGGGTTATCACACTCTCCTTTCACACACTGGGACTGCATACAGTGGGATATCTCACTGTCCTTTCACGCTCTAGGACTGCGTACAGTGGGTTATCACCCTGTCCTTTCACACTCTGGGACTGGGTGGTACAGTGGGTTATCACACTGTCCTTTCACACTCTGGGACTGGGTACAGTGGGTTATCACACTGTCCTTTCACACTCTGGGACTGGATGCAGTGGGTTATCACCCTGTCCTTTCACACTCTGGGACTGGGTGGTACGGGGGGTTATCACACTGTCCTTTCACACTCTGGGACTGGATGCAGTGGGTTATCACACTGTCCTTTCACATTCTGCGACTGGGGACGGTGGGTTATCACACTGTCCTTTCGCACTCTGGCACTGGTTGGTACAGTGGGGTATCACATTGTCCTAACACACTCTGGGACTGGTTACAGTGGGCAATCACACTGTCGTCTCGCACTCGGGGACTGGGTGCTACAGTGGGTCATCACACTGTTCTTTCACACTCTGGGACTGGGTATAGTCGGTTATCACACTGTCATTTCACACACTGGGACTGGGTGGTACAGTGGGTTATCACACTGTCCTTTCACATTCTGCGACTGGGTGGTACAGTGGCTTATCAGACTGTTCTTTCGCACTCTGGGACTGGGTGGTGCAGTGGATTATCACACTGTCCTTTCACACTCTCGGATTGCGTGGTGCAGAGGGTTATCACACTGTCCTTTCACACTCTGGGGCTGGGTACAGTGGGTTATCACACTGTCCCTTCACACTCTGGACTGGGTCGTACAGTGGGTTTTCACACTCTCCTTTCACACTCTCGGATTGGGTGGTACAGGGGGTTATCACACTGTCCTTTCACACTCTGGGATTGGGTGGTACAGGGGGTTATCACACTGTCCTTTCACACTCTGGGGCTGGGTACAGTGGGTTATCACACTGTCCCTCCACACTCTGGACTGGGTGATACAGTTGGTTATCACACTGTCCTTTCACACTCTGGGACTGGGTGGTACAGTGGGTTATCACACTGTTCTTTCACACTCTGGGACTGGGTGGTACGGGGGGTTATCACACTGTCCTTTCACACTCTGGGACTGGGTACAGTCGGATATCAAACTGTCCTTTCACACTCTGGGACTGGGTGCAGTGGGTTATCACACTCTCCTTTCACACACTGGGACTGCATACAATGGGATATCACACTGTCCTTTCACGCTCTGGACTGGGTGGTACAGTGGGTTTTCACACTGTCCTTTCACACTCTGGGACTGGGTACAGTGGATTATCACACTGTCCTTTCACACTCTGGGACTGGGTACAGTGGGTTATCACACTGTCCTTTCACACTCTGGGACTGGGTGGTACCGGGGGTTATCACGCTGTCCTTTCACACTCTGGGACTGGGTACAGTGGGTTGTCACACTGTCCTTTCACAATCTGGGATTGGGTGCTCCAGGGGATTATCACTCTGTCCTTTCACACTCTGGGACTGGGGTCGGTGGGTTATCACACTGTCCTTTCGCACTCTGGCACTGGTTGGTACAGTGGGGTATCACACTGTCCTAACACACTCTGGGACTGGTTACAGTGGGCAATCACACTGTCGTCTCGCACTCGGGGACTGGGTGCTACAGTGGGTTATCACACCGTCCTTTCACACTCTGGGACTGGGTACAGTCGGTTATCACACTGTCCTTTCACACACTGGGACTGGGTACAGTGGGTTATCACACTGTCCTTTCACATTCTGGGATTGGGTGCAGTGGGTTATCACACTGTCCTTTCACACTCTGGGACTGGGTACAGTGGGTCTTGACACTGTCCTTTCACACTCTGTGACTGGCGACAGTGGGTTATCAAACTGCCCTTTCACACTTTGGGACTGGGTGCAGTGGGTTATCACACTGTCCTTTCACACTCTGGGACTGGGTACAGTGGGTTATCACAATGTCCTTTCACACTCTGGGACTGGATGCAGTGGGTTATCACCCTGTCCTTTCACACTCTGGGACTGGGTGGTACGGGGGGTTATCACACTGTCCTTTCACACTCTGGGACTGGGTACAGTGGGATATCACACTGTCCTTTCATGCTCTGGGACTGCGTACAGTGGGTTATCACCCTGTCCTTTCACACTCTGGGACTGGGTGGTACAGTGGGTTATCACACTGTCCTTTCACACTCTGGGACTGGGTGGTACAGTGGGTTTTCACACAGTCCTTTCACACTCTGGGGCTGGGTACAGTAAGTTATCACACTGTCCCTTCACACTCTGGACTGGGTACAGTGGGTTATCACACTGTCCTTTCACACTCTGGGACTGGGTGGTACAGTGGGTTATCACACAGTGCTTTCAGACTCTGGGGCTGGGTACAGTAAGTTATCACACTGTCCCTTCACACTCTGGACTGGGTGGTACAGTGGGTTTTCACACTGTCCTTTCACACTCTGGGACTGACTACAGTCGGAAAGCAAACTGTCTTTTCACACTCTGGGACTGGGTGCAGTGGGTTATCACACTCTCCTTTCACACACTGGGACTGCATACAGTGGGATATCACACTGTCCTTTCACGCTCTGGGATTGCCTACAGTGGGTTATCACCCTGTCCTTTCACACTCTGGGACTGGGTGGTACAGTGGGTTATCACACTGTCCTTTCACACTCTGGGACAGGGTGGTACAGTGGGTTATCACACAGTCCTTTCACACTCTGGGGCTGGGTACAGTAAGTTATCACACTGTCCCTTCACACTCTGGACTGGGTGGTACAGTGGGTTTTCACACTGTCCTTTCACACTCTGGGACTGGGTACAGTGGGTTTTCACACTGTCCTTTCACACTCTGCGACTGGGTGGTACAGTGACTTATCAGACTATTCTTTCACACTCTGGGACTGGGTGGTACAGGTGATTATCACTCTGTCCTATCACACTCTGGAACTAGGTACAGTGGATTTTCACACTGTCCTTTCACACTCTGCGATTGGGTACATTGTGTTATCACACTGTCCTTTCACACTCTGGGGCTGGGTACAGTAAGTTATCACACTGTCCCTTCAAACTCTGGACTGGGTGGTACAGTGGGTTTTCACACTGTCCTTTCACACTCTGGGACTGGGTACAGTGGGTTATCACACTGTCCTTTCACACTCTGGGACTGGGTGGTACGGGGGGTTATCACACTGTCCTTTCACACTCTGGGACTGGGTGCAGTGGGTTATCACACTCTCCTTGCATACAGTGGGATATCACACTGTCCTTTCACGCTCTGGGACTGCGTACAGTGGGTTATCACCCTGTCCTTTCACACTCTGGGACTGGGTGGTACAGTGGGTTATCACACTGTCCTTTCACACTCTGGGACTGGGTGGTACAGTGGGTTATCACACAGTCCTTTCACACTCTGGGACTGGGTACAGTGGGTTATCACACTGCCCCGTCAAACTCTGGACTGGGTGGTACAGTGGGTTTTCACACTGTCCTTTCACATTCTGCGACTGGATACGGTGGGTTATCACACTGTCCTTTCGCACTCTGGGACTGGCTAGTACAGTGGGGTATCACACTGTCCTTTCACACTCTGGAACTGGGTGGTACAGTCGGTTATCACATTGTCCTTTCGCACTCTGGCACTGGTTGGTACAGTGGGGTATCACATTGTCCTAACACACTCTGGGACTGGTTACAGTGGGCAATCACACTGTCGTCTCGCACTCGGGGACTGGGTGCTCCAGTGGGTCATCACACTGTCCTTTCACACTCTGGGACTGGGTATAGTCGGTCATCACACTGTCATTTCACACACTGGGACTGGGTGGTACAGTGGGTTATCACACTGTCCTTTCACATTCTGCGACTGGGTGGTACAGTGGCTTATCAGACTGTTCTTTCGCACTCTGGGACTGGGTGGTGCAGTGGATTATCACACTGTCCTTTCACACTCTCGGATTGCGTGGTGCAGAGGGTTATCACACTGTCCTTTCACACTCTGGGGCTGGGTACAGTGGGTTATCACACTGTCCCTCCACACTCTGGACTGGGTGATACAGTTGGTTATCACACTGTCCTTTCACACTCTGGGACTGGGTGGTACAGTGGGTTATCACACTGTCCTTTCACACTCTGGGATTGGGTGGTACAGGGGGTTATCACACTGTCCTTTCACACTCTGGGGCTGGGTACAGTGGGTTATCACACTGTCCCTCCACACTCTGGACTGGGTGATACAGTTGGTTATCACACTGTCCTTTCACACTCTGGGACTGGGTGGTACAGTGGGTTATCACACTGTTCTTTCACACTCTGGGACTGGGTGGTACGGGGGGTTATCACACTGTCCTTTCACACTCTGGGACTGGGTACAGTCGGATATCAAACTGTCCTTTCACACTCTGGGACTGGGTGCAGTGGGTTATCACACTCTCCTTTCACACACTGGGACTGCATACAATGGGATATCACACTGTCCTTTCACGCTCTGGGACTGGGTGGTACAGTGGGTTATCACACAGTCCTTTCACACTCTGGGGCTGGGTACAGTAAGTTATCACACTGTCCTTTCACACTCTGGGCTGGGTACAGTGGGTTATCACACTGTCCCTTCACACTCTGGACTGGGTCGTACAGTGGGTTTTCACACTCCTTTCACACTCTCGGATTGGGTGGTACAGTGGGTTATCACACTGTCCTTTCACACTCTGGGATTGGGTGGTACAGGGGGTTATCACACTGTCCTTTCACACTCTGGGGCTGGGTACAGTGGGTTGTCACACTGTCCTTTCACAATCTGGGATTGGGTGGTACAGGGGATTATCACTCTGTCCTTTCACACTCTGGGACTGGGGTCGGTGGGTTATCACACTGTCCTTTCGCACTCTGGCACTGGTTGGTACAGTGGGGTATCACACTGTCCTAACACACTCTGGGACTGGTTACAGTGGGCAATCACACTGTCGTCTCGCACTCGGGGACTGGGTGCTACAGTGGGTTATCACACTGTCCTTTCACACTCTGGGACTGGGTACAGTCGGTTATCACACTGTCCTTTCACACACTGGGACTGGGTACAGTGGGTTATCACACTGTCCTTTCACACTCTGGGATTGGGTACAGTGGGTCATCACACTGTCCTTTCACACTCTGGGACTGGGTACAGTGGGTTTTGACACTGTCCTTTCACACTCTGGGTCTGGGTACAGTCGGTTATCACACTGTCCTTTCACACACTGCGACTGGGTACAGTGGGTTATCACACTGTCCTTTCACACTCTGGTACTGGGTGCACTGGGTTATCACACTGTCCTTTCACACTCTGGGACTGGGTACAGTGGGTTATCACAATGTCCTTTCACACTCTGGGACTGGATGCAGTGGGTTATCACCCTGTCCTTTCACACTCTGGGACTGGGTGGTACGGGGGGTTATCACACTGTCCTTTCACACTCTGTGACTGGCGACAGTGGGTTATCAAACTGCCCTTTCACACTTTGGGACTGGGTGCAGTGGGTTATCACACTGTCCTTTCACACTCTGGGACTGGGTACAGTGGGTTATCACAATGACCTTTCACACTCTGGGACTGGATGCAGTGGGTTATCACCCTGTCCTTTCACACTCTGGGACTGGGTGGTACGGGGGGTTATCACACTGTCCTTTCACACTCTGGGACTGGGTACAGTGGGATATCACACTGTCCTTTCATGCTCTGGGACTGCGTACAGTGGGTTATCACCCTGTCCTTTCACACTCTGGGACTGGGTGGTACAGTGGGTTATCACACTGTCCTTTCACACTCTGGGACTGGGTGGTACAGTGGGTTATCACACAGTCCTTTCACACTCTGGGGCTGGGTACAGTAAGTTATCACACTGTCCCTTCACACTCTGGACTGGGTACAGTGGGTTATCACACTGTCCTTTCACATTCTGGGATTGGGTGCAGTGGGTTATCACACTGTCCTTTCACACTCTGGGACTGGGTACAGTGGGTCTTGACACTGTTCCTTCACACTCTGTGACTGGTGACAGTGGGTTATCAAACTGCCCTTTCACACTTTGGGACTGGGTGCAGTGGGTTATCACACTGTCCTTTCACACTCTGGTACTGGGTGCACTGGGTTATCACACTGTCCTTTCACATTCTGGGATTGGGTGCAGTGGGTTATCACACTGTCCTTTCGCGCTCTGGGACTGCATACAGTGGGTTATCACACTCTGGGACTGTGTACAGTGGGTTATCACACTGTCCTTTCACACTCTGGGACTGGGTACAGTGGGTTATCACACTGTCCTTTCACACTCTGTGACTGGGTGGTACAGTGGGTTTTCACACTGTCCTTTCACACTCTGGGACTGGGTACAGTGTGTTATCACACTGTCCTTTCACACTCTGGGACTGCGTACAGTGGGTTATCACCCTGTCCTTTCACACTCTGGGACTGGGTGGTACAGTGGGTTATCACCCTGTCCTTTCACACTCTGGGACTGGGTGGTACAGTGGGTTATCACACTGTCCTTTCACACTCTGGGACTGGGTGGTACAGTGGGTTATCACGCAGTGCTTTCAGACTCTGGGGCTGGGTACAGTAAGTTATCACACTGTCCCTTCACACTCTGGACTGGATGGTACAGTGGGTTTTCACACTGTCCTTTCACACTCTGGGACTGGCTGCAGTGGGTTATCACCCTGTCCTTTCACACTCTGGGACTGGGTGGTACGGGGGGTTATCACACTGTCCTTTCACACTCTGGGACTGGGTACAGTCGGATATCAAACTGTCTTTTCACACTCTGGGACTGGGTGCAGTGGGTTATCACACTCTCCTTTCACACACTGGGACTGCATACAGTGGGATATCACACTGTCCTTTCACACTCTGGGACTGCGTACAGTAAGTTATCACACTGTCCCTTCACACTCTGGACTGGGTGGTACAGTGGGTTTTCACACTGTCCTTTCACACTCTGGGACTGGGTACAGTGGGTTTTCACACTGTCCTTTCACACTCTGGGACTGGGTACAGAGGGTTATCACACTGTTCTTTCACACTCTGCGACTGGGTGGTACCGTGACTTATCAGACTATTCTTTCGCACTCTGGGACTGGGTGGTGCAGTGGATTATCACACTGTCCTTTCACACTCTCGGACTGCGTGGTACAGAGGGTTATCACACTGTCCTTTCACACTCTGGGACTGGGTGGTACAGGGGATTATCACTCTGTCCTATCACACTCTGGAACTAGGTACAGTGGATTTTAACACTGTCCTTTCCAAATCATGCGAGGGTACATTGTGTTATCACACTGTCCTTTCACACTCTGGGGCTGGGTACAGTAAGTTATCACACTGTCCCTTCAAACTCTGGACTGGGTGGTACAGTGGGTTTTCACACTGTCCTTTCACACTCTGGGACTGGGTACAGTGGGTTATCACACTGTCCTTTCACACTCTGGGACTGGATGCAGTGGGTTATCACCCTGTCCTTTCACACTCTGGGACTGGATGCAGTGGGTTATCACACTCTCCTTGCATACAGTGGGATATCACACTGTCCTTTCACGCTCTGGGACTGCGTACAGTGGGTTATCACCCTGTCCTTTCACACTCTCGGACTGGGTGGTACAGTGGGTTATCACACTGTCTTTTCACACTCTGGGACTGGGTGGCACAGTGGGTTATCACACAGTCCTTTCACACTTTGGGACTGGGTACAGTGGGTTATCACACTGCCCCGTCAAACTCTGGACTGGGTGGTACAGTGGGTTTTCACACTGTCCTTTCACACTCTGGGAGTGGGTACAGTGGGTTATCAAACTGTCCTTTCACACTCTGGGACTGGATGCAGTGGGTTATCACCCTGTCCTTTCACACTCTGGGACTGGGTGGTACGGGGGGTTATCACACTGTCCTTTCACACTCTGGGACTGGGTACACTCGGATATCAAACTGTCTTTTCACACTCTGGGACTGGGTGCAGTGGGTTATCACACTCTCCTTACACACACTGGGACTGCATACAGTGGGATATCGCACTGTCCTTTCATGCTCTGGGACTGCGTACAGTGGGTTATCACCCTGTCCTTTCACACTCTGGGACTGGGTGGTACAGTGGGTTATCACAATGTCCTTTCACACTCTGGGACTGGGTGGTACAGTGGGTTATCACACAGTCCTTTCACACTCTGGGGCTGGGTACAGTGGGTTCTCACACTGTCCTTTCACACTCTGGGACTGGGTACAGAGGGTTATCACACTGTCCTTTCCCACTCTGCGACTGGGTGGTACAGTGACTTATCAGACTGTTCTTTCGCACTCTGGGACTGGGTGGTGCAGTGGGTTTTCACACTGTCCTTTCACACTCTGGGACTGGGTACAGTGGGTTATCACACTGTCCTTTCACACTCTGGGACTGGGTACAGTGGGTTATCACACTGTCCTTTCACACTCTGGACTGGGTACAGTGTGTTATCACACTGTCCTTTCACACTCTGGGACTGCGTACAGTGGGTTATCACCCTGTCCTTTCACACTCTGGGACTGGGTGGTACAGTAGGTTATCACCCTGTCCTTTCACACTCTGGGACTGGGTGGTACAGTGGGTTATCACACTGTCCTTTCACACTCTGGGACTGGGTGGTACAGTGGGTTATCACACAGTGCTTTCAGACTCTGGGGCTGGGTACAGTAAGTTATCACACTGTCCCTTCACACTCTGGACTGGGCGGTACAGTGGGTTTTCACACTGTCCTTTCACACTCTGGGACTGGCTGCAGTGGGTTATCACCCTGTCCTTTCACACTCTGGGACTGGGTGGTACGGGGGGTTATCACACTGTCCTTTCACACTCTGGGACTGGGTACAGTCGGAAAGCAAACTGTCTTTTCACACTCTGGGACTGGGTGCAGTGGGTTATCACACTCTCCTTTCACACACTGGGACTGCATACAGTGGGATATCACACTGTCCTTTCACACTCTGGGACTGCGTACAGTGGGTTATCACCCTGTCCTTTCACACTCTGGGACTGGGTGGTACAGTGGGTTATCACACTGTCCTTTCACACTCTGGGACAGGGTGGTACAGTGGGTTATCACACAGTCCTTTCACACTCTGGGGCTGGGTACAGTAAGTTATCACACTGTCCCTTCACACTTTGGACTGGGTGGTACAGTGGGTTTTCACACTGTCCTTTCACTCTGTGACTGGGTACAGTGGGTTTTCACACTGTCCTTTCACACTCTGGGACTGGGTACAGAGGGTTATCACTGTCCTTTCACACTCTGCGACTGGGTGGTACAGTGACTTATCAGACTATTCTTTCGCACTCTGGGACTGGGTGGTGCAGTGGATTATCACACTGTCCTTTCACACTCTCGGACTGCGTGGTACAGAGGGTTATCACACTGTCCTTTCACACTCTGCGATTGGGTACATTGTGTTATCACACTGTCCTTTCACACTCTGGGGCTGGGTACAGTAAGTTATCACACTGTCCCTTCAAACTCTGGACTGGGTGGTACAGTGGGTTTTCACACTGTCCTTTCACACTCTGGGACTGGGTACAGTGGGTTATCACACTGTCCTTTCACACTCTTGGACTGGATGCAGTGGGTTATCACCCTGTCCTTTCACACTCTGGGACTGGGTGGTATGGGGGGTTATCACACTGTCCTTTCACACTCTGGGACTGGGTGCAGTGGGTTATCACACTCTCCTTGCATACAGTGGGATATCACACTGTCCTTTCACGCTCTGCGACTGCGTACAGTGGGTTATCACCCTGTCCTTTCACACTCTGGGACTGGGTGGTACAGTGGGTTATCACACTGTCCTTTCACACTCTGGGACTGGGTGGTACAGTGGGTTATCACACTGCCCCGTCAAACTCTGGACTGGGTGGTACAGTGGGTTTTCACACTGTCCTTTCACACTCTGGGAGTGGGTACAGTGGGTTATCAAACTGTCCTTTCACACTCTGGGACTGGATGCAGTGGGTTATCACCCTGTCCTTTCACACTCTGGGACTGGGTGGTACGGGGGGTTATCACACTGTCCTTTCACACTCTGGGACTGGGTACACTCGGATATCAAACTGTCTTTTCACACTCTGGGACTGGGTGCAGTGGGTTATCACACTCTCCTTACACACACTGGGACTGCATACAGTGGGATATCGCACTGTCCTTTCACACTGTGGGACTGCGTACAGTGGGTTATCACCCTGTCCTTTCACACTCTGGGACTGGGTGGTACAGTGGGTTATCACACAGTGCTTTCAGACTCTGGGGCTGGGTACAGTAAGTTATCACACTGTCCCTTCACACTCTGGACTGGGCGGTACAGTGGGTTTTCACACTGTCCTTTCACACTCTGGGACTGGCTGCAGTGGGTTATCACCCTGTCCTTTCACACTCTGGGACTGGGTGGTACGTGGGGTTATCACACTGTCCTTTCACACTCTGGGACTGGGTACAGTCGGAAAGCAAACTGTCTTTTCACACTCTGGGACTGGGTGCAGTGGGTTATCACACTCTCCTTTCACACACTGGGACTGCATACAGTGGGATATCACACTGTCCTTTCACACTCTGGGACTGCGTACAGTGGGTTATCACCCTGTCCTTTCACACTCTGGGACTGGGTGGTACAGTGGGTTATCACACTGTCCTTTCACACTCTGGGACAGGGTGGTACAGTGGGTTATCACACAGTCCTTTCACACTCTGGGGCTGGGTACAGTAAGTTATCACACTGTCCCTTCACACTCTGGACTGGGTGGTACAGTGGGTTTTCACACTGTCCTTTCACTCTGTGACTGGGTACAGTGGGTTTTCACACTGTCCTTTCACACTCTGGGACTGGGTACAGAGGGTTATCACTGTCCTTTCACACTCTGCGACTGGGTGGTACAGTGACTTATCAGACTATTCTTTCGCACTCTGGGACTGGGTGGTGCAGTGGATTATCACACTGTCCTTTCACACTCTCGGACTGCGTGGTACAGAGGGTTATCACACTGTCCTTTCACACTCTGCGATTGGGTACATTGTGTTATCACACTGTCCTTTCACACTCTGGGGCTGGGTACAGTAAGTTATCACACTGTCCCTTCAAACTCTGGACTGGGTGGTACAGTGGGTTTTCACACTGTCCTTTCACACTCTGGGACTGGGTACAGTGGGTTTTCACACTGTCCTTTCACACTCTGGGACTGGGTACAGAGGGTTATCACTGTCCTTTCACACTCTGCGACTGGGTGGTACAGTGACTTATCAGACTATTCTTTCGCACTCTGGGACTGGGTGGTGCAGTGGATTATCACACTGTCCTTTCACACTCTCGGACTGCGTGGTACAGAGGGTTATCACACTGTCCTTTCACACTCTGCGATTGGGTACATTGTGTTATCACACTGTCCTTTCACACTCTGGGGCTGGGTACAGTAAGTTATCACACTGTCCCTTCAAACTCTGGACTGGGTGGTACAGTGGGTTTTCACACTGTCCTTTCACACTCTGGGACTGGGTACAGTGGGTTTTCACACTGTCCTTTCACACTCTGGGACTGGGTACAGAGGGTTATCACTGTCCTTTCACACTCTGCGACTGGGTGGTACAGTGACTTATCAGACTATTCTTTCGCACTCTGGGACTGGGTGGTGCAGTGGATTATCACACTGTCCTTTCACACTCTCGGACTGCGTGGTACAGAGGGTTATCACACTGTCCTTTCACACTCTGCGATTGGGTACATTGTGTTATCACACTGTCCTTTCACACTCTGGGGCTGGGTACAGTAAGTTATCACACTGTCCCTTCAAACTCTGGACTGGGTGGTACGGGGGGTTATCACACTGTCCTTTCACACTCTGGGACTGGGTGCAGTGGGTTATCACACTCTCCTTGCATACAGTGGGATATCACACTGTCCTTTCACGCTCTGCGACTGCGTACAGTGGGTTATCACCCTGTCCTTTCACACTCTGGGACTGGGTGGTACAGTGGGTTATCACACTGTCCTTTCACACTCTGGGACTGGGTGGTACAGTGGGTTATCACACAGTCCTTTCACACTTTGGGACTGGGTACAGTGGGTTATCACACTGCCCCGTCAAACTCTGGACTGGGTGGTACAGTGGGTTTTCACACTGTCCTTTCACACTCTGGGAGTGGGTACAGTGGGTTATCAAACTGTCCTTTCACACTCTGGGACTGGATGCAGTGGGTTATCACCCTGTCCTTTCACACTCTGGGACTGGGTGGTACGGGGGGTTATCACACTGTCCTTTCACACTCTGGGACTGGGTACACTCGGATATCAAACTGTCTTTTCACACTCTGGGACTGGGTGCAGTGGGTTATCACACTCTCCTTACACACACTGGGACTGCATACAGTGGGATATCGCACTGTCCTTTCATGCTCTGGGACTGCGTACAGTGGGTTATCACCCTGTCCTTTCACACTCTGGGACTGGGTTGTACAGTGGGTTATCACACTGTCCTTTCACACTCTGGGACTGGGTGGTACAGTGGGTTATCACACTGTCCTTTCCCACTCTGCGACTGGGTGGTACAGTGACTTATCAGACTGTTCTTTCGCACTCTGGGACTGGGTGGTGCAGTGGGTTTTCACACTGTCCTTTCACACTCTGGGACTGGGTACAGTGGGTTATCACACTGTCCTTTCACACTCTGGGACTGGGTACAGTGGGTTATCACACTGTCCTTTCACACTCTGGACTGGGTACAGTGTGTTATCACACTGTCCTTTCACACTCTGGGACTGCGTACAGTGGGTTATCACCCTGTCCTTTCACACTCTGGGACTGGGTGGTACAGTGGGTTATCACCCTGTCCTTTCACACTCTGGGACTGGGTGGTACAGTGGGTTATCACACTGTCCTTTCACACTCTGGGACTGGGTGGTACAGTGGGTTATCACACAGTGCTTTCAGACTCTGGGGCTGGGTACAGTAAGTTATCACACTGTCCCTTCACACTCTGGACTGGGTGGTACAGTGGGTTTTCACACTGTCCTTTCACACTCTGGGACTGGGTGGTACGGGGGGTTATCACACTGTCCTTTCACACTCTGGGACTGGGTACAGTCGGAAAGCAAACTGTCTTTTCACACTCTGGGACTGGGTGCAGTGGGTTATCACACTCTCCTTTCACACACTGGGACTGCATACAGTGGGATATCACACTGTCCTTTCACACTCTGGGACTGCGTACAGTGGGTTATCACCCTGTCCTTTCACACTCTGGGACTGGGTGGTACAGTGGGTTATCACACTGTCCTTTCACACTCTGGGACAGGGTGGTACAGTGGGTTATCACACAGTCCTTTCACACTCTGGGGCTGGGTACAGTAAGTTATCACACTGTCCCTTCACACTCTGGACTGGGTGGTACAGTGGGTTTTCACACTGTCCTTTCACTCTGTGACTGGGTACAGTGGGTTTTCACACTGTCCTTTCACACTCTGGGACTGGGTACAGAGGGTTATCACTGTCCTTTCACACTCTGCGACTGGGTGGTACAGTGACTTATCAGACTATTCTTTCGCACTCTGGGACTGGGTGGTGCAGTGGATTATCACACTGTCCTTTCACACTCTCGGACTGCGTGGTACAGAGGGTTATCACACTGTCCTTTCACACTCTGCGATTGGGTACATTGTGTTATCACACTGTCCTTTCACACTCTGGGGCTGGGTACAGTAAGTTATCACACTGTCCCTTCAAACTCTGGACTGGGTGGTACAGTGGGTTTTCACACTGTCCTTTCACACTCTGGGACTGGGTACAGTGGGTTATCACACTGTCCTTTCACACTCTGGGACTGGATGCAGTGGGTTATCACCCTGTCCTTTCACACTCTGGGACTGGGTGGTACGGGGGGTTATCACACTGTCCTTTCACACTCTGGGACTAGGTGCAGTGGGTTATCACACTCTCCTTGCATACAGTGGAATATCACACTGTCCTTTCACGCGCTGCGACTGCGTACAGTGGGTTATCACCCTGTCCTTTCACACTCTGGGACTGGGTGGTACAGTGGGTTATCACACTGTCCTTTCACACTCTGGGACTGGGTGGTACAGTGGGTTATCACACTGTCCTTTCACACTCTGGGACTGGGTGGTACAGTGGGTTATCACACAGTCCTTTCACACTCTGGGACTGGGTGCAGTAGGTTATCACACTGCCCCGTCAAACTCTGGACTGGGTGGTACAGTGGGTTTTCACACTGTCCTTTCACACTCTGGGAGTGGGTGCAGTGGGTTATCAAACTGTCCTTTCACACTCTGGGACTGGATGCAGTGGGTTATCACCCTGTCCTTTCACACTCTGGGACTGGGTGGTACGGGGGGTTATCACACTGTCCTTTCACACTCTGGGACTGGGTGCAGTGGGTTATCACACTCTCCTTACACACACTGGGACTGCATACAGTGGGATATCACACTGTCCTTTCATGCTCTGGGTCTGTGTACACTGGGTTATCACCCTGTCCTTTCACACTCTGGGACTGGGTGGTACAGTGGGTTATCACACAGTCCTTTCACACTCTGGGGCTGGGTACAGTGAGTTATCACTCTGTCCCTTCACACTCTGGACTGGGTGGTACAGTGGGTTTTCACACTGTCCTTTCACACTCTGGGACTGGGTACAGTGGGTTTTCACACTGTCCTTTCACACTCTGGGACTGGGTACAGAGGGTTATCACACTGTCCTTTCACACTCTGCGACTGGGTGGTACAGTGACTTATCAGACTGTTCTTTCGCACTCTGGGACTGGGTGGTACAGGCGATTATCACTCTGTCCTATCACACTCTGGAACTAGGTACAGTGGATTTTCACACTGTCCTTTCACACTCTGGGACTCGGTGGTACAGTGGGTTATCACACTGTCCTTTCACACTCTGGGACTGGGTGGTACAGTGGGTTATCACACAGTGCTTTCAGACTCTGGGGCTGGGTACAGTAAGTTATCACACTGTCCCTTCACACTCTGGACTGGGTGGTACAGTGGGTTTTCACACTGTCCTTTCACACTCTGTGACTGGCTGCAGTGGGTTATCACACTCTCCTTTCACACACTGGGACTGGGTGGTACAGTGACTTATCAGACTATTCTTTCGCACTCTGGGACTGGGTGGGGCAGTGGATTATCACACTGTCCTTTCACACTCTCGGACTGCGTGGTGCAGAGGGTTATCACCCTGTCCTTTCACACTCTGGGACTGGGTGCAGTGGGTTATCACACTCTCCTTTCACACACTGGGACTGCATACAGTGGGATATCACACTGTCCTTTCACGCTCTGGGACTGCGTACAGTGGGTTATCACCCTGTCCTTTCACACTCTGGGACTCGGTGGTACAGTGGGTTATCACACTGTCCTTTCACACTCTGGGACTGGGTGGTACAGTGGGTTATCACACAGTCCTTTCACACTCTGGGGCTGGGTACAGTAAGTTATCACACTGTCCCTTCACACTCTGGACTGGGTGGTACAGTGGGTTTTCACACTGTCCTTTCACACTCTGGGACTGGGTACAGTGGGTTTTCACACTGTCCTTTCACACTCTGGGACTGGGTGCAGAGGGTTATCACACTGTCCTTTCACACTCTGCGACTGGGTGGTACAGTGGCTTATCAGACTGTTCTTTCGCACTCTGGGACTGGGTGGTGCTGTGGATTATCACACTGTCCTTTCACACTCTGGGACTGGGTACAGAGGGTTAACACACTGTCCTTTCACACTCTGGGACTGGGTGGTACAGGGGATTATCACTCTGTCCTATCACACTCTGGAACTAGGTACAGTGGATTTTCACACTGTCCTTTCACACTCTGCGATTGGGTACATTGTGTTATCACACTGTCCTTTCACACTCTGGGGCTGGGTACAGTCGGATATCAAACTGTCCTTTCACACTCTGGGACTGGGTGCAGTGGGTTATCACACTCTCCTTTCACACACTGGGACTGCACACAGTGGGATATCACACTGTCCTTTCACGCTCTGGGACTGCGTACAGTGGGTTATCACCCTGTCCTTTCACACTCTGGGACTGGGTAGTACAGTGGGTTATCACACTGTCCTTTCACACTCTGGGACTGGGTGGTACAGTTGGTTATCACACAGTCCTTTCACACTCTGGGGCTGGGTACAGTAAGTTATCACACTGTCCCTTCACACTCTGATCTGGGTGGTACAGTGGGTTTTCGCACTGTCCTTTCACACTCTGGGACTGGGTGGTACAGTGGCTTATCAGACTGTTCTTTCGCACTCTGGGACTGGGTGGTGCAGTGGATTATCACACTGTCCTTTCACACTCTCGGACTGCGTGGTGCAGAGGGTTATCACACTGTCCTTTCACACTGTGGGACTGGGTGGTACAGGGGATTATCACTCTGTCCTATCACACTCTGGAACTAGGTACAGTGGATTTTCACACTGTCCTTTCACACTCTGGGATTGGGTACAGTGTGTTATCACACTGTCCTTTCACACTCTGGGGCTGGGTACAGTGGGTTATCACACTGTCCCTTCACACTCTGGACTGGGTCGTACAGTGGGTTTTCACACTGTCCTTTCACACTCTCGGATTGGGTGGTACAGGGGGTTATCACACTGTCCTTTCATGCTCTGGGATTGAGTGGTACAGGGGGTTATCACACTGTCCTTTCACACTCTGGGACTGGGTGGTACAGTGGGTTATCACACTGTTCTTTCACACTCTGTGACTGGGTACAGTGGGTTATCACACTGTCCTTTCACACCCTGGGACTGGGTACAGTGGGATATCACCCTGTCCTTTCACACTCTGGGACTGGGTGGTACGGGGGATTATCACACTGTCCTTTCACACTCTGGGACTGGGTACAGTCGGATATCAAACTGTCCTTTCACACTCTGGGACTGGGTGCAGTGGGTTATCACACTCTCCTTTCACACACTGGGACTGCATACAATGGGATATCACACTGTCCTTTCACGCTCTGGGACTGGGTGGTACAGTGGGTTATCACACAGTCCTTTCACACTCTGGGGCTGGGTACAGTAAGTTATCACACTGTCCCTTCACACTCTGGACTGGGTGGTACAGTGGGTTTTCACACTGTCCTTTCACACTCTGGGACTGGGTACAGTGGATTATCACACTGTCGTCTCGCACTCGGGGACTGGGTGCTACAGTGGGTTATCACACTGTCCTTTCACGCTCTGGGACTGGGTGGTACAGTGGGTTATCACACAGTCCTTTCACACTCTGGGGCTGGGTACAGTAAGTTATCACACTGTCCCTTCACACTCTGGACTGGGTGGTACAGTGGGTTTTCACACTGTCCTTTCACACTCTGAGACTGGGTACAGTGGATTATCACACTGTCGTCTCGCACTCGGGGACTGGGTGCTACAGTGGGATATCACACTGTCCTTTCACACACTGGGACTGGCTACAGTGGGTTGTCACACTGTCCTTTCACACTCTGGGATTGGGTGGTACAGTGGGTTATCACTCTGTCCTTTCACACTCTGCGACTGGGGACGGTGGGTTATCACACTGTCCTTTCGCACTCTGGCACTGGTTGGTACAGTGGGGTATCACACTGTCCTAACACACTCTGGGACTGGTTACAGTGGGCAATCACACTGTCGTCTCGCACTCGGGGACTGGGTGCTACAGTGGGTCATCACACTGTCCTTTCACACTCGGGGACTGGGTACAGTGGGTTATCACACTGTCCTTTCACACTCTGGGACTGGGTATAGTCGGTTATCACACTGTTCTTTCACACACTGGGACTGGGTGGTACAGTGGGTTATCACACTGTCCTTTCACATTCTGCGACTGGGTGGTACAGTGGCTTATCAGACTGTTCTTTCGCACTCTGGGACTGGGTGGTGCAGTGGATTATCACACTGTCCTTTCACACTCTCGGACTGCGTGGTGCAGAGGGTTATCACACTGTCCTTTCACACTGTGGGACTGGGTGGTACAGGGGATTATCACTCTGTCCTATCACACTCTGGAACTAGGTACAGTGGATTTTCACACTGTCCTTTCACACTCTGGGATTGGGTACAGTGTGTTATCACACTGTCCCTTCACACTCTGGACTGGGTCGTACAGTGGGTTTTCACACTGTCCTTTCACACTCTCGGATTGGGTGGTACAGGGGGTTATCACACTGTCCTTTCACACTGTGGGACTGGGTGGTACAGGGGATTATCACTCTGTCCTATCACACTCTGGAACTAGGTACAGTGGATTTTCACACTGTCCTTTCACACTCTGGGATTGGGTACAGTGTGTTATCACACTGTCCCTTCACACTCTGGACTGGGTCGTACAGTGGGTTTTCACACTGTCCTTTCACACTCTCGGATTGGGTGGTACAGGGGGTTATCACACTGTCCTTTCACACTCTGGGATTGGGTGGTACAGGGGGTTATCACACTGTCCTTTCACACTGTGGGACTGGGTGGTACAGGGGATTATCACTCTGTCCCATCACACTCTGGAACTAGGTACAGTGGATTTTCACACTGTCCTTTCACACTCTGGGATTGGGTACAGTGTGTTATCACACTGTCCTTTCACACTCTGGGGCTGGGTACAGTGGGTTATCACACTGTCCCTTCACACTCTGGACTGGGTCGTACAGTGGGTTTTCACACTGTCCTTTCACACTCTCGGATTGGGTGGTACAGGGGGTTATCACAATGTCCTTTCATGCTCTGGGATTGGGTGGTACAGGGGGTTATCACACTGTCCTTTCACACTCTGGGACTGGGTGGTACAGTGGGTTATCACACTGTTCTTTCACACTCTGGGACTGGGTACAGTGGGTTATCACACTGTCCTTTCACACCCTGGGACTGGGTACAGTGGGATATCACCCTGTCCTTTCACACTCTGGGACTGGGTGGTACGGGGGGTTATCACACTGTCCTTTCACACTCTGGGACTGGGTACAGTCGGATATCAAACTGTCCTTTCACACTCTGGGACTGGGTGCAGTGGGTTATCACACTCTCCTTTCACACACTGGGACTGCATACAATGGGATATCACACTGTCCTTTCACGCTCTGGGACTGGGTGGTACAGTGGGTTATCACACAGTCCTTTCACACTCTGGGGCTGGGTACAGTAAGTTATCACACTGTCCCTTCACACTCTGGACTGGGTGGTACAGTGGGTTTTCACACTGTCCTTTCACACTCTGGGACTGGGTACAGTGGATTATCACACTGTCCTTTCACACTCTGGGACTGGGTACAGTGGGGTATCACACTGTCCTAACGCACTCTGGGACTGGTTACAGTGGGCAATCACACTGTCGTCTCGCACTCGGGGACTGGGTGCTACAGTGGGTTATCACACTGTCCTTTCACACTCTGGGACTGGGTACAGTCGGTTATCACACTGTCCTTTCACACACTGGGACTGGCTACAGTGGGTTGTCACACTGTCCTTTCACACTCTGGGATTGGGTGGTACAGTGGGTTATCACACTGTCCTTTCACATTCTGCGACTGGGGACGGTGGGTTATCACACTGTCCTTTCGCACTCTGGCACTGGTTGGTACAGTGGGGTATCACACTGTCCTAACACACTCTGGGACTGGTTACAGTGGGCAATCACACTGTCGTCTCGCACTCGGGGACTGGGTGCTACAGTGGGTTATCACACTGTCCTTTCACACTCTGGGACTGGGTATAGTCGGTTATCACACTGTTCTTTCACACACTGGGACTGGGTGGTACAGTGGGTTATCACACTGTCCTTTCACATTCTGCGACTGGGTGGTACAGTGGCTTATCAGACTGTTCTATCGCACTCTGGGACTGGGTGGTGCAGTGGATTATCACACTGTCCTTTCACACTCTCGGACTGCGTGGTGCAGAGGGTTATCACACTGTCCTTTCACACTGTGGGACTGGGTGGTACAGGGGATTATCACTCTGTCCTATCACACTCTGGAACTAGGTACAGTGGATTTTCACACTGTCCTTTCACACTCTGGGATTGGGTACAGTGTGTTATCACACTGTCCCTTCACACTCTGGACTGGGTCGTACAGTGGGTTTTCACACTGTCCTTTCACACTCTCGGATTGGGTGGTACAGGGGGTTATCACACTGTCCTTTCACACTCTGGGATTGGGTGGTACAGGGGGTTATCACACTGTCCTTTCACACTCTGGGGCTGGGTACAGTGGGTTATCACACTGTCCCTTCACACTCTGGACTGGGTGATACAGTTGGTTATCACACTGTTCTTTCACACTCTGGGAGTGGGTACAGTGGGTTATCACACTGTCCTTTCACACCCTGGGACTGGGTACAGTGGGTTATCACCCTGTCCTTTCTCACTCTGGGACTGGGTGGTACGGGGGGTTATCACACTGTCCTTTCACACTCTGGGACTGGGTACAGTCGGATATCAAACTGTCCTTTCACACTCTGGGACTGGGTGCAGTGGGTTATCACACTCTCCTTTCACACACTGGGACTGCATGCAGTGGGATATCACACTGTCCTTTCACGCTCTGGGACTGGGTGGTACAGTGGGTTATCACACAGTCCTTTCACACTCTGGGGCTGGGTACAGTTAGTTATCACACTGTCCCTTCACACTCTGGACTGGGTGGTACAGTGGGTTTTCACACTGTCCTTTCACACTCTGGGACTGGGTACAGTGGATTATCACACTGTCCTTTCACACTCGGACTGGGTACAGTGGGTTATCACACTGTCCTTTCACACTCTGGGACTGGGTGGTACGGGGGGGTTATCACGCTGTCCTTTCACGCTCTGGGACTGGGTACAGTGGATGTTCACACTGTCCTCTCACACTCTGCGATTGGGTACAGTGTGTTATGACACTGTCCTTTCACACTCTGGGGCTGGGTACAGTGGGTTATCACACTGTCCCTTCACACTCTGGACTGGGTCGTACAGTGGGTTTTCACACTGTCCTTTCACACTCTCGGATTGGGTGGTACAGGGGGTTATCACACTGTCCTTTCACACTCTGGGATTGGGTGGTACAGGGGGTTATCACACTGTCCTTTCACACTCTGGGGCTGGGTACAGTGGGTTATCACACTGTCCCTTCACACTCTGGACTGGGTGATACAGTTGGTTATCACACTGTCCTATCACACTCTGGAACTAGGTACAGTGGATGTTCACACTGTCCTCTCACACTCTGGGACTGGGTACAGTGGGTTATCACACTGACCTTTCACACTGTGGGACTGGGTACAGTGAGTTATCACACTGACCTTTCACACTCTGCGACTGGGTGGATCAGTGGGCTATCAGACTGTTCTTTCACACTCTGGGACTGGGTACAGTGGGTTATCACACTGTCCTTTCACACTCTGGGACTGGTACAGTGGGTTATCTCACAGTCCTTTCATACTCTGGTACTGGTTTGTACAGTTGGTTATCACACTGTCTTTTCATACTCTGGGACTGGGTGATACAGTTGGTTATCACACTGTCCTTTCACACTCTGGGACTGGGTGGTACAGTGGGTTATCACACTGTCCTTTCACACTCTGGGACTGTGCACCGTGGGTTATCACACTGTCCTTTCACACTCTGGGACTGGGTACAGTGGGTTATCACACTGACCTTTCACACTCTGGGACTGGGTACAGTGAGTTATCACACTGGCCTTTCACACTCTGCGACTGGGTGGATCAGTGGGTTATCAGACTGTTCTTTCACACTCTGGGACTGGGTACAGTGGGTTATCACACTGGCATTTCACACCCTGGGACTGGGTACAGTGGGTAATCACACTGTCCCTTCACACTCTGGAACTGGGTGGTACAATGGGTTATCGCACTGTCCTTTCACACTCTGGGACTGGGTACAGCGGGTTATCACACTGTCCATTCACACTCTGGGACTGGGTACAGTGTGTTATCACCCTGTCCTTTCACACTCTGGGACTGGGTGGTACGGGGGGTTATCACACTGTCCTTTCACACTCTGGGACTGGGTACAGTCGGATATCAAACTGTCCTTTCACACTCTGGGACTGGGTGCAGTGGGTTATCACACTCTCCTTTCACACACTGGGACTGCATGCAGTGGGATATCACACTGTCCTTTCACGCTCTGGGACTGGGTGGTACAGTGGGTTATCACACAGTCCTTTCACACTCTGGGGCTGGGTACAGTAAGTTATCACACTGTCCCTTCACACTCTGGACTGGGTGGTACAGTGGGTTTTCACACTGTCCTTTCACACTCTGGGACTGGGTACAGTGGATTATCACACTTTCCTTTCACACTCGGACTGGGTACAGTGGGTTATCACACTGTCCTTTCACACTCTGGGACTGGGTGGTACGGGGGGTTATCACGCTGTCCTTTCACACTCTGGGACTGGGTACAGTGGGTTGTCACACTGTCCTTTCACAATCTGGGATTGGGTGGTACAGGGGATTATCACTCTGTCCTTTCACACTCTGGGACTGGGTGGTACAGGGGATTATCACTCTGTCCTATCACACTCTGGAACTAGGTACAGTGGATGTTCACACTGTCCTCTCACACTCTGCGATTGGGTACAGTGTGTTATCACACTGTCCTTTCACACTCTGGGGCTGGGTACAGTGGGTTATCACACTGTCCCTTCACACTCTGGACTGGGTCGTACCGTGGGTTTTCACACTGTCCTTTCACACTCTCGGATTGGGTGGTACAGGGGGTTATCACACTGTCCTTTCACACTCTGGGATTGGGTGGTACAGGGGGTTATCACACTGTCCTTTCACACTCTGTGGCTGGGTACAGTGGGTTATCACACTGTCCCTTCACACTCTGGACTGGGTGATACAGTTGGTTATCACACTGTCCTATCACACTCTGGAACTAGGTACAGTGGATGTTCACACTGTCCTCTCACACTCTGCGATTGGGTACAGTGTGTTATCACACTGTCCTTTCACACTCTGGGGCTGGGTACAGTAAGTTAGCACACTGTCCCTTCAAGCTCTGGACTGGGTGGTACAGTGGGCAATCACACTGTCGTTTCACACTCTGGGACTGGGTGCAGTGGGTTATCACACTGTCCTTTCACACTCTGGGACTGGGTACAGTGGGTTATCACACTGACCTTTCACACTGTGGGACTGGGTACAGTGAGTTATCACACTGACCTTTCACACTCTGCGACTGGGTGGATCAGTGGGTTATCAGACTGTTCTTTCACACTCTGGGACTGAGTACAGTGGGTTATCACACTGTCCTTTCACACTCTGGGACTGGTACAGTGGGTTATCTCACAGTCCTTTCATACTCTGGTACTGGTTTGTACAGTTGGTTATCACACTGTCTTTTCATACTCTGGGACTGGGTGATACAGTTGGTTATCACACTGTCCTTTCACACTCTGGAACTGGGTGGTACAATGGGTTATCGCACTGTCCTTTCACACTCTGGGACTGGGTACAGTGGGTTATCACACTGTCCATTCACACTCTGGGACTGGGTACAGTGGGTTATCAGACTGTCCCTTCACACTCTGGGACTGGGTGGTACAGTGCGTTATCACACTGTCCTTTCACACTCTGGGACTGGGTAAAGTGGGTAATCACACTGTCCCTTCACACTCTGGAACTGGGTGGTACAATGGGTTATCGCACTGTCCTTTCACACTCTGGGACTGGGTACATTGGTTATCACACTGGCATTTCACACCCTGGGACTGGTTACAGTGGGTAATCACACTGTCCCTTCACACTCTGGAACTGGGTGGTACAATGGGTTATCGCACTGTCCTTTCACACTCTGGGACTGGGTACAGTGGGTTATCACACTGTCCATTCACACTCTGGGACTGGGTACAGTGGGTTATCACACTGTCCTTTCACACTCTGGGACTGGGTGCAGCGGGTTATCACACTGTCCTTTCACACTCTGGGACTGGGTACAGTGTGTTATCACACTGTCCTTTCACACTCTGGGACTGGATACAGTGGGTTATCACACTGTCCTTTCACACTCTGGGAATGGGTGGTACAGTGGGTTATCACACTGTCCATTCACACTCTGGGACTGGGTATAGTGGGTTATCACACTGTCCATTCACACTCTGGGACTGGGTAAAGTGGGTTATCACACTGTCCTTTCACACTCTGGGACTGGGGACAATGGGTTATCACACTGTCCTTTCACACTCTGGGACTGAGTGGTGCAGTGGGTTATCACACTGTCCTTTCACACTCTGGGACTGGGTAGTGTGGGTTATCGCACTGTCCTTTCACACTCTGGGACTGGGTAGTGTGGGTTATCGCTCTGTCCTTTCACACTCTGGGACTGGGTACAGTGGGTTAACACACTGTCCTTTCTCACTCTGGGACTGGATGCAGTGGGTTATCGCACTGTCCTTTCACACTCTGGGACTGGCTGGTACAGTGGGTTATCACACTGTCCTTTCACACTCTGGGACTGTGTGGTACAGTGGGTTATCACACTCTCCTTTCACACTCTGGGACTGGGTAAAGTGGGTAATCACACTGTCCCTTCACACTCTGGAACTGGGTGGTACAATGGGTTATCGCACTGTCCTTTCACACTCTGGGACTGGTTACAGTGGGTTATCACACTGTCCATTCACACTCTGGGACTGGGTACAGTGGGTTATCACACTGTCCTTTCACACTCTGGGACGGGGTGCAGTGGGTTATCACACTGTCCTTTCACACTTTGGGACGGGATACAGTGGGTTATCACACTGTCCTTTCACACTCTGGGACTGGGTACAGTGTGTTATCACACTGTCCTTTCACACTCTGGGACTGGATACAGTGGGTTATCACAACTGTCCTTTCACACTCTGGGACTGAGTGGTACAGTGGGTTATCACACTGTCCATTCACACTCTGGGACTGGGTACAGTGGGTTATCACACTGTCCATTCACACTCTGGGACTGGGGACAATGGGTTATCACACTGTCCTTTCACACTCTGGGACTGAGTGGTGCAGTGGGTTATCACACTGTCCTTTCACACTCTGGGACTGGGTACAATGGGTTATCACACTGTCCTTTCACACTCTGGGACTGGGTAGTGTGGGTTATCGCACTGTCCTTTCACACTCTGGGACTGGGTAACGTGGGTTATCGCACTGTCCTTTCACACTCTGGGACTGAGTGGTGCAGTGGGTTATCACACTGTCCTTTCACACTCTGGGACTGGGTACAGTGGGTTATCACACTGGCCTTTCACACTCTGGGAATAGGTACGGTGGGTAATCACACTGTCCCTTCACACTCTGGAACTGGGTGGTACAATGGGTTATCGCACTGTCCTTTCACACTCTGGGACTGGTTACAGTGGGTTATCACACTGTCCATTCACACTCTGGGACTGGGTACAGTGGGTTATCACACTGTCCTTTCACACTCTGGGACGGGGTGCAGTGGGTTATCACACTGTCCTTTCACACTTTGGGACGGGATACAGTGGGTTATCACACTGTCCTTTCACACTCTGGGACTGGGTACAGTGTGTTATCACACTGTCCTTTCACACTCTGGGACTGGATACAGTGGGTTATCACACTGTCCTTTCACACTCTGGGACTGAGTGGTACAGTGGGTTATCACACTGTCCATTCACACTCTGGGACTGGGTACAGTGGGTTATCACACTGTCCATTCACACTCTGGGACTGGGGACAATGGGTTATCACACTGTCCTTTCACACTCTGGGACTGAGTGGTGCAGTGGGTTATCACACTGTCCTTTCACACTCTGGGACTGGGTACAATGGGTTATCACACTGTCCTTTCACACTCTGGGACTGGGTAGTGTGGGTTATCGCACTGTCCTTTCACACTCTGGGACTGGGTAACGTGGGTTATCGCACTGTCCTTTCACACTCTGGGACTGGGTACAGTGGGTTAACACACTGTCCTTTCTCACTCTGGGACTGGGTAAAGTGGGTTGTCACACTGTCCTTTCACACTCTGGGACTGGCTGGTACAGTGGTTTATCACACTGTCCTTTCAAACTCTGGGACTGTGTGGTACAGTGGGTTATCACACGCTCCTTTCACACTCTGGGTGGTACAGTGGGTTATCACACTGTCCTTTCACACTCTGGGACTGGGTGGTACAGTGGGTTATCACACTGTCCATTCACACTGTGGGACTGGGTACAGTGGGATATCACACTGTCCTTTCACACTCTGGGAATGGGTGGTACAGTGGGTAATCAGACTGTCCTTTCACACTCTGGGACTGGGTGGCACAGTGGGTTATTACACTGTACTTTTACACTCTGGGACTTGGTGGTCCAGTGGGTTATCACACTGTCCTTTCACACTCTGGGACTGTGTACAGTGGGTTATCACACTATCCTTTCACACTCTGGGACTAGGTGGTACAGTGGGTTATCACGCTGTCCTTTCACACTCTGGGACTGGGTACAGTGGGTTATTACACTGTCCTTTCACACTCTGCGACTGGTTGGTTCAGTGGGTTATCACACTGTCCTTTCACTCTCTGGGACTGGGTGCTGTGGGTTATCGCACTGTCCCTTCACACTCTGGGACTGGGTGGTACAGTGTGTTATCACACTGTCCTTTCACACTCTGGGACTGGGTACAGTGGGTTATCACACGGTCCTTTCACGCTCTGGGACTGAGTACAATGGATTATCACACTGTCCATTCACACTCTGGGACTGGGTACAGTGGGTTATCACACTGTCCTTTCACACTCTGGGACTGGCTAGTACAGTGGGATATCACACTGTCCTTTCACACTCTGGAACTGGGTGGTACAGTCGGTTATCACATTGTCCTTTCGCACTCTGGCACTGGTTGGTACAGTGTGTTATCACACTGTCCTTTCACAGTCTGGGACTAGGTGGTACAGTGCGTTATCACACTCTCCTTTCACACTCTGGGACTGGGTAAAGTGGGAAATCACACTGTCCCTTCACACTCTGGAACTGGGTGGTACAATGTGTTATCGCACTGTCCTTTCACACTCTGGGACTGGGTACAGTGGGTTATCACACTGGCCTTTCACACTCTGGGACTAGGTACAGTGGGTAATCACACTGTCCCTTCACACTCTAGAACTGGGTGGTACAATGGGTTATCGCACTGTCCTTTCACACTCTGGGACTGGGTACAGTGGGTTATCACACTGTCCATTCACACTCTGGGACTGGGTACAGTGGGTTATCACACTGTCCTTTCACACTCTGGGACTGGGTGCAGTGGGTTATCACATTGTCCTTTCACACTCTGGGACGGGATACAGTGGGTTATCACACTGTCCTTTCACACTCTGGGACTGGGTACAGTGTGTTATCACACTGTCCTTTCACACTCTGGGACTGGGTACAGTGGGTTATTACACTGTCCTTTCACACTCTGCGACTGGTTGGTTCAGTGGGTTATCACACTGTCCTTTCACTCTCTGGGACTGGGTGCTGTGGGTTATCGCACTGTCCCTTCACACTCTGGGACTGGGTGGTACAGTGTGTTATCACACTGTCCTTTCACACTCTGGGACTGGCTAGTACAGTGGGATATCACACTGTCCTTTCACACTCTGTAACTGGGTGGTACAGTCGGTTATCACATTGTCCTTTCGCACTCTGGCACTGGTTGGTACAGTGTGTTATCACACTGTCCTTTCACAGTCTGGGACTAGGTGGTACAGTGCGTTATCACACTCTCCTTTCACACTCTGGGACTGGGTAAAGTGGGAAATCACACTGTCCCTTCACACTCTGGAACTGGGTGGTACAATGGGTTATCGCACTGTCCTTTCACACTCTGGGACTGGGTACAGTGGGTTATCACACTGTCCATTCACACTCTGGGACTGGGTACAGTGGGTTATCACACTGTCCTTTCACACTCTGGGACTGGGTGCAGTGGGTTATCACATTGCCCTTTCACACTCTGGGACGGGATACAGTGGGTTATCACACTGTCCTTTCACACTCTGGGACTGGGTACAGTGTGTTATCACACTGTCCTTTCACACTCTGGGACTGGGTACAGTGGATTATCACACTTTCCTTTCACACTCGGACTGGGTACAGTGGGTTATCACACTGTCCTTTCACACTCTGGGACTGGGTGGTACGGGGGGTTATCACGCTGTCCTTTCACACTCTGGGACTGGGTACAGTGGGTTGTCACACTGTCCTTTCACAATCTGGGATTGGGTGGTACAGGGGATTATCACTCTGTCCTATCACACTCTGGAACTAGGTACAGTGGATGTTCACACTGTCCTCTCACACTCTGCGATTGGGTACAGTGTGTTATCACACTGTCCTTTCACACTCTGGGGCTGGGTACAGTGGGTTATCACACTGTCCCTTCACACTCTGGACTGGGTCGTACCGTGGGTTTTCACACTGTCCTTTCACACTCTCGGATTGGGTGGTACAGGGGGTTATCACACTGTCCTTTCACACTCTGGGATTGGGTGGTACAGGGGGTTATCACACTGTCCTTTCACACTCTGGGGCTGGGTACAGTGGGTTATCACATGTCCCTTCACACTCTGGACTGGGTGATACAGTTGGTTATCACACTGTCCTATCACACTCTGGAACTAGGTACAGTGGATGTTCACACTGTCCTCTCACACTCTGCGATTGGGTACAGTGTGTTATCACACTGTCCTTTCACACTCTGGGGCTGGGTACAGTAAGTTAGCACACTGTCCCTTCAAGCTCTGGACTGGGTGGTACAGTGGGCAATCACACTGTCGTTTCACACTCTGGGACTGGGTGCAGTGGGTTATCACACTGTCCTTTCACACTCTGGAACTGGGTACACTGGGTTATCACACTGACCTTTCACACTGTGGGACTGGGTACAGTGAGTTATCACACTGACCTTTCACACTCTGCGACTGGGTGGATCAGTGGGTTATCAGACTGTTCTTTCACACTCTGGGACTGAGTACAGTGGGTTATCACACTGTCCTTTCACACTCTGGGACTGGTACAGTGGTTTATCTCACAGTCCTTTCATACTCTGGTACTGGTTTGTACAGTTGGTTATCACACTGTCTTTTCATACTCTGGGACTGGGTGATACAGTTGGTTATCACACTGTCCTTTCACACTCTGGGACTGGGTGGTACAGTGGGTTGTCACACTGTCCTTTCACACTCTGGGACTGTGCACCGTGGGTTATCACACTGTCCTTTCACACTCTGGGACTGGGTACAGTGGGTTATCACACTGACCTTTCACACTCTGGGACTGGGTACAGTGAGTTATCACACTGGCATTTCACACCCTGGGACTGGGTACAGTGGGTATTCACACTGTCCCTTCACACTCTGGAACTGGGTGGTACAATGGGTTATCGCACTGTCCTTTCACACTCTGGGACTGGGTACAGTGGGTTATCACACTGTCCATTCACACTCTGGGACTGGGTACAGTGGGTTATCAGACTGTCCCTTCACACTCTGGGACTGGGTGGTACAGTGCGTTATCACACTGTCCTTTCACACTCTGGGACTGGGTAAAGTGGGTAATCACACTGTCCCTTCACACTCTGGAACTGGGTGGTACAATGGGTTATCGCCTGTCCTTTCACACTCTGGGACTGGGTACAGTGGGTTATCACACTGGCATTTCACACCCTGGGACTGGGTACAGTGGGTAATCACACTGTCCCTTCACACTCTGGAACTGGGTGGTACAATGGGTTATCGCACTGTCCTTTCACACTCTGGGACTGGGTACAGTGGGTTATCACACTGTCCATTCACACTCTGGGACTGGGTACAGTGGGTTATCACACTGTCCTTTCACACTCTGGGACTGGGTGCAGCGGGTTATCACACTGTCCTTTCACACTCTGGGACTGGGTACAGTGTGTTATCACACTGTCCTTTCACACTCTGGGACTGGATACAGTGGGTTATCACACTGTCCTTTCACACTCTGGGAATGGGTGGTACAGTGGGTTATCACACTGTCCATTCACACTCTGGGACTGGGTACAGTGGGTTATCACACTGTCCATTCACACTCTGGGACTGGGTACAGTGGGTTATCACACTGTCCTTTCACACTCTGGGACTGGGGACAATGGGTTATCACACTGTCCTTTCACACTCTGGGACTGAGTGGTGCAGTGGGTTATCACACTGTCCTTTCACACTCTGGGACTGGGTACAGTGAGTTATCACACTGTTCTTTCACATTCTGGGACTGGGTACAATGGGTTATCACACTGTCCTTTCACACTCTGGGACTGGGTAGTGTGGGTTATCGCACTGTCCTTTCACACTCTGGGACTGGGTAGTGTGGGTTATCGCTCTGTCCTTTCACACTCTGGGACTGGGTACAGTGGGTTATCACACTGTCCTTTCTCACTCTGGGACTGGGTGCAGTGGGTTATCGCACTGTCCTTTCACACTCTGGGACTGGCTGGTACAGTGGGTTATCACACTGTCCTTTCACACTCTGGGACTGTGTGGTACAGTGGGTTATCACACTCTCCTTTCACACTCTGGGACTGGGTAAAGTGGGTAATCACACTGTCCCTTCACACTCTGGAACTGGGTGGTACAATGGGTTATCGCACTGTCCTTTCACACTCTGGGACTGGTTACAGTGGGTTATCACACTGTCCATTCACACTCTGGGACTGGGTACAGTGGGTTATCACACTGTCCTTTCACACTCTGGGACGGGGTGCAGTGGGTTATCACACTGTCCTTTCACACTTTGGGACGGGATACAGTGGGTTATCACACTGTCCTTTCACACTCTGGGACTGGGTACAGTGTGTTATCACACTGTCCTTTCACACTCTGGGACTGGATACAGTGGGTTATCACACTGTCCTTTCACACTCTGGGACTGAGTGGTACAGTGGGTTATCACACTGTCCATTCACACTCTGGGACTGGGTACAGTGGGTTATCACACTGTCCATTCACACTCTGGGACTGGGGACAATGGGTTATCACACTGTCCTTTCACACTCTGGGACTGGGTACAATGGGTTATCACACTGTCCTTTCACACTCTGGGACTGGGTAGTGTGGGTTACCGCACTGTCCTTTCACACTCTGGGACTGGGTAACGTGGGTTATCGCACTGTCCTTTCACACTCTGGGACTGAGTGGTGCAGTGGGTTATCACACTGTCCTTTCACACTCTGGGACTGGGTACAGTGGGTTATCACACTGGCCTTTCACACTCTGGGAATAGGTACAGTGGGTAATCACACTGTCCTTTCACACTCTGGGACTGGGTAACGTGGGTTATCGCACTGTCCTTTCACACTCTGGGACTGAGTGGTGCAGTGGGTTATCACACTGTCCTTTCACACTCTGGGACTGGGTACAGTGGGTTATCACACTGGCCTTTCACACTCTGGGAATAGGTACAGTGGGTAATCACACTGTCCCTTCACACTCTGGAACTGGGTGGTGCAATGGGTTATCGCACTGTCCTTTCACACTCTGGGACTGGTTACAGTGGGTTATCACACTGTCCATTCACACTCTGGGACTGGGTACAGTGGGTTATCACACTGTCCTTTCACACTCTGGGACGGGGTGCAGTGGGTTATCACACTGTCCTTTCACACTTTGGGACGGGATACAGTGGGTTATCACACTGTCCTTTCACACTCTGGGACTGGGTACAGTGTGTTATCACACTGTCCTTTCACACTCTGGGACTGGATACAGTGGGTTATCACACTGTCCTTTCACACTCTGGGACTGAGTGGTACAGTGGGTTATCACACTGTCCATTCACACTCTGGGACTGGGTACAGTGGGTTATCACACTGTCCATTCACACTCTGGGACTGGGGACAATGGGTTATCACACTGTCCTTTCACACTCTGGGACTGAGTGGTGCAGTGGGTTATCACACTGTCCTTTCACACTCTGGGACTGGGTACAATGGGTTATCACACTGTCCTTTCACACTCTGGGACTGGGTAGTGTGGGTTATCGCACTGTCCTTTCACACTCTGGGACTGGGTAACGTGGGTTATCGCACTGTCCTTTCACACTCTGGGACTGGGTACAGTGGGTTAACACACTGTCCTTTCTCACTCTGGGACTGGGTGCAGTGGGTTGTCACACTGTCCTTTCACACTCTGGGACTGGCTGGTACAGTGGTTTATCACACTGTCCTTTCAAACTCTGGGACTGTGTGGTACAGCGGGTTATCACACTCTCCTTTCACACTCTGGGTGGTACAGTGGGTTATCACACTGTCCATTCACACTGTGGGACTGGGTACAGTGGGATATCACACTGTCCTTTCACACTCTGGGAATGGGTGGTACAGTGGGTAATCAGACTGTCCTTTCACACTCTGGGACTGGGTGGCACAGTGCGTTATCACACTGTCCCTTCCCACTCTGGGACTGGGTGGTACAGTGGGTTATTACACTGTACTTTTACACTCTGGGACTTGGTGGTCCAGTGGGTTATCACACTGTCCTTTCACGCTCTGGGACTGTGTACAGTGGGTTATCACACTATCCTTTCACACTCTGGGACTAGGTGGTACAGTGGGTTATCACGCTGTCCTTTCACACTCTGGGACTGGGTACAGTGGGTTATTACACTGTCCTTTCACACTCTGCGACTGGTTGGTTCAGTGGGTTATCACACTGTCCTTTCACTCTCTGGGACTGGTTGCTGTGGGTTATCGCACTGTCCCTTCACACTCTGGGACTGGGTGGTACAGTGTGTTATCACACTGTCCTTTCACACTCTGGGACTGTGCACCGTGGGTTATCACACTGTCCTTTCACACTCTGGGACTGGGTACAGTGGGTTATCACACTGACCTTTCACACTCTGGGACTGGGTACAGTGAGTTATCACACTGGCATTTCACACCCTGGGACTGGGTACAGTGGGTAATCACACTGTCCCTTCACACTCTGGAACTGGGTGGTACAATGGGTTATCGCACTGTCCTTTCACACTCTGGGACTGGGTACAGTGGGTTATCACACTGTCCATTCACACTCTGGGGCTGGGTACAGTGGGTTATCAGACTGTCCCTTCACACTCTGGGACTGGGTGGTACAGTGCGTTATCACACTGTCCTTTCACACACTGGGACTGGGTAAAGTGGGTAATCACACTGTCCCTTCACACTCTGGAACTGGGTGGTACAATGGGTTATCGCCTGTCCTTTCACACTCTGGGACTGGGTACAGTGGGTTATCACACTGGCATTTCACACCCTGGGACTGGGTACAGTGGGTAATCACACTGTCCCTTCACACTCTGGAACTGGGTGGTACAATGGGTTATCGCACTGTCCTTTCACACTCTGGGACTGGGTACAGTGGGTTATCACACTGTCCATTCACACTCTGGGACTGGGTACAGTGGGTTATCACACTGTCCTTTCACACTCTGGGACTGGGTGCAGCGGGTTATCACACTGTCCTTTCACACTCTGGGACTGGGTACAGTGTGTTATCACACTGTCCTTTCACACTCTGGGACTGGATACAGTGGGTTATCACACTGTCCTTTCACACTCTGGGAATGGGTGGTACAGTGGGTTATCACACTGTCCATTCACACTCTGGGACTGGGTACAGTGGGTTATCACACTGTCCATTCACACTCTGGGACTGGGTACAGTGGGTTATCACACTGTCCTTTCACACTCTGGGACTGGGGACAATGGGTTATCACACTGTCCTTTCACACTCTGGGACTGAGTGGTGCAGTGGGTTATCACACTGTCCTTTCACACTCTGGGACTGGGTACAGTGAGTTATCACACTGTTCTTTCACATTCTGGGACTGGGTACAATGGGTTATCACACTGTCCTTTCACACTCTGGGACTGGGTAGTGTGGGTTATCGCACTGTCCTTTCACACTCTGGGACTGGGTAGTGTGGGTTATCGCTCTGTCCTTTCACACTCTGGGACTGGGTACAGTGGGTTATCACACTGTCCTTTCTCACTCTGGGACTGGGTGCAGTGGGTTATCGCACTGTCCTTTCACACTCTGGGACTGGCTGGTACAGTGGGTTATCACACTGTCCTTTCACACTCTGGGACTGTGTGGTACAGTGGGTTATCACACTCTCCTTTCACACTCTGGGACTGGGTAAAGTGGGTAATCACACTGTCCCTTCACACTCTGGAACTGGGTGGTACAATGGGTTATCGCACTGTCCTTTCACACTCTGGGACTGGTTACAGTGGGTTATCACACTGTCCATTCACACTCTGGGACTGGGTACAGTGGGTTATCACACTGTCCTTTCACACTCTGGGACGGGGTGCAGTGGGTTATCACACTGTCCTTTCACACTTTGGGACGGGATACAGTGGGTTATCACACTGTCCTTTCACACTCTGGGACTGGGTACAGTGTGTTATCACACTGTCCTTTCACACTCTGGGACTGAGTGGTACAGTGGGTTATCACACTGTCCATTCACACTCTGGGACTGGGTACAGTGGGTTATCACACTGTCCATTCACACTCTGGGACTGGGGACAATGGGTTATCACACTGTCCTTTCACACTCTGGGACTGAGTGGTGCAGTGGGTTATCACACTGTCCTTTCACACTCTGGGACTGGGTACAATGGGTTATCACACTGTCCTTTCACACTCTGGGACTGGGTAGTGTGGGTTATCGCACTGTCCTTTCACACTCTGGGACTGGGTAACGTGGGTTATCGCACTGTCCTTTCACACTCTGGGACTGAGTGGTGCAGTGGGTTATCACACTGTCCTTTCACACTCTGGGACTGGGTACAGTGGGTTATCACACTGGCCTTTCACACTCTGGGAATAGGTACAGTGGGTAATCACACTGTCCCTTCACACTCTGGAACTGGGTGGTACAATGGGTTATCGCACTGTCCTTTCACACTCTGGGACTGGTTACAGTGGGTTATCACACTGTCCATTCACACTCTGGGACTGGGTACAGTGGGTTATCACACTGTCCTTTCACACTCTGGGACGGGGTGCAGTGGGTTATCACACTGTCCTTTCACACTTTGGGACGGGATACAGTGGGTTATCACACTGTCCTTTCACACTCTGGGACTGGGTACAGTGTGTTATCACACTGTCCTTTCACACTCTGGGACTGGATACAGTGGGTTATCACACTGTCCTTTCACACTCTGGGACTGAGTGGTACAGTGGGTTATCACAATGTCCATTCACACTCTGGGACTGGGTACAGTGGGTTATCACACTGTCCATTCACACTCTGGGACTGGGGACAATGGGTTATCACACTGTCCTTTCACACTCTGGGACTGAGTGGTGCAGTGGGTTATCACACTGTCCTTTCACACTCTGGGACTGGGTACAATGGGTTATCACACTGTCCTTTCACACTCTGGGACTGGGTAGTGTGGGTTATCGCACTGTCCTTTCACACTCTGGGACTGGGTAACGTGGGTTATCGCACTGTCCTTTCACACTCTGGGACTGGGTACAGTGGGTTAACACACTGTCCTTTCTCACTCTGGGACTGGGTGCAGTGGGTTGTCACACTGTCCTTTCACACTCTGGGACTGGCTGGTACAGTGGTTTATCACACTGTCCTTTCAAACTCTGGGACTGTGTGGTACAGCGGGTTATCACACTCTCCTTTCACACTCTGGGTGGTACAGTGGGTTATCACACTGTCCTTTCACACTCTGGGACTGGGTGGTACAGTGGGTTATCACACTGTCCATTCACACTGTGGGACTGGGTACAGTGGGATATCACACTGTCCTTTCACACTCTGGGAATGGGTGGTACAGTGGGTAATCAGACTGTCCTTTCACACTCTGGGACTGGGTGGCACAGTGCGTTATCACACTGTCACTTCCCACTCTGGGACTGGGTGGTACAGTGGGTTATTACACTGTACTTTTACACTCTGGGACTTGGTGGTCCAGTGGGTTATCACACTGTCCTTTCACACTCTGGGACTGTGTACAGTGGGTTATCACACTATCCTTTCACACTCTGGGACTAGGTGGTACAGTGGGTTATCACGCTGTCCTTTCACACTCTGGGACTGGGTACAGTGGGTTATTACACTGTCCTTTCACACTCTGCGACTGGTTGGTTCAGTGGGTTATCACACTGTCCTTTCACTCTCTGGGACTGGGTGCTGTGGGTTATCGCACTGTCCCTTCACACTCTGGGACTGGGTGGTACAGTGTGTTATCACACTGTCCTTTCACACTCTGGGACTGGGTACAGTGGGTTATCACACGGTCCTTTCACGCTCTGGGACTGAGTACAATGGATTATCACACTGTCCATTCACACTCTGGGACTGGGTACAGTGGGTTATCACACTGTCCTTTCACACTCTGGGACTGGCTAGTACAGTGGGGTATCACACTGTCCTTTCACACTCTGGAACTGGGTGGTACAGTCGGTTATCACATTGTCCTTTCGCACTCTGGCACTGGTTGGTACAGTGTGTTATCACACTGTCCTTTCACAGTCTGGGACTAGGTGGTACAGTGCGTTATCACACTCTCCTTTCACACTCTGGGACTGGGTAAAGTGGGAAATCACACTGTCCCTTCACACTCTGGAACTGGGTGGTACAATGGGTTATCGCACTGTCCTTTCACACTCTGGGACTGGGTACAGTGGGTTATCACACTGGCCTTTCACACTCTGGGACTAGGTACAGTGGGTAATCACACTGTCCCTTCACACTCTAGAACTGGGTGGTACAATGGGTTATCGCACTGTCCTTTCACACTCTGGGACTGGGTACAGTGGGTTATCACACTGTCCATTCACACTCTGGGACTGGGTACAGTGGGTTATCACACTGTCCTTTCACACTCTGGGACTGGGTGCAGTGGGTTATCACATTGTCCTTTCACACTCTGGGATGGGATACAGTGGGTTATCACACTGTCCTTTCACACTCTGGGACTGGGTACAGTGTGTTATCACACTGTCCTTTCACACTCTGGGACTGGATACAGTGGGTTATCACACTGTCCTTTCACACTCTGGGACTGGGTGGTACATTGGGTTATCACACTGTCCATTCACACTCTGGGACTGGGTACAGTGGGTTATCACACTGTCCTTTCACACTCTGGGACTGGATACAGTGGGTTATCACACTGTCCATTCACACTCTGGGACTGGGTACAGTGGGTTATCACACTGTCCTTTCACACTCTGGGACTGAGTGGTGCAGTGGGTTATCACACTGTCCTTTCACACTCTGGGACTGGGTACAGTGAGTTATCACACTGTCCTTTCACATTCTGGGACTGGGCACAATGGGTTATCACACTGTCCTTTCACACTCTGGGACTGGGCACAGTGGGTTATCACACTGTCCTTTCACACTCTGGGACTGGGTAGTGTGGGTTATCGCACTGTCCTTTCACACTCTGGGACTGAGTGGTACAGTAGGTTATCACACTGTCCTTTCACACTCTGGGACTGTGTGGTACAGTGGGTTATCACACTCTCCTTTCACACTCTGGGTGGTACAGTGGGTTATCACACTGTCCTTTCACACTCTGGGACTGGGTAGTACAGTGGGTTATCACACTGTCCTTTCACACTCTGGGACTGGGTAGTGTGGGTTATCGCACTGTCCTTTCACACTCTGGGACTGGGTACAGTGGGTTAATACACTGTCCTTTCTCACTCTGGGACTGGGTAGTGTGGGTTATCGCACTGTCCTTTCACACTCTGGGACTGGGTACAGTGGGTTAATACACTGTCCTTTCTCACTCTGGGACTGGGTGCAGTGGGTTATCACACTGTCCTTTCACACTCTGGGACTGGCTGGTACAGTGGGTTATCACACTGTCCTTTCACACTCTGGGACTGTGTGGTACAGTGGGTTATCACACTCTCCTTTCACACTCTGGGTGGTACAGTGGGTTATCACACTGTCCTTTCACACTCTGGGACTGGGTGGTACAGTGGGATATCACACTGTCCTTTCACACTCTGGGACTGGGTGGTACAGTGGGTAATCAGACTGTCCTTTCACACTCTGGGACTGGGTGGCACATTGCGTTATCACACTGTCCCTTCCCACTCTCGGACTGGGTGGTACAGTGGGTTATTACACTGTACTTTCACACTCTGGGACTTGGTGGTCCAGTGGGTTATCACACTGTCCTTTCACACTCTGGGACTGGGTACAGGGGGTTATCACATTGTCCTTTCACACTCAGCGACTGGTTGGTTCAGTGGGTTATCACACTGTCCTTTCACTCTCTGGGACTGGGTGCAGTGTGTTATCACACTGTCCTTTCACACTCTGGGACTGAGTACAATGGATTATCACACTGTCCCTTCATACTCTGGGACTGGGTGGTACAGTGGGTTATTACACTGTCCTTTCACCATCTGGGACTGGGTACACTGGGTTATCACACTGTCCTTTCACACTCTGGGACTGGCTAGTACAGTGGGTTATCACACTGTCCATTCACACTCTGGGACTGGGTACAGTGGGTTATCACACTGTCCTTTCACACTCTGGGACTGGCTAGTACAGTGGGATATCACACTGTCCTTTCACACTCTGGAACTGGGTGGTACAGTCGGTTATCACATTGTCCTTTCGCACTCTGGCACTGGTTGGTACAGTGCGTTATCACACTGTCCTTTCACACTCTTACTGGGAGGTACAATGGGCTATTAGACTGTCCCTTCACACTCTGGGACTGGGTGGTACAGTGGGTTATCACACTGTCCTTTCACACTCTGGGACGGGGTACAGTGTGTTATCACACTGTCCTTTCACACTCTGGGACTGGGTAAAGTGGGTAATCACACTGTCCCTTCACACTCTGGGACTGGGTACAGTGGGTTATCACACTGTCCTTTCACACTCTAGGACTGGGTACAGTGGGTTATCACACTGTCCATTCACACTCTGGGACTGGGTACAGTGGGATATCACACTGTCCTTTCACACTCTGGGACTGGCTGGTACAGTGGGTTATCACACTGTCCTTTCACACTCTGGGACTGTGTGGTACAGTGGGTTATCACACTCTCCTTTCACACTCTGGGGCTGGGTAAAGTGGGTAATCACACTGTCCTTTCACACTCTGGGACTGGGTGGTACAGTGGGTTATCACACTGTCCATTCACACTCTGGGACTGGGTACAGTGGGTTATCACACTGTCCATTCACACTCTGGGACTGGGTACAGTGGGTTATCACACTGTCCTTTCACACTCTGGGACTGGGGATAATGTGTTATCACACTGTCCTTTGACACTCTGGGACTGAGTGGTGCAGTGGGTTATCACACTGTCCTTTCACATTCTGGGACTGGGTACAGTGAGTTATCACACTGTCCTTTCACATTCTGGGACTGGGTACAATGGGATATCACACTGTCCTTTCACACTCTGGGACTGGCTGGTACAGTGGGTTAACACACTGTCCTTTCACACTCTGGGACTGTGTGGTACAGTGGGTTATCACACTCTCCTTTCACACTCTGGGGCTGGGTAAAGTGGGTAATCACACTGTCCCTTCACACTCTGGAACTGGGTGGTACAATGGGTTATCGCACTGTCCTTTCACACTCTGGGACTGGGTACAGTGGGTTATCACACTGGCCTTTCACACTCTGGGACTCGGTACAGTGGGTAATCACACTGTCCCTTCACACTCTAGAACTGGGTGGTACAATGGGTTATCGCACTGTCCTTTCACACTCTGGGACTGGGTACAGTGGGTTATCACACTGTCCATTCACACTCTGGGACTGGGTACAGTGGGTTATCACACTGTCCTTTCACACTCTGGGACTGGGTGCAGTGTGTTATCACACTGTCCTTTCACACTCTGGGACTGGATACAGTGGGTTATCACACTGTCCTTTCACACTCTGGGACTGGGTGGTACAGTGGGTTATCACACTGTCCATTCACACTCTGGGACTGGGTACAGTGGTTTATCACACTGTCCATTCACACTCTGGGACTGGGTACAGTGGGTTATCACACTGTCCTTTCACACTCTGGGACTGGGGACAATGGGTTATCACACTGTCCTTTGACACTCTGGGACTGAGTGGTGCAGTGGGTTATCACACTGTCCTTTCACACTCTGGGACTGGGTACAGTGAGTTATCACACAGTCCTTTCACATTCTGGGACTGGGTACAGTGAGTTATCACACTGTCCTTTCACATTCTGGGACTGGGTACAATGGGTTATCAAACTGTCCTTTCACACTCTGGGACTGGGTAGTGTGGGTTATCGCACTGTCCTTTCACACTCTGGGACTGGGTAGTGTGGGTTATCACACTGTCCTTTCACACTCTGGGACTGGGCACAGTGGGTTAACACACTGTCCTATCTCACTCAGGGACTGTGTGGTACAGTGGGTTATCACACTCTCCTTTCACACTCTGGGACTGGGTGGCACAGTGCGTTATCACACTGTCCCTTCCCACTCTGGGACTGGGTGGTACAGTGGGTTATTACACTGTATTTCACACTCTGGGACTTGGTGGTCCAGTGGATTATCACGCTGTCCTTTCACACTCTGGGACTGGGTACAGTGGGTTATCACACTGTCCTTTCACACTCTGCGACTGGTTGGTTCAGTGGGTTATCACACTGTCCTTTCACTCTCTGGGACTGGGTGCTGTGGGTTATCGCACTGTCCCTTCACACTCTGGGACTGGGTGGTACAGTGTGTTATCACACTGTCCTTTCACACTCTGGGACTGGGTACAGTGGGTTATCACACGGTCCTTTCACGCTCTGGGACTGAGTACAATGGATTATCACACTGTCCCTTCATACTCTGGGACTGGGTGGTACAGTGGGTTATCACACTGTCCTTTCACCATCTGGGACTGTGTACAGTGGGTTATCACACTGTCCTTTCACACTCTGGGACTGGCTAGTACAGTGGGTTATCACACTGTCCATTCACACTCTGGGACTGGGTACAGTGGGTTATCACACTGTCCTTTCACACTCTGGGACTGGGTACAGTGAGTTATCACACAGTCCTTTCACATTCTGGGACTGGGTACAGTGAGTTATCACACTGTCCTTTCACATTCTGGGACTGGGTACAATGGGTTATCACACTGTCCTTTCTCACTCTGGGACTGGGTACAGTGAGTTATCACACTGTCCTTTCACACTCTGGGACTGGGTAGTGTGGGTTATCGCACTGTCCTTTCACACTCTGGGACTGGGTAGTGTGGGTTATCACACTGTCCTTTCACACTCTGGGACTGGGTAGTGTGGGTTATCACACTGTCCTTTCACACTCTGGGACTGGGCACAGTGGGTTAACACACTGTCCTATCTCACTCTGGGACTGTGTGGTACAGTGGGTTATCACACTCTCCTTTCACACTCTGGGACTGGGTAGTGTGGGTTATCACACTGTCCTTTCACACTCTGGGACTGGGCACAGTGGGTTAACACACTGTCCTATCTCACTCTGGGACTGTGTGGTACAGTGGGTTATCACACTGTCCTTTCACACTCTGGGACTGGGTAGTGTGGGTTATCACACTGTCCTTTCACACTCTGGGACTGGGCACAGTGGGTTAACACACTGTCCTATCTCACTCTGGGACTGTGTGGTACAGTGGGTTATCACACTCTCCTTTCACACTCTGGGACTGGGTGGCACAGTGCGTTATCACACTGTCCCTTCCCACTCTGGGACTGGGTGGTACAGTGGGTTATTACACTGTATTTCACACTCTGGGACTTGGTGGTCCAGTGGATTATCACGCTGTCCTTTCACACTCTGGGACTGGGTACAGTGGGTTATCACACTGTCCTTTCACACTCTGGGACTGGGTGCAGTGGGTTATCACATTGTCCTTTCACACTCTGGGACGGGATACAGTGGGTTATCACACTGTCCTTTCACACTCTGGGACTGGGTACAGTGTGTTATCACACTGTCCTTTCACACTCTGGGACTGGGTACAGTGGGTTATTACACTGTCCTTTCACACTCTGCGACTGGTTGGTTCAGTGGGTTATCACACTGTCCTTTCACTCTCTGGGACTGGGTGCTGTGGGTTATCGCACTGTCCCTTCACACTCTGGGACTGGGTGGTACAGTGTGTTATCACACTGTCCTTTCACACTCTGGGACTGGGTACAGTGGGTTATCACACGGTCCTTTCACGCTCTGGGACTGAGTACAATGGATTATCACACTGTCCCTTCATACTCTGGGACTGGGTGGTACAGTGGGTTATCACACTGTCCTTTCACCATCTGGGACTGTGTACAGTGGGTTATCACACTGTCCTTTCACACTCTGGGACTGGCTAGTACAGTGGGTTATCACACTGTCCATTCACACTCTGGGACTGGGTACAGTGGGTTATCACACTGTCCTTTCACACTCTGGGACTGGCTAGTACAGTGGGATATCACACTGTCCTTTCACACTCTGGAACTGGGTGGTACAGTCGGTTATCACATTGTCCTTTCGCACTCTGGCACTGGTTGGTACAGTGCGTTATCACACTGTCCTTTCACACTCTGGGACGGGGTACAGTGTGTTATCACACTGTCCTTTCACACTCTGGGACTGGGTAAAGTGGGTAATCACACTGTCCCTTCACACTCTGGGACTGGGTACAGTGGGTTATCACACTGTCCTTTCACACTCTCGGACTGGGTACAGTGGGTTATCACACTGTCCATTCACACTCTGGGACTGGGTACAGTGGGTTATCACACTGTCCTTTCACACTCTGGGACTGGGTGGTAAAGTGGGCTATCACACGTCCTTTCACACTCTGGGACTGGGTACATTGGGTTATCACACTGTCCATTCATACTCTGGGACTGGGTACAGTGAGATATCACACTGTCCTTTCACACACTGGAACTGGGTGGTACAGTCGGTTATCACACTGTCCTTTCACACTCTGGGACTGCGTACAGTGGGTTATCGCACTGTCCTTTCACACTCTGGGACTGGGAGGAACAGTGGGTTATCACACTGCCCTTTCACACTCTGGGACGGGGTACAGTGTGTTATCACACTCCTTCACACTCTGGGACTGGGTAAAGTGGGTAATCACACTGTCCCTTCACACTCTGGAACTGGGTGGTACAATGGGTTATTGCGCTGTCCTTTCACGCTCTGGGACTGGGTGCACTGGGTTATCACACTGGCCTTTCACACTCTGGGACTGGGTACAGTGGGTAATCACACTGTCCTTTCACACTCTGGGACTGGGTGGTGCAGTGGGCTATCACACTGTCCATTCACACTCTGGGACTAGGTACAGTGGGTTATCACACTGTCCTTTCACACTCTGGGACTGGGTGGTAAAGTGGGTTATCACACGTCCTTTCACACTCTGGGACTGGGTACAGTGGGTTATCACACTGTCCTTTCACACTCTGGGACTGGGGACAATGGGTTATCACACTGTCCTTTCACACTCTGGGACTGAGTGGTGCAGTGGGTTATCACACTGTCCTTTCACACTCTGGGACTGGGTACAATGAGTTATCACACTGTCCTTTCACACTCTGGGACTGGGGACAATGGGTTATCACACTGTCCTTTCACACTCTGGGACTGGGTAGTGTGGGTTATCGCACTGTCCTTTCACACTCTGGGACTGGGTACAGTGGGTTAAGACACTGTCCTTTCTCACTCTGGGACTGGGTGCAGTGGGTTATCACTCTGTCCTTTTGCACTCTGGGACTGGCTGGTACAGTGGGTTATCACACTGTCCTTTCACACTCTGGGACTGTGTGGTGCAGTGGGTTATCACAATCTCCTTTCACACTCTGGGTGGTGCAGTGGGTTATCACACTGTCCTTTCACACTCTGGGACTGGGTGATACAGTGGGTTATCACACTGTCCTTTCACACTCTAGGACTGGGTACAGTGGGTTATCACACGTTCCTGTCACACTCTGGGACTGGGTGGCACAGTGCGTTATCACACTGTCCCTTCCCACTCTGGGACTGGGTGGGACAGTGGGTTATTACACTGTACTTTCACACTCTTGGACTGGGTACAGTGGGTTATCACACGGTCCTTTCACGCTCTGGGACTGAGTACAGTGGATTATCACACTGTCCCTTCATACTCTGGGACTGGGTGGTACAGTGGGTTATCACACTGTCCTTTCACCATCTGGGACTGGGTGCAGTGGGTTATCATACTGTCCTTTGACACTCTGGAACTGGGTGGTACAGTCGGTTATCACATTGTCCTTTCGCACTCTGGCACTGGGTGGTACAGTGGGTTATCACACTGTCCATTCACACTCTGGGACTGGGTACAGTGGGTTATCACACTGTCCTTTCACACTCTGGGACTGGGTGGTAAAGTGGGCTATCACACGTCCTTTCACACTCTGGAACTGGGTACAGTGGGTTATCACACTGTCCATTCACACTCTGGGACTGGGTGCAGTGGGATATCACACTGTCCTTTCACACTCTGGAACTGGGTGGTACAGTCGGTTATCACATTGTCCTTTCGCACTCTGGCACTGGTTGGTACAGTGTGTTATCACACTGTCCTTTCACAGTCTGGGACTAGGTGGTATGGTGCGTTATCACACTGTCCTTTCACACTCTGGGACTGGGAGGTACAGTGGGTTATCACACTGTCCCTTCACACTCTGGGACTGACTGGTACAGTGGGTTATCACACTGTCCTTTCACACTCTGGGACGGGGTACAGTGTGTTATCACACTCCTTTCACACTCTGGGACTGGGTACAGTGGGTTTATCACACTGTCCTTTCACACTCTGGGACTGGGTGGTAAAGTGGGCTATCACACGTCCTTTCACACTCTGGGACTGGGTACAGTGGGTTATTACACTGTCCATTCACACTCTGGGACTGGGTACAGTGGGTTATTACACTGTCCATTCACACTCTGGGACTGGGGACAATGGGTTATCACACTGTCCTTTCACACTTTGGGACTGAGTGGTGCAGTGGGTTATCACACTGTCCTTTCACACTCTGGGACTGGGTACAGTGAGTTATCACACCGTCCTTTCACACTCTGGGACTGGGTACAATGGGTTATCACACTGTCCTTTCACACTATGGGACTGGGTAGTGTGGGTTATCGCACTGTCCTTTCACACTGTGGGACTGGGTACAGTGGGTTAACACACTGTCCTTTCTCACTCTGGGACTGGGTGCAGTGGGTTATCACACTGTCCTTTCACACTCTGGGACTGGCTGGTACAGTGGGTTATCACACTGTCCTTTCACACTCTGGGACTGTGTGGTACAGTGGGTTATCACACTCTCCTTTCACACTCTGGGTGGTACAGTGGGTTATCACACGTCCTTTCACACTCGGACTGGGTACAGTGGGTTATCACACTGTCCATTCACACTCTGGGACTGGGTGGTACAGTGGGTTATCACACTGTCCTTTCACACTCTGGGACTGAGTGGTGCAGTGGGTTATCACACTGTCCTTTCACACTCTGGGACTGGGTGGTACAGTGGGTTATCACACTGTCCATTCACACTCTGGGACTGGGTACAGTGGGTTATCACACTGTCCTTTCACACTCTGGGACTGGTTAGTACAGTGGGTTATCACACTGTCCATTCACACTCTGGGACTGGGTACAGTGGGTTATCACACTGTCCTTTCACACTCTGGGACTGAGTGGTGCAGTGGGTTATCACACTGTCCTTTCACACTCTGGGACTGGTTAGTACAGTGGGTTATCACACTGTCCTTTCACACTCTGGGACTGGGGACAATGGGTTATCACACTGTCCTTTCACACTCTGGGATTGAGTGGTGCAGTGGGTTATCACACTGTCCTTTCACACTCTGGGACTGGGTACAGTGAGTTATCACACTGTCCCTTCACACTCTGGGACTGGGTGCAATGGGTTATCACCCTGTCCTTTCACACTCTGGGACTGGGTAGTGTGGGTTGTCGCACTGTCCTTTCACACTCTGGGACTCAGTACAGTGGGATAACACACTGTCCTTTCTCACTCTGGGACTGGCTGCAGTGGGTTATCACACTGTCCTTTCACAATCTGGGACTGGCTGGTACAGTGGGTTATCACACTGTCCTATCACACTCTGGGACTGTGTGGTACAGTGGGTTATCACACGTCCTTTCACACTCTGGGTGGTACAGTGGGTTATCACACTGTCCTTTCACACTGTGGGACTGGGTACAGTGGGTTAACACACTGTCCTTTCTCACTCTGGGACTAGGTGGTACAGTGGGTTATCACATTGTCCTTTCGCACTCTCGGACTGGGTGGTACAATGGGTTATCACACTGTCCTTTCACACTCTGGGACTGGGTACAGTGGGTTATCACACTGTCCTTTCACACTCTGGGACTGGGTACAGTGGGTTATCACACTGGCCTTTCACACTCTGGGACTGGGTACAGTGGGTTTATCACACTGTCCGTTCACACAATGGGACTGGGTGGTACAGTGGGTTATCACACTGTCCATTCACACTCTGGGACTGGATACAGTGGGTTATCACACTGTCCTTTCACACTCTGGGACTGGGTGGTAAAGTGGGTTATCACATGTCCTTTCACACTCTGGGACTGGGTACAGTGGGTTATCACACTGTCCATTCACACTCTGGGACTGGGTACAGTTGGTTATCACACTGTCCTTTCACACTCTGGAACTGGGTGGTACAGTGGGTTATCACACTGTCCTTTCACACTCTGGGACTGAGTGGTGCAGTGGGTTATCACACTGTCCGTTCACACTCTGGGACTGGGTGGTACAGTGGGTTATCACACTGTCCATTCACACTCTGGGACTGGGTACAGTGGGTTATCACACTGTCCTTTCACACTCTGGGACTGGGTGGTAAAGTGGGTTATCACATGTCCTTTCACACTCTGGGACTGGGTACAGTGGGTTATCACACTGTCCTTTCACACTCTGGGACTGAGTGGTGCAGTGGGTTATCACACTGTCCTTTCACACTCTGGGACTGGGTACAATGGGTTATCACACTGTCCTTTCACACTCTGGGACTGTGTGGTACAGTGGGTTATCACACTCTCCTTTCACACTCTGGGTGGTACAGTGGGTTATCACACTGTCCTTTCACACTCTGGGTCTGGGTACAGTGGGTTATCACACTGTCCTTTCACACTCTGGGTCTGGGTACAGTGGGTTATCACACTGCCATTTCACACTCTGGGACTGGGTACAGTGGGTTTATCACACTGTCCGTTCACACAATGGGACTGGGTGGTACAGTGGGTTATCACACTGTCCATTCACACTCTGGGACTGGATACAGTGGGTTATCACACTGTCCTTTCACACTCTGGGACTGGGTGGTAAAGTGGGTTATCACATGTCCTTTCACACTCTGGGACTGGGTACAGTGGGTTATCACACTGTCCATTCACACTCTGGGACTGGGTACAGTTGGTTATCACACTGTCCTTTCACACTCTGGAACTGGGTGGTACAGTGGGTTATCACACTGTCCTTTCACACTCTGGGACTGAGTGGTGCAGTGGGTTATCACACTGTCCGTTCACACTCTGGGACTGGGTGGTACAGTGGGTTATCACACTGTCCATTCACACTCTGGGACTGGGTACAGTGGGTTATCACACTGTCCTTTCACACTCTGGGACTGAGTGGTGCAGTGGGTTATCACACTGTCCTTTCACACTCTGGGACTGGGTACAATGGGTTATCACACTGTCCTTTCACACTCTGGGACTGTGTGGTACAGTGGGTTATCACACTCTCCTTTCACACTCTGGGTGGTACAGTGGGTTATCACACTGTCCTTTCACACTCTGGGTCTGGGTACAGTGGGTTATCACACTGTCCTTTCACACTCTGGGTCTGGGTACAGTGGGTTATCACACTGCCATTTCACACTCTGGGACTGGGTACAGTGGGTTATCACACTGTCCTTTCACACTCTGGGACTGGGTGGTACCGTGGGTTATCACACTGTCCTTTCACACTCTGGGACTGGGTGGTGCAGTAGGTTATCACACTGTCCTTTCACACTTTGGGACTGGGTGGTGCAGTGGGTTATCACATTGTACATTCACACCTTTTTCGGCGCCTGGTCCGACAACGATTCAATTGAAACAATCTCATCTTTGTTTTCAGTTCCCTCCATGATCTTGTCCCTCTCTATCTCTGTAACCTCCTCTAGCCGTATAACCGTCCGAGATCTTCGTGTTTCTCCAATTCTGGCTTGTTGCCCATCCCTGATTTTAATCACTCCACCATTGATGGCTGTGCTTTCGGCTGCCTAGGCCCCAAGCTCTGGAATTCCCTCTCGAAACCTCTTCGCCTCTCGACCTCCCTCCCCTCCTTTGAGACTGTCCTTAAAACCTATCTGTTTAACCGTACTTTTGGTCATCTGGTCTAGTATCTCCTTGTATGGCTTTTCTTGTTAAATTTCGTTTGCTAACACTCCTGTGAAGTGCAAAGAACGTGAAGAGGTGAGCGCAGGCAGCGGAAGGCGCGCGCAGCAAACCAGCCCCACCGACTCCTTCCCTCGACGAATGTCTGTCCCACCTGTGACAGGGTCTGTGGTTCTCATATCGGACTGTTCAGCCATCAAAGAACTCACTACCTCGATTCCGAGAGACTGCCTATGATGATGATGAAGTGCCTTAGAATGTTTTAGCGTTAAAGGCGCTATATAAATACAAGGTTTAGTTGCGGTGTTGGTGAAGGCAGAGTAGATTTTACATCTCCCAGCACACGCTTCATTGTTGACAAAGTAACTGATGGGAGAGCCTTGTCCACAAATTGACAAAGCGGGTGAAGGGCTGAGGCCCACAGTACAAGACACTAGCATGCCTGATAACAGCGGGAGAGAAGATGACATAAACCGGGAAGCAGGGAATGAGGTGATGCCATGTTTGGATTTTCCAAATCCTGCAGATTTCAGGAGGAAAGGAAGTTTGAGAGATGTGTGAGGTTCCATAGTTTGGAGGCCCTGTGAAAGAAGGCGTTAGGAGTTGGATACAGTGCGCTAACTTTTCATTACAACACAGTGAGGGTTCCTCGAATAAGTCTGTAAGCAACTATTTCCAGCCACCGCCGCCCCCCCCCCCCCCCGTCAAAAAAAAAGTCTTGTATTTCTATCGTGCCTTTCACAATCTCAGGACATCCCAAAGCACTTTTTTGCAGCCATTGAAGTACTTTTGAAGTGTAGTCACTGTTGTAATGTAGGAAATGTGACGGCCAATTTGCGCACATCAAGCTCCCACAAACAAAAATGTGATAACGACCAGGTAATCTGTTTCAGTGATGTTGGTTGAGGGATAAATATTGGCCCCAGGACACCGGGGAGAACTGTCCTGCTCTGCTTCAAAATAGTTTCATGGGATCTTTTACGTCCGCCTGAGAGAGCAGACGGGGCCTCGGTTTTACATCTCATCCAAAAGACGGCACCTCCGACAGTGCCTCACTCCCTCAGTATTGCACTGGAGTGTCAGTCTCGATTTTTGTGCTTGAACCTGCAACCTTCTGACTCAGAGGCGAGTCAGAGTGTGCTACCCACTGAGCCACGATGCAGAGAGAAGACTGGAGCACGGCAAATTGAAAGTTTAGGAGGAGCAAGGCAGGAAAATTCAGAGGATCAATAGAAAAGCTTTATGAAGAAAACAGACATTAACGTGCTGCTTTTTCTGGTGCACAGGCTCCTACTGTAACCGAACCTGGGATGGATATCTATGTTGGGATGACTCTCCCACCAAATCAATCTCTGTGCAGCATTGCCCTGATTACTATAACGACTTTGATCCCTCGGGTAAGTCTGCAAACTGCTATTTCTTCCCCTCGAACATATCTTGAGCTTCAATCCATTATGTTGTGACCTGTGACCTATGACAGCACAAAGCCCAAGGGAAAAAAACAAACATGACTCCCCAATTAAAATACACACAAATTCTGCAGAATAACAGCCAACAAAGGCATCAGCTTTCAGACTTTAGGTTTTGCCATGCATGCTAATTGGATGATGGAGATCACACAATAGCCAATGGATTTTGAAGTTATCAAGTTACTGTAATGTATTATCAATAAAAAGATAAACTGTTGGAGATGCACAACAAAGCTGTTGCCATTGAAAAGAGAAAAGACAGCAAAACAAATGACATCCTATATGACTGTGACCATGGTGTATGCCCTCCTTATCTTTCTTGACTTGTCTGCAGCATTTGATATGGTTGACCACTCCATCCTCCTCCAACACCTCTCCACCATCGTCCAGCTGGGTGGGACTACACTCGCCTGGTTCCATTCTTAGCTATCTAATCGCAGCCAGAGAATCACCTGACAGCGCAGAGGCAGTGGAGGGTTCGAAAGTGGTGCTGGACTAGGAGAACTGGGTGCCATTAGTGTGGAAGCTGACCTCTTGTCTTCGATGATGTCACCGAGGGGCAGCATATAGATGAGTAAAAGAAGGGAACCAAGGATAGATCCTTGGAGGTCGCCAGAGGTTATGGTGCGGGGACAGGAAGAGATACCGTTGCAGGTGATTCTCTGGATAACTCCAGGACCGGATATCCTCCAGTAAAACATTAGGAAAATTGAATCCATTGTCTTCGGCCCCCACCACAAAATCCATGCACTTGCCACCAATTCCATCCCCCAGCCCGGCTACAGTCTCAGGTCGAAACTGGTTCGCAGCCTCGGCATCCTATTTGACCCCAAGCTGACCTTCCAACCCATGTCCTCTCTGTCACAAACATCGCCTACTTCTAACTCGGTAATATCATCCATCTCCACCCCTGCCTCAGCCCACAGACACCCACATCCTGAGAATGGAAAGAAGTTTTAAAAATACTGCAGGAAACAATGGGGCACCATTCTCGTGGGCCCAAGTGTGGTGCTGGTTTGCTCTGGTTAATGTGAGCTGAATCCTCCCTGAATTGATAGCCTCAGTTTCCCACAGCCATGGTCTTCCTTCGTCTGTGTGTGTGTGTGTTGCCCTTTACATTCTATCAGGCTTCTTGCAGTGGGCCGCTCCGACCTGTGTGAGAACACCACCGCAGGTCAGGGCTATAAATAGAGCTGAAGCGTCAGGCCTTGGAACATCGTGGGCGGAGGGCATAGGTCCAGAAGAGGCGAGGGCCCAGGGGCAGCACAGCCCAGCCCACACTGCGATATGTGTACGCACTCAGTCCGTGCAGCAGAGCAGGTCTCCAGTAGTCCTGGTTAACCCTTGCCACTGGATAAAGACCTAGCTCTGTCAAACCCGTGTGGTGGCTGATGTGCAACGGTCACCACACATTAAAAAAATCCACGCACAGGCATCTTCTACCCCCTCAACTGGAGTTCAGGACTGGAACATCGGGTCATTCATTGAAACATCTGTGAACTCGTGTGGAAGCAAGTCATCCTCGCTCGAGGGACTGCCTGTGATGATGATGATCAGGCTACTTGCGGTAATCTATTCTTGTGTGTTGAAGCAGATGATTTGCTTGACAGAGCTGTCTTTAACTCTCCCTTTTCCTGTTTAGAAAAGGTAACCAAGATCTGTACTGAAAATGGCTGGTGGTTTCGACACCCTATGAGCAACCGGACCTGGTCAAACTACACTCAGTGTACGGCCTACACCAGTGCCAAGATAAAGGTGAGAGGTTCTGCTGAAATCTGCAGCTCTTTGACTGAGGACTGGAAGCTGTATACACTCATTTGTAGTGGTAGAGCATCTCTGGCAAATGTAGCAAAATGCCAAGATGTCAAGTTGCAGGTGTGGTGGAGTCTGCCCACAGCGTTTTAGAAACTGACGATGCACACAGTGGGGGAATTACTGCAGGGATCTCCCGATCTCCGGCTGTTACTTCAGTAGGAAATTATGAGAACTCTTGAAAAACGCCTTATTCACCCGACATTGACAAAAAGGCAGTGGATGCTGGGTAATTGCAATTTTCAAGACAGAGATCAATAGATTTTTCTGAAATAAGGGTAACAAGGGATAGGGAACCAAGGCAGGTACATGAAGTTGAGGTACAGATCAGCCATGATCTAATTGAATAGGATTGAGGGGCTGAGTGATCTCCTCATGTTCCTATCACTTTATTTCACCTCCTCGTTCACCTCACATTATTTCCTCATTGATTTTTCAAAAAAGTGCTTGACAAAGTACCACATAATAGACTTGTTAGCAAGATTGAAGCCCATGGAATTAAAGGGACAGTGGCAGCATGGATACAAAACTGGCTAAGAACATAAGAACAGAAGGGGGTTGAAATTGCCCACTGCCGGAAACGAGGCGCACCGACCAGTTTCAATGCACAGTGCGGCCTAACCGTCGAAATTTAGCACTTAAGGGATTTTTTTCGAGCAGAGCGGAAGTGGCCTCATCATAGGGCTGGAAGTGGGGGCGGGGCGGAGTAGCCGAGGCTGTCAATCATTCGCGCCTTCAGTTAGAGGGGAGAGACGCTGCGAACTCTGCAGCCACTTCAGTGGCAAACACAGGGCCACCAGGGAGGGTTTCGGCCGGGCCAGCGGCCTGGCACCCTAGAGCGGGTGCCGGGCTGCCTGTTGGCGGCCCGGCCGAACCCGCGGCCATAATTGTTGATGGCATCGACGGCAGCATGCTCCCTTTTAAAGGTGGCCAGGTCGCCAAGCAACTGAAAGGGCACTGAAAGAAATAGCTGTTGGGGGCACTGACCGGCGGCAGGGCCACTCCCGTGGAGCAATACCGGGAAAGGAGCCATTTCCCGAGGGGCAATTTCATGAGGGGGTCCCCGCCAGCCAGTAAGGGGTCCACGTGCACATGCCGTAGCGGGAAATCTGGCGGAGCGGTCCCGGACACCGCTCCAAAACTGAGGAAGGCAATTTCCAAACTAGCGGCCCCTACGCGGAGATTCGGTGGCCATTCCACTTAGACCCGTGGCCACCACTTCCAGGCGGCCTCAGGCCTTATCGGAAGGAGAAATTTCGGCCTCAAGAAATAGGAGCAGGAGTAGGCCATTTGGCACCTCGAGCCTGCTCCTTCATTCAATATGATCATGGCTGATCTGATCGTGGATTCAGGTCCACTTCCTTGCCCACTCCCCATAACCCCTTAATACCCATCCCAGGTACATCACTAAACTCTCTTTCACTGCATTACCCATCCCTCGACACTGTCCCATCAAACACTCTCAGGGCAGGTACAGCACAGGGTTAGATACAGAGTAAAGCTCCCTCGACACTGTCCCATCAAACACTCTCAGGGCAGGTACAGCACAGGGTTAGATACAGAGTAAAGCTCCCTCTACACTGTCCCATCAAACTCTCCCAGGGCAGGTACAGGGGGTTAAATACAGAGTAAAGCTCCCTCGACATTGTCCCATCAAACACTCCCAGGGCAGGGACAGCACGGTGTTAGATACAGAGTAAAGCTCCCTCTACACTGTCCCTTCACACACTCCCAGGGCAGGTACAACACGGGTTAGATACAGAGTAAAGCTCCCACTACACTGTCCCATCAAACACTCCCAGGGCAGGTACAGCACGGGTTAGATACAGAGTAAAGCTCCTTCTACACTGTCCCATCAAACACTCCCAGGGCAGGTACAGCATGGGTTAGATACAGAGTAAAGCTCCCACTACACTGTCCCATCAAACACTCCAAGGGCAGGTAGAGCACGGGGTTAGATACAGAGTAAAGCTCCCTCTACACTGTCTCATCAAACACTCCCAGGGCAGGTGCAGCACGGGTTAGATACAGAGTAAAGCTCCCTCTACACTGTCCCATCAAACACTCCCAGGGCAGGTACAGCACAGGTTGGAGACACAGTAAAGCTCCCTCTACACTGTCCCATCAATCACTCCCAGGGCAGGTACAGCACGGGTTAGATACAGAGTAAAGCTCCTTCTACACTGTCCCATCAAACACTCATAGAGCAGGTACAGCACGGGTTAGATAAAGAGTAAAGCTGCCTGTACACTGTCCCATCAAACACTCCCAGGGCAGTTACAGCACGGGTTAGATACAGAGTAAAGCTCAATCTACACTGTCCCATCAAACACTCCCAGGGCTGGTGCAGCACAGGTTAGATACAGAGTAAAACTCCCACTACACTGTCCCATCACACATTCCCAGGGCTGGTACAGCACGGGTTAGATACAGAGTAAAGCTCCCACTACACTGTCCCATCAAACACTCCCAGGTAAGGTACAGCATGGGTTAGATACAGAGTAAAGCTCCCTCTACACTGTCCCATCAAACACTCCCAGAGCAGGGACAGGGGGTTAGATACAAACTAAATCTCCCTATACACTGGCCCATCAAACACTCGGAGGACAGGTACAGCACGGGGTTAGATACAGAGTAAAGTTCTCTCTACACTGTCCCATCAAACACTCCCAGGGCTGATACAGCACGGGGTTAGATACATAGTAAAGCTCCCACTACACTGTCCCATCACACACTCCCAGGGCAGGTACAACACAGGGTTAGATACAGAGTAAAGCTCCCTCTACACTGTCCCATCACACACTCCCAGGGCAGGTACAGCACGGGTTAGATGCAGAGTAAAGCTCCCACAACACTGTCCCATCAAACACTCCCAGGGCAGGTACAGCACGGGTTAGATACAGAGTAAAGCTCCCTCTACATTGTCCCATCAAACACTCCCAGGGCAGGTACAACACAGGGTTAGATACAGAGTAAAGCTCCCTCGACACTGTCCCATCAAACATTCCCAGGGCAGGTACAGCACGGTGTTAGATACAGAGTAAGCTCCCTCGACACTGTCCCATCAAACACTCACAGAGCAGGTACAGCACGGGGTTAGATACAGAGTAAAGCTCCCTCTACACTGTCTCATCAAACACTCCCAGGGCAGGTGCAGCACGGGTTAGATACAGAGTAAAGCTCCCTCTACACTGTCCCATCAAACACTCCCAGGGCAGGTACAGCACAGGTTGGAGACACAGTAAAGCTCCCTCTACACTGTCCCATCAATCACTCCCAGGGCAGGTACAGCACGGGTTAGATACAGAGTAAAGCTCCTTCTACACTGTCCCATCAAACACTCATAGAGCAGGTACAGCACGGGTTAGATAAAGAGTAAAGCTGCCTGTACACTGTCCCATCAAACACTCCCAGGGCAGTTACAGCACGGGTTAGATACAGAGTAAAGCTCCCTCTACACTGTCCCATCAAACACTCCCAGGGCTGGTGCAGCACGGGTTAGATACAGAGTAAAACTCCCTCTACATTGTGCCATCAAACACTCCCAGGGCTGGTGCAGCACGGGTGAGATACAGAGTAAATCTCCCTCGACACTGTCCCATCAAACACTCCCAGGGCAGGTACAGCACGGTGTTAGATACAATGTAAAGCTCCCTCGACACTGTCCCATCAAACACTCCCAGGGCTGGGACAGCACGGTGTTAAATACAGAGTAAAGCTCCCTCTACACTGTCCTATCAAATATACCCAGGGCAAGTACAGCACGGGTGAGATCCAGAGAAAAGGTCCCGCTACACTGTCCCATCAAACACTCCCAGGGCAGGCACAGCACGGGTTAGATACAGAGTAAAGCTCCCTCTACACTATCCCATCTAACTCTCCCAGGGCAGGTACAGCACGGGTTAGATACAGAGTAAAGCTCATTCTACACTGTCCCATCAAACATTTCCAGGGCAGGTACAGCACGGGTTAGATACAGAGTAAAACTCCCTCGACACTGTCCCATCAAACACTCCCAGGGCTGATACAGCACGGGGTTAGATACAGAGTAAAGCTCCCACTACACTGTCCCATCAAACGCTCCCAGGGCTGGTACAGGGGGTTAGATATAGAGTAAAGCTCCCTCTACACTGTCCCATCAAACACTCCCAGGGCAGGTACAACACGGGGTTAGATACAGAGTAAAGCTCCCAGAACACTGTCCCATCAAACACTTCCAGGGCAGGTACAGCACGGGGTTAGATACAGAGTAAAGCTCCCTCTACACTGTCCCATCAAACGCTCCCAGGGCTGGTACAGGGGGTTAGATATAGAGTAAAGCTCCCTCTACACTGTCGCATCAAACACTCCAAGGGCAGGTACAGCACGGTGTTAGATACAGAGTAAAGCTCCCTCTACACTGTTCCATCAAACACTCCCAGAGCAGGTTCAGCACGGGGTTAGATACAGAGTAAAGCTCCCTCGACACTGTCCCATCAAACATTTCCAGGGCAGGTACAGCACGGGTTAGATACAGAGTAAAGCTCCTTCTACACTGTCCCATCAAACACTCATAGAGCAGGTACAGCACGGTGTTAGATACAGAGTAAAACTCCCTCTACACTGTCCCATCAAACACTCTCAGGGCAGGTAGAGCACGGGGTTAGATACAGAGTAAAGCTCCCTCTACAATGTCCCATCAAAAACTCCCAGGGCAGGTACAACATGGTTTTAGATACAGAGTAAAGCTCCCTCTACACTATCCCGTCAAACATTTCCACGGCAGGTACAGCACGGGTTAGATACAGAGTAAAGGTCACTCTACGCTGTCCCATTGTCCCATCAAACACTCCCAGGGCAGGTACAGCACGGGTTAGATACAGAGTAAAGCTCCCTCTACATTGTCCCATCAAACACTCCCAGGGCAGGTACAACACAGGGTTAGATACAGAGTAAAGCTCCCTCGACACTGTCCCATCAAACATTCCCAGGGCAGGTACAGCACGGTGTTAGATACAGAGTAAGCTCCCTCGACACTGTCCCATCAAACACTCCCAGGGCAGGTACAGCACAGGTTGGAGACACAGTAAAGCTCCCTCTACACTGTCCCATCAATCACTCCCAGGGCAGGTACAGCACGGGTTAGATACAGAGTAAAGCTCCTTCTACACTGTCCCATCAAACATTCCCAGGGCAGGTACAGCACGGTGTTAGATACAGAGTAAAGCTCCCTCTGCACTGTCCCATCAAACATTCCCAGGGCAGGTACAGCACGGGGTTAGATACAGAGTAAAGCTCCCTCTGCACTGTCCCATCAAACATTCGCAGGGCAGCTACAGCACGTGTTATATACAGAGTACAGCTCCCTCTACACTGTCCCATCAAACTCTCCCAGGGCAGGTACAGCACGGGTTAGATGCAGAGTAAAGCTCCCACTACACTGTCCCATCAAACACTCCAAGGGCAGGTAGAGCACGGTGTTAGATACAGAGTAAAACTCCCTCTACATTGTGCCATCAAACACTCCCAGGGCTGGTGCAGCACGGGTGAGATACAGAGTAAATCTCCCTCGACACTGTCCCATCAAACACTCCCAGGGCAGGTACAGCACGGTGTTAGATACAATGTAAAGCTCCCTCGACACTGTCCCATCAAACACTCCCAGGGCTGGGACAGCACGGTGTTAAATACAGAGTAAAGCTCCCTCTACACTGTCCTATCAAATATACCCAGGGCAAGTACAGCACGGGTGAGATCCAGAGAAAAGGTCCCGCTACACTGTCCCATCAAACACTCCCAGGGCAGGCACAGCACGGGTTAGATACAGAGTAAAGCTCCCTCTACACTATCCCATCTAACTCTCCCAGGGCAGGTACAGCACGGGTTAGATACAGAGTAAAGCTCATTCTACACTGTCCCATCAAACATTTCCAGGGCAGGTACAGCACGGGTTAGATACAGAGTAAAACTCCCTCGACACTGTCCCATCAAACACTCCCAGGGCTGATACAGCACGGGGTTAGATACAGAGTAAAGCTCCCACTACACTGTCCCATCAAACACTCCCAGGGCAGGTACAACACGGGGTTAGATACAGAGTAAAGCTCCCAGAACACTGTCCCATCAAACACTTCCAGGGCAGGTACAGCACGGGGTTAGATACAGAGTAAACCTCCCTCTACACTGTCCCATCAAACGCTCCCAGGGCTGGTACAGGGGGTTAGATATAGAGTAAAGCTCCCTCTACACTGTCCCATCAAACACTCCCAGGGCAGGTACAACACGGGGTTAGATACAGAGTAAAGCTCCCAGAACACTGTCCCATCAAACACTTCCAGGGCAGGTACAGCACGGGGTTAGATACAGAGTAAAGCTCCCTCTACACTGTCCCATCAAACGCTCCCAGGGCTGGTACAGGGGGTTAGATATAGAGTAAAGCTCCCTCTACACTGTCGCATCAAACACTCCAAGGGCAGGTACAGCACGGTGTTAGATACAGAGTAAAGCTCCCTCTACACTGTTCCATCAAACACTCCCAGAGCAGGTTCAGCACGGGGTTAGATACAGAGTAAAGCTCCCTCGACACTGTCCCATCAAACATTTCCAGGGCAGGTACAGCACGGGTTAGATACAGAGTAAAGCTCCTTCTACACTGTCCCATCAAACACTCATAGAGCAGGTACAGCACGGTGTTAGATACAGAGTAAAACTCCCTCTACACTGTCCCATCAAACACTCCCAGGGCAGGTAGAGCACGGGGTTAGATACAGAGTAAAGCTCCCTCTACAATGTCCCATCAAAAACTCCCAGGGCAGGTACAACATGGTTTTAGATACAGAGTAAAGCTCCCTCTACACTATCCCGTCAAACATTTCCACGGCAGGTACAGCACGGGTTAGATACAGAGTAAAGATCCCTCTACGCTGTCCCATTGTCCCATCAAACACTCCCAGGGCAGGTACAGCACGGGTTAGATACAGAGTAAAGCTCCCTCTACATTGTCCCATCAAACACTCCCAGGGCAGGTACAACACAGGGTTAGATACAGAGTAAAGCTCCCTCGACACTGTCCCATCAAACATTCCCAGGGCAGGTACAGCACGGTGTTAGATACAGAGTAAGCTCCCTCGACACTGTCCCATCAAACACTCCCAGAGCAGGTACAGCACGGGGTTGGAAACAGAGTAAAGCTCCCTCTACACTGTCTCATCAAACACTCCCAGGGCAGGTGCAGCACGGGTTAGATACAGAGTAAAGCTCCCTCTACACTGTCCCATCAAACACTCCCAGGGCAGGTACAGCACAGGTTGGAGACACAGTAAAGCTCCCTCTACACTGTCCCATCAATCACTCCCAGGGCAGGTACAGCACGGGTTAGATACAGAGTAAAGCTCCTTCTACACTGTCCCATCAAACATTCCCAGGGCAGGTACAGCACGGTGTTAGATACAGAGTAAAGCTCCCTCTGCACTGTCCCATCAAACATTCCCAGGGCAGGTACAGCACGGGGTTAGATACAGAGTAAAGCTCCCTCTGCACTGTCCCATCAAACATTCGCAGGGCAGCTACAGCACGTGTTATATACAGAGTACAGCTCCCTCTACACTGTCCCATCAAACTCTCCCAGGGCAGGTACAGCACGGGTTAGATGCAGAGTAAAGCTCCCACTACACTGTCCCATCAAACACTCCAAGGGCAGGTAGAGCACGGTGTTAGATACAGAGTAAAGCTCCCTCTACACTGTCCCATCAAACATTCCCAGGCCAGGTACAGCACGGTGTTAGATACAGAGTAAGCTCCCTCGACACTGTCCCATCAAACACTCCCAGAGCAGGTACAGCACGGGGTTAGATACAGAGTAAAGCTCCCTCTACACTGTCTCATCAAACACTCCCAGGGCAGGTGCAGCACGGGTTAGATACAGAGTAAAGCTCCCTCTACACTGTCCCATCAAACACTCCCAGGGCAGGTACAGCACAGGTTGGAGACACAGTAAAGCTCCCTCTACACTGTCCCATCAATCACTCCCAGGGCAGGTACAGCACGGGTTAGATACAGAGTAAAGCTCCTTCTACACTGTCCCATCAAACACTCATAGAGCAGGTACAGCACGGGTTAGATAAAGAGTAAAGCTGCCTGTACAATTTCCCATCAAACACTCCCAGGGCAGTTACAGCACGGGTTAGATACAGAGTAAAGCTCCCTCTACACTGTCCCATCAAACACTCCCAGGGCTGGTGCAGCACGGATTAGATACAGAGTAAAACTCCCACTACACTGTCCCATCACACATTCCCAGGGCTGGTACAGCACGGGTTAGATACAGAGTAAAGCTCCCACTACACTGTCCCATCAAACACTCCCAGGTAAGGTACAGCATGGGTTAGATGCAGAGTAAAGCTCCCTCTACACTGTCCCATCAAACACTCCCAGAGCAGGGACAGGGGGTTAGATACAAACTAAATCTCCCTATACACTGGCCCATCAAACACTCGGAGGACAGGTACAGCACGGGGTTAGATACAGAGTAAAGTTCTCTCTACACTGTCCCATCAAACACTCCCAGGGCTGATACAGCACGGGGTTAGATACATAGTAAAGCTCCCACTACACTGTCCCATCACACACTCCCAGGGCAGGTACAACACAGGGTTAGATACAGAGTAAAGCTCCCTCTACACTGTCCCATCACACACTCCCAGGGCAGGTACAGCACGGGTTAGATGCAGAGTAAAGCTCCCACAACACTGTCCCATCAAACACTCCCAGGGCAGGTACAGCACGGGTTAGATAGAGTAAAGCTCCCTCTACATTGTCCCATCAAACACTCCCAGGGCAGGTACAACACAGGGTTAGATACAGAGTAAAGCTCCCTCGACACTGTCCCATCAAACATTCCCAGGGCAGGTACAGCACGGTGTTAGATACAGAGTAAGCTCCCTCGACACTGTCCCATCAAACACTCCCAGAGCAGGTACAGCACGGGGTTGGAAACAGAGTAAAGCTCCCTCTACACTGTCCCATCAATCACTCCCAGGGCAGGTACAGCACGGGTTAGATACAGAGTAAAGCTCCTTCTACACTGTCCCATCAAACACTCCCAGGGCAGTTACAGCACGGGTTAGATACAGAGTAAAGCTCCCTCTACACTGTCCCATCAAACACTCCCAGGGCTGGTGCAGCACGGGTTAGATACAGAGTAAAACTCCCTCTACATTGTGCCATCTGTCGAAATCTCGACCTCAGAAAAGAATGACTCCGACACTTACAGCTCCGATAGAAGTTTCCCTTTTAATTTACTTGCTCGCAAGGGGTAGGTTTCACTCAGTCAAGGGCTAAATGAACACCTCCGCAATGGTACAGCTTCACAAGATATTTATACAGTAAAACCCAAGTTCTGGCCTCTCCCTGTGTATTGCTCTGTCTCACAGTCAGTGAATACAAATAAAGAGTTAATTACTATATCCTGGTCCTGACATGGTGTCGAGATATTTCCTTTTGTCAGGGTTATCAGAAAGCCAAACGGCCATTACTCCATGAGTCATAGGTAATGGGCTATCACCTGTCTTGTATTGTGTCAGGATTATCCAATTTCCTGGTCAGTTTACCTGTTTGCTTCAAATGGATGAGGTAAAGGAAAGAGATAATGGCTAGAAGATAAGGGTGGGGTGACATGGAACTCCTGTAGTGTAGACAATAGGAGAGCACCATGGGGGCTACTTGTCTCAGCATGACTTGTCTCCTAGCTGTCTGATAACCATCAGCCATCTAACAGCAGGTTTGGCTGTTTATGCAAGCTGGCTGCTAAAATGCAGAAAGTTCTGGAAGGGCCAGGACTCCATTTTAATCAAAAGGCACACAAATACCGTATGGTATCAGCTTAGATAAAAATACATTTCCACACATCAAACACTCCCAGGGCTGGTGCAGCACGGGTGAGATACAGAGTAAATCTCCCTCGACACTGTCCCATCAAACACTCCCAGGGCAGGTACAGCACGGTGTTAGATACAATGAAAAGCTCCCTCGACACTGTCCCATCAAACACTCCCAGGGCTGGGACAGCACGGTGTTAAATACAGAGTAAAGCTCCCTCTACACTGTCCTATCAAATATACCCAGGGCAAGTACAGCACGGGTTAGATCCAGAGAAAAGGTCCCGCTACACTGTCCCATCAAACACTCCCAGGGCAGGCACAGCACGGGTTAGATACAGAGTAAAGCTCCCTCTACACTATCCCATCAAACTCTCCCAGGGCAGGTACAGCACGGGTTAGATACAGAGTAAAGCTCATTCTACACTGTCCCATCAAACATTTCCAGGGCAGGTACAGCACGGGTTAGATACAGAGTAAAGCTCCTTCTACACTGTCCCATCAAACACTCCCAGGGCTGATACAGCACGGGGTTAGATACAGAGTAAAGCTCCCACTACACTGTCCCATCACACACTCCCAGGGCTGGCACAGCACGGGGTCAAATACAGAGTAAAGCTCCCACTACACTGTCCCATCAAACACTCCCAGGTAAGGTACAGCACGGGTTAGGTACAGAGTAAAGCTCCCTCTACACTGTCCCATCAAACACTCCCAGGGCAGGTACAACACGGGGTTAGATACAGAGTAAAGCTCCCAGAACACTGTCCCATCAAACACTTCCAGGGCAGGTACAGCACGGGGTTAGATACAGAGTAAAGCTCCCTCTACACTGTCCCATCAAACGCTCCCAGGGCTGGTACAGCACGGGTTTAGATACAGAGTAAAGCTCCCACTACACTGCCCCATGACACACTCCCAGGGCAGGTTCAGGGGTTAGATACAGAGTAAAGCTCCCTCTACACTGTCGCATCAAACACTCCAAGGGCAGGTACAGCACGGTGTTAGATACAGAGTAAAGCTCCCTCTACACTGTCCCATCAAACACTCCCAGAGCAGGTTCAGCACGGGGTGAGATACAGAGTAAAGCTCCCTCTACACTGTCCCATCAAACATTTCCAGGGCTGGTACAGCACGGGTTAGATACAGAGTAAAGCTCCCACTACACTGTCCCATCAAACACTCCCAGGTAAGGTACAGCATGGGTTAGATACAGAGTAAAGCTCCCTCTACACTGTCCCATCAAACACTCCCAGAGCAGGGACAGGGGGTTAGATACAAACTAAATCTCCCTATACACTGGCCCATCAAACACTCGGAGGACAGGTACAGCACGGGGTTAGATACAGAGTAAAGTTCTCTCTACACTGTCCCATCAAACACTGCCAGGGCTGATACAGCACGGGGTTAGATACATAGTAAAGCTCCCACTACACTGTCCCATCACACACTCCCAGGGCAGGTACAACACAGGGTTAGATACAGAGTAAAGCTCCCTCTACACTGTCCCATCACACACTCCCAGGGCAGGTACAGCACGGGTTAGATGCAGAGTAAAGCTCCCACAACACTGTCCCATCAAACACTCCCAGAGCAGGTACAGCACGGGGTTAGATACAGAGTAAAGCTCCCTCTACACTGTCTCATCAAACACTCCCAGGGCAGGTGCAGCACGGGTTAGATACAGAGTAAAGCTCCCTCTACACTGTCCCATCAAACACTCCCAGGGCAGGTACAGCACAGGTTGGAGACACAGTAAAGCTCCCTCTACACTGTCCCATCAATCACTCCCAGGGCAGGTACAGCACGGGTTAGATACAGAGTAAAGCTCCTTCTACACTGTCCCATCAAACACTCATAGAGCAGGTACAGCACGGGTTAGATAAAGAGTAAAGCTGCCTGTACACTGTCCCATCAAACACTCCCAGGGCAGTTACAGCACGGGTTAGATACAGAGTAAAGCTCCCTCTACACTGTCCCATCAAACACTCCCAGGGCTGGTGCAGCACGGGTGAGATACAGAGTAAATCTCCCTCGACACTGTCCCATCAAACACTCCCAGGGCAGGTACAGCACGGTGTTAAATACAGAGTAAAGCTCCCTCTACACTGTCCTATCAAATATACCCAGGGCAAGTACAGCACGGGTTAGATCCAGAGAAAAGGTTCCGCTACACTGTCCCATCAAACACTCCCAGGGCAGGCACAGCACGGGTTAGATACAGAGTAAAGCTCATTCTACACTGTCCCATCAAACATTTCCAGGGCAGGTACAGCACGGGTTAGATACAGAGTAAAGCTCCCACTACACTGTCCCATCAAACACTCCCAGGGCTGATACAGCACGGGGTTAGATACAGAGTAAAGCTCCCACTACACTGACCCATCAAACACTCCCAGGGCTGGCACAGCACGGGTTAGATACAGAGTAAAGGTCCCTCTACGCTGCCCATTGTCCCATCAAACACTCCCAGGGCAGGGACAGCACGGGGTTAGATACAGAGTAAAGCTCCCTCTGCACTGTCCCATCAAACATTCCCAGGGAATGTACAGCACGGGGTTAGGTACAGAGTAAAGCTCCCTCTACGCTGTCCCATCAAAGACTCCCAGGGCAGGTACAGCACGGGGTTAGATACAGAGTACAGCTCCCTCTACACTGTCCCATCAAACACTCCCGGGTCAGGTACAGCACGTGTTACATACAGAGTAAAGCTAACTCTACACTGTCCCATCAAACACTCCCAGGGCAAGTACAGCACGGGTTAGATACAGACTGAAGCTCCCTCTACACTGTCCCATCAATCACACCAGGGCAGGTACAGCACGGGTTAGATGCAGAGTAAATCTGCTTCAACACTGTCCCATCAAGCACTCCCAGGGCAGGTACAGCACGGTGTTAGAAACAGAGTAAAGCTCCCTCTACACAGTCCCATCGAACACTCCCAGGGGAGGTACAGCACGGGTTAGATACAGAGTAAAGCTCCTTCTACACTGTCCCATCAAACATTCCCAGGGCAGGGAGAGCACAGGTTAGATACAGAGTAAAACTCACTCGACACTGTCCCATCAATCACTCCCAGGGCAGGTACAGCACGGGTTAGATACAGAGTAAAGCTCCCTCTACACAGTCCCATCGAACACTCCCAGGGCAGGTACAGCACGGGTTAGATACAGAGTAAAGCTCCCTCTGTACTGTCCCATCAAACATTCCCAGGGCAGGTACAGCACGGTGTTAGATACAGAGTAAAGCTCCCTCTGCACTGTCCCATCAAACATTCCCAGGGCAGGTACAGCACGGGGTTAGATACAGAGTAAAGCTCCCTCTGCACTGTCCCATCAAACATTCGCAGGGCAGCTACAGCACGTGTTATATACAGAGTAAAGCTCCCTCTACACTGTCCCATCAAACACTCCCAGGGCAGGTACAGCATGGGTTAGAGACAGAGTAAAGCTCCCTCTACACTGTCCCATCAAACACTCCCAGGGCAGTTACAGCACGGGTTAGATACCGAGTAAAGCTCCCTCTACACTGTCCCATCAAACATTCCCAGGGCAGGTACAGCACGGTGTTAGATACAGAGTAAAGCTCCCTCTACACTGTCCCATCAAACACTTCCAGGGCAGGTACAGCACGGGTTACATATAGAGTAAAGCTCCCTCTCCACTGTCCCATCAAACACTCCCAGGGCAGGTACAACATGGGTTAGAGACAGAGTAAAGCCCCCTCTACACTGTCCCATCAAGCACTCCCAGGGCAGGTACAGCACGGTGTTAGATACAGAGTAAAGCTCCCTCTACACTGTCCCATCAAACACTCCCAGGGCAGGTACAGCACGGGGTTAGGTACAGAGTAAAGCTCCCTCTACACTGTCCCATCAAACACTCCCAGGGCAGGTACAGCACGGGTTAGATACCGAGTAAAGCTCCCTCTACACTGTCCCATCAAACATTCCCAGGGCAGGTACAGCACGGTGTTAGATACAGAGTAAAGCTCCCTCTACACTGTCCCATCAAACACTTCCAGGGCAGGTACAGCACGGGTTACATACAGAGTAAAGCTCCCTCTCCACTGTCCCATCAAACACTCCCAGGGCAGGTACAACATGGGTTAGAGACAGAGTAAAGCCCCCTCTACACTGTCCCATCAAACACTCCCAGGGCAGGTACAGCACGGTGTTAGATACAGAGTAAAGCTCCCTCGACACTGTCCCATCAAACACTCCCAGGGCAGGTAGAGCACGGGGTTAGATACAGAGTAAAGCTCCCTCTACAATGTCCCATCAAAAACTCCCAGGGCAGGTACAACATGGTTTTAGATACAGAGTAAAGCTCCCTCTACACTATCCCATCAAACATTTCCACGGCAGTTACAGCACAGGTTAGATACAGAGTAAAGGTCCCTCTACGCTGTCCCATTGTCCCATCAAACACTCCCAGGGCAGGGACAGCACGGGGTTAGATACAGAGTAAAGCTCCCTCTTCACTGTCCCATCAAACATTCCCAGGGCATGTACAGCACGGGGTTAGGTACAGAGTAAAGCTCCCTCTACGCTGTCCCATCAAAGACTCCCAGGGCAGGTACAGCACGGGGTTAGATACAGAGTACAGCTCCCTCTACACTGTCCCATCAAACACTCCCGGGTCAGGTACAGCACGTGTTACATACAGAGTAAAGCTAACTCTACACTGTCCCATCAAACACTCCCAGGGCAGGTACAGCATGTGTTGGATACACAGTAAAGCTCCCTCGACACTGTCCCATCAATCACTCCCAGCGCAGGTACAGCACGGGTTAGATACAGAGTAAAGCTCCCTCTGCACTGTCCCATCAAACACTCGCAGGGCAGGTACAGGGGTTAGATACAGAGTAAAGGTCCCTCTCCACTGTCTCATCAAACACTCCCAGGGCAGGTGCAGCACGGGTTAGATAGAGAGTAAAGCTCCCTCTACACTGTCCCATCAAACACTCCCAGGGCAGGTGCAGCACGGGTCAGATACAGAGTAAAGCTCACTCTACACTGTCCCATCAAACATTTCCAGGGCAGGTACAGCACGGGTTAAATACAGAGTAAAGCTCCTTCTACACTGTCCCATCAAACACTCATAGAGCAGGCACAGCACGGGTTAGATCAAGAGTAAAGCAGTGCACACTGTCCCATCGAACATTCCCAGGGCAGGTACAGCACGGGGTTAGGTACAGAGTAAAGCTCCCTCTACACTGTCCCATCAAACACTCCCATAGCAGGTACAGCACGGGTTAGATACAGAGTAAAGCTCCCTCTACACTGTCCCATCAAACATGCCCAGGGCAGGTACAACACGGTGTTAGATACAGAGTAAAGCTCCCTCTACACTGTCCCATCAAACATTTCCAGGGCAGGTACAGCACGGGTTACATACAGAGTAAAGCTCCCTCTACACTGTCCCATCAAACACTCCCAGGGCAGGTACAGCACGGGTTAGATACAGAGTAAAGCTCCTTCTACACTGTCCCATCAAACACTCCCAGGGCAGGGACAGCACGGTGTTAGATACAGAGTAAAGCTCCCTCTACACTGTCCCTTCACACACTCCCAGGGCAGGTACAGCACGGGGTGAGATACAGAGTAAAGCTCCCAATACACTGTCCCATCAAACACTCCCAGGACTGGTACAGCACAGGGTGAGATACAGACTACAGATCCCTCTACACTGTCCCATCAAACACTCCCAGGGCAGTTAAAACACGGGGTGAGATAAAGAGTAAAGCTCCCTCTACGCTGTCCCATCAAACACTCCCAGGGCAGGTACCTCACAGGGTTAGATACAGAGTAAAGCTCCCTCTACATTGTCCCATCAAACACTCTCAGGGCAGGTACAGCACGGGTGTTAGATACAGAGTAAAACTCCCTCTACATTGTCCCATCAAACACTCCCAGGGCAGGGACAACACGGGGTTAGATACAGAGTAAAGCTCCCTCTGCACTGTCCCATCAAACACTCCCAGGGCAGGTACAGCACGGGTTAGATACAGAGTAAAGCTCACTCTACACTGTCCCATCACACACTCCCAGGGCTGGTGCAGCACGTGTTAGATACAGAGTAAAGCTCCCTCTACACTGTCCCATCAAACACTCCCAGGGCAGGTACAACACTGGGTTAGATACAGAGTAAAGCTCCCTCTACACTGTCCCATCAAACATTTCCAGGGCAGGTACAGCACGGGTTACATACACAGTAAAGCTCCCTCTACACTGTCCCATCAAACACTCCCAGGGCAGGTACAGCACGGGTTAGGTACAGAGTAAAGCTCCCTCTACACTGTCCCATCAAACACTCCCAGGGCAGGTACAGCACGGGTTAGATACCGAGTAAAGCTCCCTCTACACTGTCCCATCAAACATTCCCAGGGCAGGTACAGCACGGTGTTAGATACAGAGTAAAGCTCCCTCTACACTGTCCCATCAAACACTTCCAGGGCAGGTACAGCATGGGTTAGAGACAGAGTAAAGCCCCCTCTACACTGTCCCATCAAACACTCCCAGGGCAGGTACAGCACGGTGTTAGATACAGTGTAAAGCTCCCTCTACAATGTCCCATCAAAAACTCCCAGGGCAGGTACAACATGGTTTTAGATACAGAGTAAAGCTCCCTCCACACTATCCCATCAAACATTTCCACGGCAGTTACAGCACAGGTTAGATACAGAGTAAAGGTCCCTCTACACTGTCCCATTGTCCCATCAAACACTCCCAGTGTAGGTACAGGGGTTTAGATACAGAGTAAAGCTCCCTCTACACTGTCCCATCAAACACTCCCAGGGTAGGTACAGGGGTTTAGATACAGAGTAAAGCTCCCTCTACACTGTCCCATCAAACAATCCCAGGGCAGGTACAGCACGGGTTAGATACAGAGTAAAGCTCCTTCTACACTGTCCCATCAAACACTCCCAGGGCAGGTACAGCACGGTGTTAGATACAGAGTAAAGCTCCCTCTAGGCTGTCCCAGCAAACACTTCCAGGTCAGGTGCAGCACGGGGTGAGATACAGACTACAGATCCCTCTACACTGTCCCATCAAACACTCTCAGGGCAGGTACAGCACAGGTGTTAGATACAGAGTAAAACTCCCTCTACATTGTCCCATCAAACACTCCCAGGGCAGGGACAACACGGGGTTAGATACAGAGTAAAGCTCCCTCTGCACTGTCCCATCAAACACTCCCAGGGCAGGTGCAGCACGGGTTAGATACAGAGTAAAGCTCCCTCTACACTGTCCCATCAAGCACTCCCAGGGCAGTTATAGTACGGGTTAGATACAGAGTAAAGCTCCCTCTACACTGTCCCATCAAACACTCCCAGGGCAGGTACATCACGGTGTTAAATACAGAGTAAAGCTCCCTCGACACTGTCCCATGAAACATTCCCAGGGCAGGGACAACACGGGGTTAGATACAGAGTAAAGCTCCCTCTACACTGTCCCATCAAACATTTCCAGGGCAGGTACAGCACGGGTTACATACACAGTAAAGCTCCCTCTACACTGTCCCATCAAACACTCCCAGGGCAGGTACAGAACGGGTTAGATACAGAGTAAAGCTCCCTCTGCATTTTCCCATCAAAATCTCCCAGGGCAGATACAGCACGGGGTTAGATACAGATTAAAGCTCCCGCTACACTGTCCCATCAAACACTCCTCGGGCAGGTACAGCACGGTGTTAGATACAAAGTAAAGCTCCCTCTATACTGTCCCATCAAACACTCCCAGGGCAGGTACAGCACGGGTTAGATACAGACTGAAGCTCCCTCTACACTGTCCCATCAAACATTCCCAGGACAGGTACAGCACGGTGTTAGATACAGAGTAAAGCTCACTCTACACTGTCCCATCAAATACTCCTCCGGCTGGTACAGCACGGTGTTAGATACAGAGTAAAGCTCCCACTACACTGTCCCATCAAACACTCCCAGGGCAGGTACAGCACGGGTTAGATACAGAGTAAAGCTCCCACTACACTGTCCCATCAAACACTCCCAGGGCAGGTACAGCACGGGTTAGATACAGAGTAAAGCTCCTTCTACACTGTCCCATCAAACACTCCCAGGGCAGGTACAGCACGGGTTAGATACAGAGTAAAGCTCCCACTACACTGTCCCATCAAACACTCCCAGGGCAGGTACAGCACGGGTTAGATACAGAGTAAAGCTCCTTCTACACTGTCCCATCAAACACTCCCAGGGCAGGTACAGCACGGTGTTAGATACAGAGTAAAGCTCCCTCCACACTGTCCCTTCACACACTCCCAGGGCAGGTACAGCACGGGGTGAGATACAGAGTAAAGCTCCCACTAAACTGTCCCATCAAACACTCGCAGGGCTGGTACAGCACGGGGTTAGAAACAGAGTAAAACTCCCACTACACTGTCCCATCACACATTCCCAGGGTTGGTACAGCACGGGTTAGATACAGAGTAAAGCTCCCACTACACTGTCCCATCAAACACTCCCAGGTAAGGTACAGCATGGGTTAGATACAGAGTAAAGCTCCCTCTACACTGTCCCATCAAACACTCCCAGAGCAGGGACAGGGGGTTGGATGCAAACTAAATCTCCCTCTACACTGCCCATTAAACACTCGCAGGACAGGTACAGCACGGGGTTAGATACAGAGTAAAACTCCCTCTACACTGTCCCATCAAACACTCCCAGGGCAGGTACAGCATGTGTTGGATACACAGTAAAGCTCCCTCGACACTGTCCCATCAATCACTCCCAGCGCAGGTACAGCACGGGTTCGATACAGAGTAAAGCTCACTCTACACTGTCCCATCAAACATTCCCAGGGCAAGTACAGCACGGGTTAGATACAGAGTAAAGCTCCCACTACACTGTCCCATCAAATACTCCTCCGGCTGGTACAGCACGGTGTTAGAAACAGAGTAAAGCTCCCTCTACACAGTCCCATCGAACACTCCCAGGACAGGTACAGCACGGGTTAGATACAGAGTAAAGCTCCCTCTACACTGTCCCATCAAACACTCCCAGGGCAGGTACAGCACGGGTTACATACAGAGTAAAGCTCCCTCTACACTGTACCTTCACACACTCCCAGGGCAAGTACAGCACGGGTTAGATACAGAGTAAAGCTCCCACTACACTGTCCCATCAAACACTCCCAGGGCTGGTACAGCACGGGTTAGATACAGACTAAAGCTCCCTCGACATTGTCCCATCAAACACTCCCAGGGCAGGTACAACACGGGGTTAGATACAGAGTAAAGCTCCCTCTACACTGTCCCATCACACACTCGCAGGGCAGGTACAGGGGTTAGATACAGAGTAAAGGTCCCTCTACACTGTCTCATCAAACATTCCCAGGGCAGGTGCTGCACGGGTTAGATAGAGAGTAAAGCTCCCTCTACACTGTCCCATCAAACACTCATAGAGCAGGCACAGCACGGGTTAGATCAAGAGTAAAGCAGTGCACACTGTCCCATCGAACACTCCCAGGGCAGGTACAGCACGGGGTTAGGTACAGAGTAAAGCTCCCTCTACACTGTCCCATCAAACACTCCCAGGGCAGGTACAGCACGGGTTAGATACAGAGTAAAGCTCCCTCTACACTGTCCCATCAAACATGCCCAGGGCAGGTACAGCACGGTGTTAGATACAGAGTAAAGCTCCCTCTACACTGTCCCATCAAACATTTCCAGGGCAGGGACAGCACGGTGTTAGATACAGAGTAAAGCTCCCTCTACACTGTCCCTTCACACACTCCCAGGGCAGGTACAGCACGGGGTGAGATACAGAGTAAAGCTCCCACTACACTGTCCCATCAAACACTCCCAGGACTGGTACAGCACGGGGTTAGAAACAGAGTTAAACTTCCACTACACTGTCCCATCACACATTCCCAGGGCTGGTACAGCACGGGTTAGATACAGAATAAAGCTCCCACTACACTGTCCCATCAAACACTCCCAGGTAAGGTACAGCATGGGTTAGATACAGAGTAAAGCTCCCTCTACACTGTCCCATCAAACACTCCCAGAGCAGGGACAGGGGGTTAGATACAAACTAAATCTCCCTGTACACTGGCCCATTAAACACTCGCAGGACAGGTACAGCACGGGGTTAGATACAGAGTAAAGCTCCCTCTACACTGTCCCATCAAACACTCCCAGGTCTGATACAGCACGGGGTTAGATACAGAGTAAAGCTCCCTCTACACTGTCCCATTAAACACTCCCATGGCAGGTACAGCACGCTGTTAGATACAGAGTAAAGCTCCCTCTACACTATCCCATCAAACTCTCCCAGGGCAGGTACAGCACGGGTTAGATACAGAGTAAAGCTCATTCTACACTGTCCCATCAAACATTTCCAGGGCAGGTACAGCACGGGGTGAGATACAGAGTAAAGCTCCCACCACACTGTCCCATCAAACACTCCCAGGGCTGGTACAGCACGGGGTTAGATACAGAGTAAAACTCCCACTACACTGTCCCATCACACATTCCCAGGGCTGGTACAGCACGGGTTAGATACAGAGTAAAACTCCATCGACACTGTCCCATCAAACACTCCCAGGGCTGATACAGCACGGGGTTAGGTACAGAGTAAAGCTCCCACTACACTGTCCCATCAAACACTCCCAGGTAAGGTACAGCACGGGTTAGGTACAGAGTAAAGCTCCCTCTACACTGTCCCATCACACACTCCCAGGGCAGGTACAGCACGGGGTTAGGTACAGAGTAAAGCTCCCTCTACGCTGTCCCATCAAAGACTCCCAGGGCAGGTACAGCACGGGGTTAGGTACAGAGTACAGCTCCCTCTACACTGTCCCATCAAACACTCCCGGGTCAGGTACAGCACGTGTTACATACAGAGTAAAGCTAACTCTACACTGTCCCATCAAACACTCCCAGGGCAGGTACAGCATGTGTTGGTTACACATTAAAGCTCCCTCGACACTGTCCCATCAATCACTCCCAGGGCAGGTACAGCACGGGTTCGATACAGAGTAAAGCTCCCTCGAAATTGTCCCATCAAACACTCCGAGGGCAGGCACAACACGGTGTTAGATACAGAGTAAAGCTCCCTCTACACTGTCCCATCAAACATTCCCAGGGCAGATACAGCACGGGGTGAGATTCAGAGTAAAGCTCCCTCTGCACTGTCCCATCAAACATTCCCAGGGCAGCTACAGCACGTGTTAGAGACAGAGTAAAGCCCCATCTACACTGTCCCATCAAACACTCCCAGGGCAGCTACAGCACGTGTTAGAGACAGAGTAAAGCCCCATCTACACTGTCCCATCAAACACCCCCAGGGCAGGTACAGCACGGGTTACATACACAGTAAAGCTCCCTCTGCACTGTCCCATCAAACACTCCCAGGGCAAGTACAGCACGGGTTAGATACAGAGTAAAGTTCCCTCTGCATTGTCCCATCAAAATCTCCTAGGGCAGGTGCAGCACGGTGTTAGATACAGAGTAAAGCCCCATCTACACTGTCCCATCAAACACTCCCAGGGCAGGTACAGCATGTGTTGGTTACACATTAAAGCTCCCTCGACACTGTCCCATCAATCACTCCCAGGGCAGGTACAGCACGGGTTCGATACAGAGTAAAGCTCCCGCTACACTGTCCCATCAAACACTCCTCGGGCAGGTACAGCACGGTGTTAGATACAGAGTAAAGCTCCCTCGATACTGTCCCATCAAACACTCCCAGGGCAGGGACAACACGGCGTTAGATACAGAGTAAAACTCCATCTCCACTGTCCCATCAAACACTCCCAGGGCAGGTACAGCACGGGTTAGATACAGACTAAAGCTCCCTCTACACTGTCCCATCAAATACTCCCAGGGCAGGTACAGCACGGGGTTAGATACAGAATAAAGCTCCCTCTACACTGTCCCATCAAACACTCCCAGGGCATGTACAGTACGGGTTAGAAACCGAGTAAAGTTCCTCTGCACTGTCCCATCAAATATTCCCAGGGCAGATACAGCACGGGTTAGATACAGAGTAAAGCTCCCTCTACACTGTCCCATCAAACACTCCCAGTCCAGGTACAACATGGGTTAGATACAGAGTAAAGCTCCCTCTACACTGTCCCATCAAACACTAACATGGCAGTTACAGCACGGTGTTCGATGCAGAGTAAAGCTCCCTCGACACTGTCCCATCAAACACTCCCAGGGCAGGAACAGCACGGTGTTAGATACAGAGTAAAGCTCCCTCTACACTGTCCCATCAAACATTTCCAGGGCAGGTACAGCACGGGTTAGAGACAGAGTAAAGCTCCCTCTACACTGTCCCATCAAACATTTCCAGGGCAGGTACAGCACGGGTTAGAGACAGAGTAAAGCTCCTTCGACACTGTCCCATCAAATACTCCCAGGGCAGGTAGAGCACGGGTGTTAGATACAGAGTAAAACTCCCTCTACATTGTCCCATCAAACACTCCCAGGGCAGGTACAACACGGGGTGAGACACAGAGTAAAGCTCCCTCTACACTGTCCGATCAAACATTCCCAGGGCAGGTACAGCACGGTGTTAGATACAGAGGAAAGCTCCCTCTACACTGTCCCATCAAACATTTCCAGGGCAGGTACAGCACGGGTTAGATACAGAGTAAAGCTCCCTCGACGCTGTCCCATCAAACATTCGCAGGGCAGATACAGCACGGGGTTAGATACAGAGTAAATCTCCCTCTGCACTGTCCCATCAAACATTCCCAGGATAGCTACAGCACGTGTTGGATACAGAGTAAAGCTCCCTCTGCACTGTCCCATCAAACATTCCCAGGGCAGGAACAGCACGGGTTCAAGACAGAGTAAAGCTCCCTCTACACTGTCCCATCAAACACTCCCAGGGCAGGGACAGCACAGGGTTAGATACAGAGTAAAGCTCCCTCTGCACAGTCCCATCAAACATTCCCAGGGCAGTTACAGCACGGGGTTAGCTACAGAGTAAAGCTCCCTCTCCATTGTCCCATCAAACATTCCCAGGGCAGGTGCAGCACGGGGTTAGATACAGGGTAAAGCTCCCTCTACACTGTCCCATCAAACACTCCCAGGGCAGGTAGAGCACGGGTGTTAGATACAGAGTAAAACTCCCTCTACATTGTCCCATCAAACACTCCCAGGGCAGGTACAGCACGGGTTAGACGCAGAGTAAAGCTCCCTCTACATTGTCCCATCAAACACTCCCAGGGCAGGTGCAGCACGGGTTAGATACAGAGTAAAACTCCCTCTGCACTGTCCCATCAAATAGTTCCAGGGCAGGTACAGCACGTGGTTCGATACTGAGTAAAGCTCCCTCTACACTGTCCCATCAAACACTCACAGGGCAGGTACAGCACGGGTTCGATACAGAGTGAAGCTCCCTCTACATTGTCCCATCAAACACTCCCAGGGCAGGTAGAGCACGGGGTTAGATACAGAGTAAAGCTCACTCTACACTATCCCATCAAACATTCCTTGGGCAGGGACAGCACGGTGTTAGGTACAGAGTAAAACTCCCTCTACATTGTCCCATCAAACACTCCCAGGGCAGGTACAGCACGGGTTAAATACAGAGTAAAACTCCCTCTGCACTGTCCCATCAAATAGTCCCAGGGCAGGTACAGCACGGGGTTAGATACAGAGTAAAGCTCCCTCTACACTGTCCCATCAAACGCTACTCGGGCAGGTTCAGCACGGTGTTAGATACAGGGTAAAGCTCCCTCTACACTGTCCCATCAAACATTCCCAGGGCAGGTACAGCACGGGGTTAGATACAGAGTAAAGCTCCCTCGACACTGTCCCATCAAACATTCCCAGGGCAGGTGCAGCACGGGTTAAATACAGAGTAAAGCTCCCTCTGCAGTCTCCCATCATTCATTCCCGGGGCAGATACAGCACGGGTTAGTTACACAGTAAAGCTCCCTCGACACTGTCCCATCAAACACTCACAGGGCAGGTACAGCACAGGTTCGATACAGAGTAAAGCTCCCTCTACACTGTCCCATCAAACACTCCCAGGGCAGCTGCAGCACGAGTTAGATACAGAGTAAAGCTCCCTCTGCATTGTCCCATCAAACACTCCTTGGGCAGGTACAGCACGGTGTTAGATACAGAGTAAAGCTCCCTCTACACTGTCCCATTAAACACTCCCAGGGCAGCTACACCACGGGGTTAGATCCAGAGTAAAACTCCCACTATACTGTTCCATCAAACACTCCCAGCGCAGGTACAGCACGGTGTTCGATACAGAGTAAAGCTTCCTCTACACTGTCCCATCAGACACTCCCAGGGCAGGTACAGCACGGGTTAGATACAGAGTAAAGCTCCCTCTGCACTGTCCCATCAAACACTCCTCGGGCAGGTACAGCACGGTGTTAGATTCAGAGTAAAGCTCCCTCTACACTGTCCGATCAAACACTCCTTGGGCAGGTAGAGCACGGTGTTAGATACAGAGTAAAGCTCCTCTGCATTGTCCCATCAAACATTCGCAGGGCAGATACAGCACGGTGTTAGATACAGAGTAAAGGTCCCTCTGCACTGTCCCATCAAACACTCCCAGGGCAGGTACAACACTGGTTAAATACAGAGTAAAACTCCCTCTGCAGTGTCCCATCAAACACTCCCAGGGCAGGTACAGCACGTGGTTAGAGACAGAGTAAAGCTCCCTCTACACTGTCGCATCAAACACTCCCAGGGCAGGTACAGCACGGGTTAGATACAGAGTAAAGCTGCCTCAACACTGTGCCATCAAACATTCCCAGGGCAGGGACAGCACGGGTTCGATACAGATTAAAGCTCCCTCTACATTGTCCCATCAAACACTCCCAGGGCAGGAACAGCACGGTGTTAGATACAGAGTAAAGCTCCCTCTACACTGTCCCATCAAACATTTCCAGGGCAGGTACAGCACGGGTTAGATACAGAGTAAAGCTCCTTCTGCACTGTCCCATCAAACACTCCCAGGGCAGGGACAGCACGGTGTTAGATACAGAGTAAAGCTCCCTCTACACTGTCCCATCAAACATTTCCAGGGCAGGTACAGCACGGGTTAGAGACAGAGTAAAGCTCCCTCTACACTGTCCCATCAAACATTTCCAGGGCAGGTACAGCACGGGTTAGAGACAGAGTAAAGCTCCTTCGACACTGTCTCATCAAATACTCCCAGGGCAGGTAGAGCACGGGTGTTAGATACAGAGTAAAACTCCCTCTACATTGTCCCATCAAACACTCCCAGGGCAGGTACAACACGGGGTGAGACACAGAGTAAAGCTCCCTCTACACTGTCCGATCAAACATTCCCAGGGCAGGTACAGCACGGTGTTAGATACAGAGGAAAGCTCCCTCTACACTGTCCCATCAAACATTTCCAGGGCAGGTACAGCACGGGTTAGATACAGAGTAAAGCTCCCTCGACGCTGTCCCATCAAACATTCGCAGGGCAGATACAGCACGGGGTTAGATACAGAGTAAATCTCCCTCTGCACTGTCCCATCAAACATTCCCAGGATAGCTACAGCACGTGTTGGATACAGAGTAAAGCTCTCTCTGCACTGTCCCATCAAACACTCCCAGGGCAGATACAACACGGGGTTAGATAAAGAGAAAAGCTCCCTCTGCACTGTCCCATCAAACATTCCCAGGGCAGGAACAGCACGGGTTCGAGACAGAGTAAAGCTCCCTCTACACTGTCCCATCAAACACTCCCAGGGCAGGGACAGCACAGGGTTAGATACAGAGTAAAGCTCCCTCTGCACAGTCCCATCAAACATTCCCAGGGCAGTTACAGCACGGGGTTAGCTACAGAGTAAAGCTCCCTCTCCATTGTCCCATCAAACATTCCCAGGGCAGGTACAGCACGGGGTTAGATACAGGGTAAAGCTCCCTCTACACTGTCCCATCAAACACTCCCAGGGCAGGTAGAGCACGGGGGTGTTAGATACAGAGTAAAACTCCCTCTACATTGTCCCATCAAACACTCCCAGGGCAGGTAGAGCACGGGTTAGACGCAGAGTAAAGCTCCCTCTACATTGTCCCATCAAACACTCCCAGGGCAGGTGCAGCACGGGTTAGATACAGAGTAAAACTCCCTCTGCACTGTCCCATCAAATAGTTCCAGGGCAGGTACAGCACGTGGTTAGATACAGAGTAAAGCTCCCTCTACACTGTCCCATCAAACACTCACAGGGCAGGTACAGCACGGGTTCGATACAGAGTGAAGCTCCCTCTACATTGTCCCATCAAACACTCCCAGGGCAGGTAGAGCACGGGGTTAGATACAGAGTAAAGCTCACTCTACACTATCCCATCAAACATTCCTTGGGCAGGGACAGCACGGTGTTAGGTACAGAGTAAAACTCCCTCTACATTGTCCCATCAAACACTCCCAGGGCAGGTACAGCACGGGTTAAATACAGAGTAAAACTCCCTCTGCACTGTCCCATCAAATAGTCCCAGGGCAGGTACAGCACGGGGTTAGATACAGAGTAAAGCTCCCTCTACACTGTCCCATCAAACGCTACTCGGGCAGGTTCAGCACGGTGTTAGATACAGGGTAAAGCTCCCTCTACACTGTCCCATCAAACATTCCCAGGGCATGTACAGCACGGGGTTAGATACAGAGTAAAGCTCCCTCGACACTGTCCCATCATTCATTCCCAGGGCAGATACAGCACGGGTTAGTTACACAGTAAAGCTCCCTCGACACTGTCCCATCAAACACTCACAGGGCAGGTACAGCACAGGTTCGATACAGAGTAAAGCTCCCTCTACATTGTCCCATCAAACACTCCCAGGGCAGCTACAGCACGGGTGTTAGATACATAGTAAAGCTCACTCGACACTGTCCCATCAAACACTCCCAGGGCAGGTGCAGCACGAGTTAGATACAGAGTAAAGCTCCCTCTGCATTGTCCCATCAAACACTCCCAGGGCAGGTGCAGCACGGGTTAGATACAGAGTAAAGCTCCCTCTGCATTGTCCCATCAAACACTCCCAGGACAGCTACAGCACGGGTTAGATACATAGTAAAGCTCACTCTACACTGTCCCATCAAACACTCCTTGGGCAGGTACAGCATGGTGTTAGATACAGAGTAAAGCTCCCTCTACACTGTCCCATTAAACACTCCCAGGGCAGCTACAACACGGGGTTAGATCCAGAGTAAAACTCCCACTATACTGTTCCATCAAACACTCCCAGCGCAGGTACAGCACGGTGTTCGATACAGAGTAAAGCTTCCTCTACACTGTCCCATCAGACACTCCCAGGGCAGGTACAGCACGGGTTAGATACAGAGTAAAGCTCCCTCTGCACTGTCCCATCAAACACTCCTCGGGCAGGTACAGCACGGTGTTAGATTCAGAGTAAAGCTCACTCTACACTGTCCCATCAAACACTCCTTGGGCAGGTAGAGCACGGTGTTAGATACAGAGTAAAGCTCCTCTGCATTGTCCCATCAAACATTCGCAGGGCAAATACAGCACGGTGTTAGATACAGAGTAAAGGTCCCTCTGCACTGTCCCATCAAACACTCCCAGGGCAGGTACAACACTGGTTAAATACAGAGTAAAACTCCCTCTGCAGTGTCCCATCAAACACTCCCAGGGCAGGTACAGCACGTGGTTAGATACAGAGTAAAGCTCCCTCTACACTGTCGCATCAAACACTCCCAGGGCAGGTACAGCACGGGTTAGATACAGACTAAAGCTGCCTCAACACTGTGCCATCAAACATTCCCAGGGCAGGGACAGCACGGTGTTAGATACAGAGTAAAGCTCACTCTACACTGTCCCATCAAACATTTCCAGGGCAGGTGCAGCACGGGTTAGAAACAGAGTAAAGCTCCTTTTACACTGTCCCATCAAACACTCCCAGGGCAGGTACAGTACGGGGTTACAGACAGAGTCAAGCTCCCGCTGCACTGTCCCATCAAACACTCCCAGGGCAGGTACAACATGGTTTCAGATGCAGAGTAAAGCTCCCTCTACCTTGTCCCATCAAACATTCACAGTGCAGGTACAGCACGGTGTTAGATACAGAGTAAATCTCCCTCTGCAGTGTCCCATCATTCATTCCCAGGTCAGATACAGCACGGGTTAGTTACACAGCAAAGCTCCCTCGACACTGTCCCATCAAACACTCACAGGGCAGGTACAGCACGGGTTCGATACAGAGTGAAGCTCCCTCTACATTGTCCCATCAAACACTCACAGGGCAGGAAGAGCACGGGGTTAGATACATAGTAAAGCTCACTCTACACTATCCCATCAAACATTCCTTGGGCAGGGACAGCACGGTGTTAGGTACAGAGTAAAACTCCCTCTACATTGTCCCATCAAACACTCCCAGGGCAGGTACAGCACGGGTTAGATACAGAGTAAAGCTCCCTCTGCACTGTCCCATCAAATAGTCCCAGGGCAGGTACAGCACGGGTGTTGGATACAGAGTAAAACTCCCTCTACATTATCCCATCAAACATTCCCAGGGCAGGTACAGCACGGGTTAGATACAGAGTAAAGCTCCCTCTACACTGTCCCATCAAACACTCCCAGGGCAGGTACAACACTGGGTCAGATACAGAGTAAAGCTCCCTCTACACTGTCCCATCAAACACTCACAGGGCAGGTACAGCACAGGTTCGATACAGAGTAAAGCTCCCTCTACATTGTCCCATCAAACACTCCCAAGGCAGCTACAGCACAGGTGTTAGATACAGAGTAAAGCTCCCTCTACACTGTCCTATCAAACACTCCCAGGGCAGGTGCAGCACGGGTTAGATACAGAGTAAAGCTCACTCTACACTGTCCCATCAAACACGCCTTGGGCAGGTACAGCACGGTGTTAGATACAGAGTAAAGCTCCCTCAACACTGTCCCATCAAACACTCCCAGGGCAGCTACAACACGGGGTTAGAAACAGAGTAAAACTCCCACTATACTGTTCCATCAAACACTCCCAGCGCAGGTACAGCACGGTGTTCGATACAGAGTAAAGCTCCCTCTACACTGTCCCATCAGACACTCCCAGGGCAGGTACAGCACGGGTTAGATACAGAGTAAAGCTCCCTCTGTACTGTCCCATCAAACACTCCTCGGGCAGGTACAGCACGGTGTTAGATTCAGAGTAAAGCTCCCTCTACACTGTCCGATCAAACACTCCTTGGGCAGGTAGAGCACGGTGTTAGATACAGAGTAAAGCTCCTCTGCACTGTCCCATCAAACACTTCCAGGACAGGTACAACACGGGTTAAATACAGAGTAAAGCTCCCTCTGCAGTGTCCCATCATTCATTCCCAGGGCAGGTACAGCACGTGGTTAGATACAGAGTAAAGCTCCCTCTACACTGTCGCATCAAACACTCCCAGGGCAGGTACAGCACGGTGTTAGATACAGAATAAAGCTCACTCTACACTGTCCCATCAAACATTTCCAGGGCAGGTGCAGCACGGGTTAGAAACAGAGTAAAGCTCCTTTTACACTGTCCCATCAAACACTCCCAGGTCAGGTAGAGCACGGCTGTTAGATACAGAGTAAAACTCCCTCTACATTGTCCCATCAAACACTCCCAGGGCAGGTACAGTACGGGGTTACAGACAGAGTAAAGCTCCCTCTGCACTGTCCCATCAAACGCCGCCAGGGCAGGTACAGCATGGGTTAGATACAGAGTAAAGCTCCCTCTCCACTGTCCCATCAAACACTCCCAGGGCAGGTACAGCACGGGTTAGATACAGAGTAAAGCTCCCTCTGCATTGTCCCATCAAAAACTCCCAGGACAGGTACAACACGGGTTAGATACAGACTCAAGCTCCCTCTACATTGTCCCATCAAACATTCCCAGGGCTGGTACAACACGGGGTTAGATGCAGAGTAAAGCTCCCTCTTCATTGTTCCATCAAACACTCCCAGGGCAGGTACAACACGGTTTTAGATACAGAGTAAAGCTCCCTCGACACTGTCCCATCAAACATTCCCAGGGCAGGTACAGCATGGGTTAGATACAGAGTAAAGCTCCCTCTACATTGTCCCATCAAACATTCGCAGGGCAGGTACAACACGGGGTTAGATACAGAGTAAAGCTCCTTCTACACTGTCCCATCAAACACTCCCAGGGCAGGTGCAGCACATGGTTAGATACAGAGTAAAGCTCCCTCTACACTGTCCCATCAAACACTCCCAGGGCAGGTGCAGCATGGGTTAGATACAGAGTAAAGCTCCCTCTACACTGTCCCATCAAACACTCCCAGGGCAGGTACAGCACGGTGTTAGATACAGAGTAAAGCTCCCTCTACACTGTCCCATCAAACACTCCCAGGGCAGGTACAGCACGGGGGTAGATACAGAGTAAAGCTCCCTCTACATTGTCCCATCAAACACTCCCAGGGCAGGTACAACACGGTTTTAGATACCGAGTAAAGCTCCCTCTACACTGTCCCATCAAACACTCCCAGGGCAGGTACAACACGGGGTCAGATACAGAGTAAAGCTCCCTCTACACTGTCCCATCAAACACTCCCAGGGCAGGTACAGCACGGGGTTAGATACTGAGTAAAGCCCCCTCTAGACTGTCCCATCAAACTCTCCCAGGCAGGTACAGCACGGGTTAGATACAGAGTAAAGCACGCTCTACACTGTCCCATCAAACACTCCCAGGGCAGGTACAGCACGGGGTTTGATACAGAGTAAAGCTCCCTCTACACTGTCCCATCAAACACCCCCAGGGCAGGTACAGCATGGGTTAGATACTGAGTAAATATCCCTCTGCACTGTCCCATCAAACTTTCCCAGGGCAGCTACAGCACGTGTTAGATACAGAGTAAAGCTCCCTCTACACTGTCCCATCAAACATTTCCAGGGCAGGTACAGCACGGGTTACATACAGAGTAAAGCTCCCTCTGCACTGTCCCATCAAACACTCCCGGGGCAACTGCAGCACGGGTGTTAGATACAGAGTAAAGCTCCCTCTACACTGTCCCATCAAACACTCCCAGGGCAGGTACAGCACGGGTTAGATACAGAGTAAAGCTCCCTCTGCATTGTCCCATCAAAAACTCCCAGGGCAGGCACAGCACGGGGTTAGATACAGAGTAATGCTCCCTCTACACTGTCCCATCAAACATTCGCAGGGCAGGTACAACACGGGGTTAGATACAGAGTAAAGCTCCCTCTGCACTGTCCCATCAAACACTCCCAGGGCAGGTACAGCACATGGTTAGATACAGAGTAAAGCTCCCTCTACACTGTCCCATCAAACACTCCCAGGGCTGGGACAGCACGGGTTAGATACAGAGTAAAGCTGCCTCTACACTGTCCCATCAAACACTCCCAGGGCTGGGACAGCACAGGTTAGATACAGAGAAAAGCTCCCTCTCCACTGTCCCATCAAACACTCCCAGGGCAGGTACAGCACGGGTTAGATACAGAGTAAAGCTCCCTCTGCATTGTCCCATCAAAAACTCCCAGGACAGGTACAACACGGGTTAGATACAGACTCAAGCTCCCTCTACATTGTCCCATCAAACATTCCCAGGGCTGGTACAACACGGGGTTCGATGCAGAGTAAAGCTCCCTCTTCATTGTTCCATCAAACACTCCCAGGGCAGGTACAACACGGTTTTAGATACAGAGTAAAGCTCCCTCGACACTGTCCCATCAAACATTCCCAGGGCAGGTACAGCATGGGTTAGATACAGAGTAAAGCTCCCTCTACATTGTCCCATCAAACATTCGCAGGGCAGGTACAACACGGGGTTAGATACAGAGTAAAGCTCCTTCTACACTGTCCCATCAAACACTCCCAGGGCAGGTGCAGCACATGGTTAGATACAGAGTAAAGCTCCCTCTACACTGTCCCATCAAACACTCCCAGGGCAGGTGCAGCATGGGTTAGATACAGAGTAAAGCTCCCTCTACACTGTCCCATCAAACACTCCCAGGGCAGGTACAGCACGGTGTTAGATACAGAGTAAAGCTCCCTCTACACTGTCCCATCAAACACTCCCAGGGCAGGTACAGCACGGGGGTAGATACAGAGTAAAGCTCCCTCTACATTGTCCCATCAAACACTCCCAGGGCAGGTACAACACGGTATTAGATACCGAGTAAAGCTCCCTCTACACTGTCCCATCAAACACTCCCAGGGCAGGGACAACACGGGGTCAGATACAGAGTAAAGCTCCCTCTACACTGTCCCATCAAACACACCCAGGGCAGGTACAGCACGGGGTTAGATACTGAGTAAAGCTCCCTCTAGACTGTCCCATCAAACTCTCCCAGGCAGGTACAGCACGGGTTAGATACAGAGTAAAGCACGCTCTACACTGTCCCATCAAACACTCCCAGGGCAGGTACAGCACGGGGTTTGATACAGAGTAAAGCTCCCTCTACACTGTCCCATCAAACACCCCCAGGGCAGGTACAGCATGGGTTAGATACTGAGTAAATATCCCTCTGCACTGTCCCATCAAACTTTCCCAGGGCAGCTACAGCACGTGTTAGATACAGAGTAAAGCTCCCTCTACACTGTCCCATCAAACATTTCCAGGGCAGGTACAGCACGGGTTACATACAGAGGAAAGCTCCCTCTGCACTGTCCCATCAAACACTCCCAGGGCAGGTACAGCACGGGTTAGATGCAGAGTAAAGCTCCCTCTACATTGTTCCATCAAACACTCCCAGGTCAGCTACAACACGGTTTTAGATACAGAGTAAAGCTCCCTCGACATTGTCCCATCAAACATTCGCAGGGCAGGTACAACACGGGGTTAGAAACAGAGTAAAGCTCCCTCTGCACTGTCCCATCAAACACTCCCAGGGCAGGTCCAGCACGGGTTAGATCCAGAGCAAAGCTCCCTCTACACTGTCCCATCAAACACTCCCAGGGCAGGTAGAGCACGGGTTACATGCAGAGTAAAGCTCCCTCTACACTGTCCCATCACACACTCCCAGGGCAGGTCCAGCACGGGTTAGATACAGAGTAAAGCACCCTCTACACTGTCCCATCAAATATTCCCAGGGCAGGTGCAGCATGGGTTAGATATAGAGTAAAGTTCCCTCTACACTGTCCCATCAAACACTCCCAGGGCATGTACAGTACGGGTTAGAAACAGAGTAAAGTTCCTCTGCACTGTCCCATCAAACATTCCGAGGGCAGATGCAGCACGGGGATAGATACAGAGTAAATCTCCCTCTGCACTGTCCCATCAAACATTCCCAGGGCAGCTACAGCACTTGTTCGATACAGAGTAAAGCTCCCTCTGCACTGTCCCATCAAACATTCCCAGGGCAGGTACAGCACGGTGTTAGATACAGAGTAAAGCTCCCTCTACACTGTCCCATCAAACATTTCCCGGGCAGGTACAGCACGGGTTAGATACAAAGTAAAGCTCCTTCTACACTGTCCCATCAAACACTCCCAGGGCAGGTAGAGCACGGGTTGCATACAGAGTAAAGCTCCCTCTACACTGTCCCATCAAACACTCCCAGGGCAGGTACAGCATGGGTTAGATACAGAGTAAAGCTCCCTCTACATTGTCCCATCAAACATTCGCAGGGCAGGTACAGCACGGTGTTAGATACAGAGTAAAGCTCCCTCTACACTGTCCCATCAAACACTCCCAGGGCAGGTACAGCACGGGGGTAGATACAGAGTAAAGCTCCCTCTACATTGTCCCATCAAACACTCCCAGGGCAGGTACAACACGGTTTTAGATACCGAGTAAAGCTCCCTCTACACTGTCCCATCAAACACTCCCAGGGCAGGTACAACACGGGGTCAGATACAGAGCAAAGCTCCCTCTACACTGTCCCATCAAACACTCCCAGGGCAGGTACAGCACGGGGTTAGATACAGAGTAAAGCTCCTTCTACACTGTCCCATCAAACACTCCCAGGGCAGGTGCAGCACATGGTTAGATACAGAGTAAAGCTCCCTCTACACTGTCCCATCAAACACTCCCAGGGCAGGTGCAGCATGGGTTAGATACAGAGTAAAGCTCCCTCTACACTGTCCCATCAAACACTCCCAGGGCAGGTACAGCACGGTGTTAGATACAGAGTAAAGCTCCCTCTACACTGTCCCATCAAACACTCCCAGGGCAGGTACAGCACGGGGGTAGATACAGAGTAAAGCTCCCTCTACATTGTCCCATCAAACACTCCCAGGGCAGGTACAACACGGTTTTAGATACCGAGTAAAGCTCCCTCTACACTGTCCCATCAAACACTCCCAGGGCAGGTACAACACGGGGTCAGATACAGAGTAAAGCTCCCTCTACACTGTCCCATCAAACACTCCCAGGGCAGGTACAGCACGGGGTTAGATACTGAGTAAAGCTCCCTCTAGACTGTCCCATCAAACTCTCCCAGGCAGGTACAGCACGGGTTAGATACAGAGTAAAGCACGCTCTACACTGTCCCATCAAACACTCCCAGGGCAGGTACAGCACGGGGTTTGATACAGAGTAAAGCTCCCTCTACACTGTCCCATCAAACACCCCCAGGGCAGGTACAGCATGGGTTAGATACAGAGTAAAGCTCCCTCTGCACTGTCCCATCAAACACTCCCAGGGCAGGTACAGCACGGGTTAGATACAGAGTAAAGCTGCCTCGACACTGTCCCATCAAACACTCCCGGGGCAACTGCAGCACGGGTGTTAGATACAGAGTAAAGCTCCCTCTACACTGTCCCATCAAACACTCCCAGGGCAGGTACAGCACGGGTTACATACAGAGTAAAGCTCCCTCTGCACTGTCCCATCAAACACTCCCAGGGCAGGTACAGCACATGGTTAGATACAGAGTAAAGTTCCTCTGCACTGTCCCATCAAACATTCCGAGGGCAGATGCAGCACGGGTTGCATACAGAGTAAAGCTCCCTCTACACTGTCCCATCACACACTCCCAGGGCTGGTGCAGCATGGGTTAGATACAGAGTAAAGCTCCCTCTACACTGTCCCATCAAACACTCCCAGGGCAGGTACAGCACGGTGTTAGATACAGAGTAAAGCTCCCTCTACACTGTCCCATCAAACACTACCAGGGCAGGTACAGCACGGGGGTAGATACAGAGTAAAGCTCCCTCTACACTGTCCCATCAAACATTTCCAGGGCAGGTACAGCACGGGTTACATACAGAGTAAAGCTCCCTCTGCACTGTCCCATCAAACACTCCCAGGGCAGGTACAGCACGGGTTAGATACAGAGTAAAGCTCCCTCTCCACTGTCCCATCAAACACTCCCAGGGCAGGTACAGCACGGGGTTAGATACTGAGTAAATCTCCCTCTGCACTGTCCCATCAAACATTTCCAGGGCAGGTACAGCACGGGTTACATACAGAGTAAAGCTCCCTCTGCACTGTCCCATCAAACACTCCCAGGGCAGGTACAGCACGGGTTAGATACAGAGTAAAGCTGCCTCGACACTGTCCCATCAAACACTCCCGGGGCAGCTGCAGCACGGGTGTTAGATACAGAGTAAAGTTCCCTCTACACTGTCCCATCAAACACTCACAGGGCATGTACAGTACGGGTTAGAAACAGAGTAAAGTTCCTCTGCACTGTCCCATCAAACATTCCCAGGGCAGATGCAGCACGGGGATAGATACAGAGTAAATCTCCCTCTACACTGTCCCATCAAACACTCCCAGGGCAGGTACAGCACGGGTTAGATACAGAGTAAAGCTCCCTCTACACTGTCCCATCAAACATTCCCAGGGCAGCTACAGCACGTGTTAGATACAGAGTAAAGCTCCCTCTGCATTGTCCCATCAAAAACTCCCAGGGCAGGCACAGCACGGGGTTAGATACAGAGTAATGCTCCCTCTACACTGTCCCATCAAACACTCCCAGGGCTGGTACAACACGGTTTTAGATACAGAGTAAAGCTCCCTCTACACTGTCCCATCAAACACTCCCAGGGCAGGTACAACACGGGGTTGGATACAGAGTAAAGTTCCCTCTACACTGTCCCATCAAACACTCCCAGGGCATGTACAGTACGGGTTAGAAACAGAGTAAAGTTCCTCTGCACTGTCCCATCAAACATTCCGAGGGCAGATGCAGCACGGGGATAGATACAGAGTAAATCTCCCTCTGCACTGTCCCATCAAACATTCCCAGGGCAGGTACAGCACGTGTTAGATACAGAGTAAAGCTCCCTCTACATTGTCCCATCAAACACTCCCAGGGCAGGTACAACACGGTTTTAGATACCGAGTAAAGCTCCCTCTGCACTGTCCCATCAAACACTCCCAGGGCAGGTCCAGCACGGGTTAGATCCAGAGCAAAGCTCCCTCTACACTGTCCCATCAAACATTCCCAGGGCAGCTACAGCACGGTGTTAGATACAGAGTAAAGCTCCCTCTACATTGTCCCATCAAACATTTCCCGGGCAGGTACAGCACGGGTTAGATACAAAGTAAAGCTCCTTCTACACTGTCCCATCAAACACTCCCAGGGCAGGTAGAGCACGGGTTGCATACAGAGTAAAGCTCCCTCTACACTGTCCCATCACACACTCCCAGGGCTGGTGCAGCATGGGTTAGATACAGAGTAAAGCTCCCTCTACACTGTCCCATCAAACACTCCCAGGGCAGGTACAGCACGGTGTTAGATACAGAGTAAAGCTCCCTCTACACTGTCCCATCAAACACTACCAGGGCAGGTACAGCACGGGGTTAGATACTGAGTAAAGCTCCCTCTACACTGTCCCATCAAACGCTCCCAGGGCAGGTACAGCACGGGGTTAGATACTGAGTAAAGCTCCCTCTACACTGTCCCATCAAACGCTCCCAGGGCAGCTGCAGCACGGGTGTTAGATACAGAGCAAAGCTCCCTCTACACTGTCCCATCAAACACTCACAGGGCATGTACAGTACGGGTTACAAACAGAGTAAAGTTCCTCTGCACTGTCCCATCAAACATTCCCAGGGCAGATGCAGCACGGGGATAGATACAGAGTAAATCTCCCTCTGCACTGTCCCATCAAACATTCCCAGGGCAGCTACAGCACTTGTTCGATACAGAGTAAAGCTCCCTCTGCACTGTCCCATCAAACATTCCCAGGGCAGGTACAGCACGGTGTTAGATACAGAGTAAAGCTCCCTCTACACTGTCCCATCAAACATTTCCCGGGCAGGTACAGCACGGGTTAGATACAAAGTAAAGCTCCTTCTACACTGTCCCATCAAACACCCCCAGGGCAGGTACAGCATGGGTTAGATACTGAGTAAATATCCCTCTGCACTGTCCCATCAAACTTTCCCAGGGCAGCTACAGCACGTGTTAGATACAGAGTAAAGCTCCCTCTACACTGTCCCATCAAACATTTCCAGGGCAGGTACAGCACGGGTTACATACAGAATAAAGCTCCCTCTGCACTATCCCATCAAACACTCCCGGGGCAGCTGCAGCACGGGTTCGATACAGAGTAAAGCTCCCTCTGCATTGTCCCATCAAAAACTCCCAGGGCAGGCACAGCACGGGGTTAGATACAGAGTAATGCTCCCTCTACACTGTCCCATCAAACACTCCCAGGGCTGGTACAACACGGTTTTAGATACAGAGTAAAGCTCCCTCTACACTGTCCCATCAAACACTCCCAGGGCAGGTACAGTGGGTTAGATACAGAGTAAAGCTCCCTCTAGACTGTCCCATCAAACACTCCCAGGGCAGGTACAACACAGGGTTGGATACAGAGTAAAGTTCCCTCTACACTGTCCCATCAAACACTCCCAGGGCATGTACAGTACGGGTTAGAAACAGAGTAAAGTTCCTCTGCACTGTCCCATCAAACATTCCCAGGGCAGCTGCAGCACGAGTTAGATACAGAGTAAAGCTCCCTCTACACTGTCCCATCAAACACTCCCAGGGCAGGTACAGCACGGGTTAGATACAGAGTAAAGCTCCCTCTACACTGTCCCATCAAACACTCCCAGGGCAGGTACAGCACGGGTTAGATACAGAGTAAAGCTCCCTCTACACTGTCCCATCACACACTCCCAGGGCAGGTACAACACAGGGTTGGATACAGAGCAAAGTTCCCTCTACACTGTCCCATCAAACACTCCCAGGGCATGTACAGTACGGGTTAGATACAGAGTAAAGCTCCCTCTACACTGTCCCATCAAACATTTCCCGGGCAGGTACAGCACGGGTTAGATACAAAGTAAAGCTCCTTCTACACTGTCCCATCAAACACTCCCAGGGCAGGGAGAGCACGGGTTGCATACAGAGTAAAGTTCCTCTACACTGTCCCATCACACACTCCCAGGGCAGGTACAGCATGGGTTAGATACAGAGTAAAGCTCCCTCTACACTGTCCCATCAAACACTCCCAGGGCAGGTACAGCACGGTGTTAGATACAGAGTAAAGCTCCCTCTACACTGTCCCATCAAACACTCCCAGGGCAGGTACAGCACGGGGGTAGATACAGAGTAAAGCTCCCTCTACATTGTCCCATCAAACACTCCCAGGGCAGGTACAACACGGTTTTAGATACCGAGTAAAGCTCCCTCTACACGGTCCCATCAAACACTCCCAGGGCAGGTACAGCACGGGTTAGATACAGAGTAAAGCTCCCTCTCCACTGTCCCATCAAACACTCCCAGGGCAGGTACAGCACGGGGTTAGATACTGAGTAAATCTCCCTCTGCACTGTCCCATCAAACATTTCCAGGGCAGGTACAGCACGGGTTACATACAGAGTAAAGCTCCCTCTGCACTGTCCCATCAAACACTCCCAGGGCAGGTACAGCACGGGTGTTAGATACAGAGTAAAGCTTCCTCTACACTGTCCCATCAAACACTCACAGGGCATGTACAGTACGGGTTAGAAACAGAGTAAAGTTCCTCTGCACTGTCCCATCAAACATTCCCAGGGCAGATGCAGCACGTGTTAGATACAGAGTAAATCTCCCTCTACACTGTCCCATCAAACACTCCCAGGGCAGGTACAGCACGGGGATAGATACAGAGTAAATCTCCCTCTGCACTGTCCCATCAAACATTCCCAGGGCAGCTACAGCACGTGTTAGATACAGAGTAAAGCTCCCTCTACACTGTCCCATCAAACACTCCCAGGGCAGGTACAGCACGGGTTACATGCAGAGTAAAGCTCCCTCTGCACTGTCCCATCAAACACTCCCAGGGCAGGTACAGCACGGGTTAGATACAGAGTAAAGCTCACTCTACACTGTCCCATCAAACATTTCCAGGGCAGGTACAGCACGGGTTACATGCAGAGTAAAGCTCCCTCTGCACTGTCCCATCAAACACTCCCAGGGCAGGTACAGCACGGGTTACATGCAGAGTAAAGCTCCCTCTACACTGTCCCATCAAACATTCCCAGGGCAGGTACAGCATGGGTTAGATACAGAGTAAAGCTCCCTCTACATTGTCCCATCAAACACTCCCAGGGCAGGTACAGCACGGGGGTAGATACAGAGTAAAGCTCCCTCTACACTGTCCCATCAAACACTCCCAGGGCAGGTACAACACGGTTTTAGATACCGAGTAAAGCTCCCTCTGCACTGTCCCATCAAACACTCCCAGGGCAGGTCCAGCACAGGTTAGATCCAGAGCAAAGCTCCCTCTACACTGTCCCATCAAACACTCCCAGGGCAGGTAGAGTACGGGTTACATGCAGAGTAAAGCTCCCTCTACACTGTCCCATCAAACATTCCCAGGGCCGGTACAGCACGGTGTTCGAAACAGAGTAAAGCTCCCTCTACATTGTCCCATCAAACATTTCCCGGGCAGGTACAGCACGGGTTAGATACAAAGTAAAGCTCCTTCTACACTGTCCCATCAAACACTCCCAGGGCAGGTAGAGCACGGGTTGCATACAGAGTAAAGCTCCCTCTACACTGTCCCATCACACACTCCCAGGGCTGGTGCAGCATGGGTTAGATACAGAGTAAAGCTCCCTCTACACTGTCCCATCAAACACTCCCAGGGCAGGTACAGCACGGTGTTAGATACAGAGTAAAGCTCCCTCTACACTGTCCCATCAAACACTACCAGGGCAGGTACAGCACGGGGGTAGATACAGAGTAAAGCTCCCTCTACATTGTCCCATCAAACACTCCCAGGGCAGGTACAGCACGGGGTTAGATACTGAGTAAAGCTCCCTCTACACTGTCCCATCAAACGCCCCCAGGGCAGGTACAGCATGGGTTAGATACAGAGTAAATCTCCCTCTGCACTGTCCCATCAAACATTTCCAGGGCAGGTACAGCACGGGTTACATACAGAGTAAAGCTCCCTCTGCACTGTCCCATCAAACACTCCCAGGGCAGGTACAGCACGGGTTAGATACAGAGTAAAGCTGCCTCGACACTGTCCCATCAAACACTCCCGGGGCAGCTGCAGCACGGGTGTTAGATACAGAGCAAAGCTCCCTCTACACTGTCCCATCAAACACTCCCAGGGCAGGGAGAGCACGGGTTGCGTACAGAGTAAAGTTCCTCTACACTGTCCCATCACACACTCCCAGGGCAGGTACAGCATGGGTTAGATACAGAGTAAAGCTCCCTCTACACTGTCCCATCAAACACTCCCAGGGCAGGTACAGCACGGTGTTAGATACAGAGTAAAGCTCCCTCTACACTGTCCCATCAAACACTCCCAGGGCAGGTACAGCACGGGGGTAGATACAGAGTAAAGCTCCCTCTACATTGTCCCATCAAACACTCCCAGGGCAGGTACAACACGGTTTTAGATACCGAGTAAAGCTCCCTCTACACGGTCCCATCAAACACTCCCAGGGCAGGTACAGCACGGGTTAGATACAGAGTAAAGCTCCCTCTCCACTGTCCCATCAAACACTCCCAGGGCAGGTACAGCACGGGGTTAGATACTGAGTAAATCTCCCTCTGCACTGTCCCATCAAACATTTCCAGGGCAGGTACAGCACGGGTTACATACAGAGTAAAGCTCCCTCTGCACTGTCCCATCAAACACTCCCAGGGCAGGTACAGCACGGGTGTTAGATACAGAGTAAAGCTTCCTCTACACTGTCCCATCAAACACTCACAGGGCATGTACAGTACGGGTTAGAAACAGAGTAAAGTTCCTCTGCACTGTCCCATCAAACATTCCCAGGGCAGATGCAGCACGTGTTAGATACAGAGTAAATCTCCCTCTACACTGTCCCATCAAACACTCCCAGGGCAGGTACAGCACGGGGATAGATACAGAGTAAATCTCCCTCTGCACTGTCCCATCAAACATTCCCAGGGCAGCTACAGCACGTGTTAGATACAGAGTAAAGCTCCCTCTACACTGTCCCATCAAACACTCCCAGGGCAGGTACAGCACGGGTTACATGCAGAGTAAAGCTCCCTCTGCACTGTCCCATCAAACACTCCCAGGGCAGGTACAGCACGGGTTAGATACAGAGTAAAGCTCACTCTACACTGTCCCATCAAACATTTCCAGGGCAGGTACAGCACGGGTTACATGCAGAGTAAAGCTCCCTCTGCACTGTCCCATCAAACACTCCCAGGGCAGGTACAGCACGGGTTACATGCAGAGTAAAGCTCCCTCTACACTGTCCCATCAAACATTCCCAGGGCAGGTACAGCATGGGTTAGATACAGAGTAAAGCTCCCTCTACATTGTCCCATCAAACACTCCCAGGGCAGGTAGAGCACGGGTTAGATATAGAGTAAAGCTCCCTCTACACTGTCCCATCAAACACTCCCAGGGCAGGTACAGCACGGGGGTAGATACAGAGTAAAGCTCCCTCTACATTGTCCCATCAAACACTCCCAGGGCAGGTACAACACGGTTTTAGATACCGAGTAAAGCTCCCTCTGCACTGTCCCATCAAACACTCCCAGGGCAGGTCCAGCACAGGTTAGATCCAGAGCAAAGCTCCCTCTACACTGTCCCATCAAACACTCCCAGGGCAGGTAGAGTACGGGTTACATGCAGAGTAAAGCTCCCTCTACACTGTCCCATCAAACATTCCCAGGGCCGGTACAGCACGGTGTTCGAAACAGAGTAAAGCTCCCTCTACATTGTCCCATCAAACATTTCCCGGGCAGGTACAGCACGGGTTAGATACAAAGTAAAGCTCCTTCTACACTGTCCCATCAAACACTCCCAGGGCAGGTAGAGCACGGGTTGCATACAGAGTAAAGCTCCCTCTACACTGTCCCATCACACACTCCCAGGGCTGGTGCAGCATGGGTTAGATACAGAGTAAAGCTCCCTCTACACTGTCCCATCAAACACTCCCAGGGCAGGTACAGCACGGTGTTAGATACAGAGTAAAGCTCCCTCTACACTGTCCCATCAAACACTACCAGGGCAGGTACAGCACGGGGGTAGATACAGAGTAAAGCTCCCTCTACATTGTCCCATCAAACACTCCCAGGGCAGGTACAGCACGGGGTTAGATACTGAGTAAAGCTCCCTCTACACTGTCCCATCAAACGCCCCCAGGGCAGGTACAGCATGGGTTAGATACAGAGTAAATCTCCCTCTGCACTGTCCCATCAAACATTTCCAGGGCAGGTACAGCACGGGTTACATACAGAGTAAAGCTCCCTCTGCACTGTCCCATCAAACACTCCCAGGGCAGGTACAGCACGGGTTAGATACAGAGTAAAGCTGCCTCGACACTGTCCCATCAAACACTCCCGGGGCAGCTGCAGCACGGGTGTTAGATACAGAGCAAAGCTCCCTCTACACTGTCCCATCAAACACTCACAGGGCATGTACAGTACGGGTTAGAAACAGAGTAAAGTTCCTCTGCACTGTCCCATCAAACATTCCCAGGGCAGATGCAGCACGGGGATAGATACAGAGTAAATCTCCCTCTGCACTGTCCCATCAAACATTCCCAGGGCAGCTACAGCACGTGTTAGATACAGAGTAAAGCTCCCTCTACACTGTCCCATCAAACACTCCCAGGGCAGGTACAGCACGGGTTACATGCAGAGTAAAGCTCCCTCTGCACTGTCCCATCAAACACTCCCAGGGCAGGTACAGCACGGGTTAGATACAGAGTAAAGCTCACTCTACACTGTCCCATCAAACATTTCCAGGGCAGGTACAGCACGGGTTACATGCAGAGTAAAGCTCCCTCTGCACTGTCCCATCAAACACTCCCAGGGCAGGTACAGCACGGGTTAGATACAGAGTAAAGCTCACTCTACACTGTCCCATCAAACATTTCCAGGGCAGGTACAGCACGGGTTACATACAGAGTAAAGCTCCCTCTGCACTGTCCCATCAAACACTCCCGGGGCAGCTGCAGCACGGGTTAGATACAGAGTAAAGCTCCCTCTGCATTGTCCCATCAAAAACTCCCAGGGCAGGCACAGCACGGGGTTAGATACAGAGTAATGCTCCCTCTACACTGTCCCATCAAACACTCCCAGGGCTGGTACAACACGGTTTTAGATACAGAGTAAAGCTCCCTCTACACTGTCCCATCAAACATTCCCAGGGCAGGTACAGCATGGGTTAGATACAGAGTAAAGCTCCTTCTACATTGTCCCATCAAACACTCCCAGGGCAGGTAGAGCACGGGTTAGATATAGAGTAAAGCTCCCTCTACACTGTCCCATCAAACACTCCCAGGGCAGGCACAACACGGTGCTAGATACAGAGTAAAGCTCCCTATAGACTGTCCCATCAAACACTCCCAGGGCAGGTACAACACGGGGTTGGATACAGAGTAAAGTTCCCTCTACACTGTCCCATCAAACACTCCCAGGGCATGTACAGTACGGGTTAGAAACAGAGTAAAGTTCCTCTGCACTGTCCCATCAAACATTCCGAGGGCAGATGCAGCACGGGGATAGATACAGAGTAAATCTCCCTCTTCACTGTCCCATCAAACATTCCCAGGGCAGGTACAGCACGTGTTAGATACAGAGTAAAGCTCCCTCTACACTGTCCCATCAAACACTCCCAGGGCAGGTACAGCACGGTGTTAGATACAGAGTAAAGCTCCCTCTACACTGTCCCATCAAACACTCCCAGGGCAGGTACAGCACGGGGGTAGATACAGAGTAAAGCTCCCTCTACATTGTCCCATCAAACACTCCCAGGGCAGGTACAACACGGTTTTAGATACCGAGTAAAGCTCCCTCTGCACTGTCCCATCAAACACTCCCAGGGCAGGTCCAGCACGGGTTAGATCCAGAGCAAAGCTCCCTCTACACTGTCCCATCAAACACTCCCAGGGCAGGTAGAGTACGGGTTACATGCAGAGTAAAGCTCCCTCTACACTGTCCCATCAAACATTCCCAGGGCAGGTACAGCACGGTGTTAGATACAGAGTAAAGCTCCCTCTACATTGTCCCATCAAACATTTCCCGGGCAGGTACAGCACGGGTTAGATACAAAGTAAAGCTCCTTCTACACTGTCCCATCAAACACTCCCAGGGCAGGTAGAGCACGGGTTGCATACAGAGTAAAGCTCCCTCTACACTGTCCCATCACACACTCCCAGGGCTGGTGCAGCATGGGTTAGATACAGAGTAAAGCTCCCTCTACACTGTCCCATCAAACACTCCCAGGGCAGGTACAGCACGGTGTTAGATACAGAGTAAAGCTCCCTCTACACTGTCCCATCAAACACTACCAGGGCAGGTACAGCACGGGGGTAGATACAGAGTAAAGCTCCCTCTATATTGTCCCATCAAACACTCCCAGGGCAGGTACAGCACGGGGTTAGATACTGAGTAAAGCTCCCTCTACACTGTTCCATCAAACGCCCCCAGGGCAGGTACAGCATGGGTTAGATACAGAGTAAAGCTGCCTCGACACTGTCCCATCAAACACTCCCGGGGCAGCTGCAGCACGGGTGTTAGATACAGAGCAAAGCTCCCTCTACACTGTCCCATCAAACACTCACAGGGCATGTACAGTACGGGTTACAAACAGAGTAAAGCTCCCTCTACACTGTCCCATCAAACATTTCCAGGGCAGGGACAGCACGGGTTACATACAGAATAAAGCTCCCTCTGCACTGTCCCATCAAACACTCCCGGGGCAGCTGCAGCACGGGTTAGATGCAGAGTAAAGCTCCCTCTGCATTGTCCCATCAAAAACTCCCAGGGCAGGCACAGCACGGGGTTAGATACAGAGTAATGCTCCCTCTACACTGTCCCATCAAACACTCCCAGGGCTGGTACAACACGGTTTTAGATACAGAGTAAAGCTCCCTCTACACTGTCCCATCAAACATTCCCAGGGCAGGTACAGCATGGGTTAGATACAGAGTAAAGCTCCCTCTACATTGTCCCATCAAACATTCGCAGGGCAGGTCCAACACGGGGTTAGATACAGAGTAAAGCTCCCTCTGCACTGTCCCATCAAACGCTCCCAGGGCAGGTCCAGCACGGGTTAGATCCAGAGCAAAGCTCCCTCTACACTGTCCCATCAAACACTCCCAGGGCAGGTAGAGCACGGGTTAGAGTTAGAGTAAAGTTCCCTCTACACTGTCCCATCAAACACTCCCAGGGCAGGCACAACACGGTGCTAGATACAGAGTAAAGCTCCCTCTAGACTGTCCCATCAAACACTCCTAGGGCAGGTACAACACGGGGTTGGATACAGAGTAAAGTTCCCTCTACACTGTCCCATCAAACAGTCCCAGGGCATGTACAGTACGGGTTAGAAACAGAGTAAAGTTCCTCTGCACTGTCCCATCAAACATTTCCAGGGCAGGTACAGCACGGGATACATACAGAGTAAAGCTCCCTCTACACTGTCCCATCAAACACTCCCAGGGCTGGTACAACACGGTTTTAGATACAGAGTAAAGCTCCCTCTACACTGTCCCATCAAACATTCCCAGGGCAGGTACAGCATGGGTTAGATACAGAGTAAAGCTCCCTCTACATTGTCCCATCAAACACTCCCAGGGCAGGTAGAGCACGGGTTAGATATAGAGTAAAGCTCCCTCTACACTGTCCCATCAAACACTCCCAGGGCAGGCACAACACGGTGCTAGATACAGAGTAAAGCTCCCTCTAGACTGTCCCATCAAACACTCCCAGGGCAGGTACAACACGGGGTTGGATACAGAGTAAAGTTCCCTCTACACTGTCCCATCAAACACTCCCAGGGCATGTACAGTACGGGTTAGAAACAGAGTAAAGTTCCTCTGCACTGTCCCATCAAACATTCCGAGGGCAGATGCAGCACGGGGATAGATACAGAGTAAATCTCCCTCTGCACTGTCCCATCAAACATTCCCAGGGCAGGTACAGCACGTGTTAGATACAGAGTAAAGCTCCCTCTACACTGTCCCATCAAACACTCCCAGGGCAGGTACAGCACGGTGTTAGATACAGAGTAAAGCTCCCTCTACATGTCCCATCAAACATTCCCAGGGCAGCTGCAGCACGTGTTAGATCCAGAGTAAAGCTCCCTCTGCACTGTCCCATCAAACATTCCCAGGGCAGGTACAGCACGAGTTAGATACAGAGTAAAGCTCCCTCTACACTGTCCCATCAAACACTCCCAGGGCAGGTACAGCACGGGTTAGATACAGAGTAAAGCTCCCTCTACACTGTCCCATCACACACTCCCAGGGCAGGTACAACACAGGGTTGGATACAGAGCAAAGTTCCCTCTACACTGTCCCATCAAACACTCCCAGGGCATGTACAGTACGGGTTAGATACAGAGTAAAGCTCCCTCTACACTGTCCCATCAAACATTTCCCGGGCAGGTACAGCACGGGTTAGATACAAAGTAAAGCTCCTTCTACACTGTCCCATCAAACACTCCCAGGGCAGGGAGAGCACGGGTTGCATACAGAGTAAAGTTCCTCTACACTGTCCCATCACACACTCCCAGGGCAGGTACAGCATGGGTTAGATACAGAGTAAAGCTCCCTCTACACTGTCCCATCAAACACTCCCAGGGCAGGTACAGCACGGTGTTAGATACAGAGTAAAGCTCCCTCTACACTGTCCCATCAAACACTCCCAGGGCAGGTACAGCACGGGGGTAGATACAGAGTAAAGCTCCCTCTACATTGTCCCATCAAACACTCCCAGGGCAGGTACAACACGGTTTTAGATACCGAGTAAAGCTCCCTCTACACGGTCCCATCAAACACTCCCAGGGCAGGTACAGCACGGGTTAGATACAGAGTAAAGCTCCCTCTCCACTGTCCCATCAAACACTCCCAGGGCAGGTACAGCACGGGGTTAGATACTGAGTAAATCTCCCTCTGCACTGTCCCATCAAACATTTCCAGGGCAGGTACAGCACGGGTTACATACAGAGTAAAGCTCCCTCTGCACTGTCCCATCAAACACTCCCAGGGCAGGTACAGCACGGGTGTTAGATACAGAGTAAAGCTTCCTCTACACTGTCCCATCAAACACTCACAGGGCATGTACAGTACGGGTTAGAAACAGAGTAAAGTTCCTCTGCACTGTCCCATCAAACATTCCCAGGGCAGATGCAGCACGTGTTAGATACAGAGTAAATCTCCCTCTACACTGTCCCATCAAACACTCCCAGGGCAGGTACAGCACGGGGATAGATACAGAGTAAATCTCCCTCTGCACTGTCCCATCAAACATTCCCAGGGCAGCTACAGCACGTGTTAGATACAGAGTAAAGCTCCCTCTACACTGTCCCATCAAACACTCCCAGGGCAGGTACAGCACGGGTTACATGCAGAGTAAAGCTCCCTCTGCACTGTCCCATCAAACACTCCCAGGGCAGGTACAGCACGGGTTAGATACAGAGTAAAGCTCACTCTACACTGTCCCATCAAACATTTCCAGGGCAGGTACAGCACGGGTTACATGCAGAGTAAAGCTCCCTCTGCACTGTCCCATCAAACACTCCCAGGGCAGGTACAGCACGGGTTACATGCAGAGTAAAGCTCCCTCTACACTGTCCCATCAAACATTCCCAGGGCAGGTACAGCATGGGTTAGATACAGAGTAAAGCTCCCTCTACATTGTCCCATCAAACACTCCCAGGGCAGGTAGAGCACGGGTTAGATATAGAGTAAAGCTCCCTCTACACTGTCCCATCAAACACTCCCAGGGCAGGTACAGCACGGGGGTAGATACAGAGTAAAGCTCCCTCTACATTGTCCCATCAAACACTCCCAGGGCAGGTACAACACGGTTTTAGATACCGAGTAAAGCTCCCTCTGCACTGTCCCATCAAACACTCCCAGGGCAGGTCCAGCACAGGTTAGATCCAGAGCAAAGCTCCCTCTACACTGTCCCATCAAACACTCCCAGGGCAGGTAGAGTACGGGTTACATGCAGAGTAAAGCTCCCTCTACACTGTCCCATCAAACATTCCCAGGGCCGGTACAGCACGGTGTTCGAAACAGAGTAAAGCTCCCTCTACATTGTCCCATCAAACATTTCCCGGGCAGGTACAGCACGGGTTAGATACAAAGTAAAGCTCCTTCTACACTGTCCCATCAAACACTCCCAGGGCAGGTAGAGCACGGGTTGCATACAGAGTAAAGCTCCCTCTACACTGTCCCATCACACACTCCCAGGGCTGGTGCAGCATGGGTTAGATACAGAGTAAAGCTCCCTCTACACTGTCCCATCAAACACTCCCAGGGCAGGTACAGCACGGTGTTAGATACAGAGTAAAGCTCCCTCTACACTGTCCCATCAAACACTACCAGGGCAGGTACAGCACGGGGGTAGATACAGAGTAAAGCTCCCTCTACATTGTCCCATCAAACACTCCCAGGGCAGGTACAGCACGGGGTTAGATACTGAGTAAAGCTCCCTCTACACTGTCCCATCAAACGCCCCCAGGGCAGGTACAGCATGGGTTAGATACAGAGTAAATCTCCCTCTGCACTGTCCCATCAAACATTTCCAGGGCAGGTACAGCACGGGTTACATACAGAGTAAAGCTCCCTCTGCACTGTCCCATCAAACACTCCCAGGGCAGGTACAGCACGGGTTAGATACAGAGTAAAGCTGCCTCGACACTGTCCCATCAAACACTCCCGGGGCAGCTGCAGCACGGGTGTTAGATACAGAGCAAAGCTCCCTCTACACTGTCCCATCAAACACTCCCAGGGCAGGGAGAGCACGGGTTGCGTACAGAGTAAAGTTCCTCTACACTGTCCCATCACACACTCCCAGGGCAGGTACAGCATGGGTTAGATACAGAGTAAAGCTCCCTCTACACTGTCCCATCAAACACTCCCAGGGCAGGTACAGCACGGTGTTAGATACAGAGTAAAGCTCCCTCTACACTGTCCCATCAAACACTCCCAGGGCAGGTACAGCACGGGGGTAGATACAGAGTAAAGCTCCCTCTACATTGTCCCATCAAACACTCCCAGGGCAGGTACAACACGGTTTTAGATACCGAGTAAAGCTCCCTCTACACGGTCCCATCAAACACTCCCAGGGCAGGTACAGCACGGGTTAGATACAGAGTAAAGCTCCCTCTCCACTGTCCCATCAAACACTCCCAGGGCAGGTACAGCACGGGGTTAGATACTGAGTAAATCTCCCTCTGCACTGTCCCATCAAACATTTCCAGGGCAGGTACAGCATGGGTTACATACAGAGTAAAGCTCCCTCTGCACTGTCCCATCAAACACTCCCAGGGCAGGTACAGCACGGGTGTTAGATACAGAGTAAAGCTTCCTCTACACTGTCCCATCAAACACTCACAGGGCATGTACAGTACGGGTTAGAAACAGAGTAAAGTTCCTCTGCACTGTCCCATCAAACATTCCCAGGGCAGATGCAGCACGTGTTAGATACAGAGTAAATCTCCCTCTACACTGTCCCATCAAACACTCCCAGGGCAGGTACAGCACGGGGATAGATACAGAGTAAATCTCCCTCTGCACTGTCCCATCAAACATTCCCAGGGCAGCTACAGCACGTGTTAGATACAGAGTAAAGCTCCCTCTACACTGTCCCATCAAACACTCCCAGGGCAGGTACAGCACGGGTTACATGCAGAGTAAAGCTCCCTCTGCACTGTCCCATCAAACACTCCCAGGGCAGGTACAGCACGGGTTAGATACAGAGTAAAGCTCACTCTACACTGTCCCATCAAACATTTCCAGGGCAGGTACAGCACGGGTTACATGCAGAGTAAAGCTCCCTCTGCACTGTCCCATCAAACACTCCCAGGGCAGGTACAGCACGGGTTACATGCAGAGTAAAGCTCCCTCTACACTGTCCCATCAAACATTCCCAGGGCAGGTACAGCATGGGTTAGATACAGAGTAAAGCTCCCTCTACATTGTCCCATCAAACACTCCCAGGGCAGGTAGAGCACGGGTTAGATATAGAGTAAAGCTCCCTCTACACTGTCCCATCAAACACTCCCAGGGCAGGTACAGCACGGGGGTAGATACAGAGTAAAGCTCCCTCTACATTGTCCCATCAAACACTCCCAGGGCAGGTACAACACGGTTTTAGATACCGAGTAAAGCTCCCTCTGCACTGTCCCATCAAACACTCCCAGGGCAGGTCCAGCACAGGTTAGATCCAGAGCAAAGCTCCCTCTACACTGTCCCATCAAACACTCCCAGGGCAGGTAGAGTACGGGTTACATGCAGAGTAAAGCTCCCTCTACACTGTCCCATCAAACATTCCCAGGGCCGGTACAGCACGGTGTTCGAAACAGAGTAAAGCTCCCTCTACATTGTCCCATCAAACATTTCCCGGGCAGGTACAGCACGGGTTAGATACAAAGTAAAGCTCCTTCTACACTGTCCCATCAAACACTCCCAGGGCAGGTAGAGCACGGGTTGCATACAGAGTAAAGCTCCCTCTACACTGTCCCATCACACACTCCCAGGGCTGGTGCAGCATGGGTTAGATACAGAGTAAAGCTCCCTCTACACTGTCCCATCAAACATTCCCAGGGCAGGTACAGCACGGTGTTAGATACAGAGTAAAGCTCCCTCTACACTGTCCCATCAAACACTACCAGGGCAGGTACAGCACGGGGGTAGATACAGAGTAAAGCTCCCTCTACATTGTCCCATCAAACACTCCCAGGGCAGGTACAGCACGGGGTTAGATACTGAGTAAAGCTCCCTCTACACTGTCCCATCAAACGCCCCCAGGGCAGGTACAGCATGGGTTAGATACAGAGTAAATCTCCCTCTGCACTGTCCCATCAAACATTTCCAGGGCAGGTACAGCACGGGTTACATACAGAGTAAAGCTCCCTCTGCACTGTCCCATCAAACACTCCCAGGGCAGGTACAGCACGGGTTAGATACAGAGTAAAGCTGCCTCGACACTGTCCCATCAAACACTCCCGGGGCAGCTGCAGCACGGGTGTTAGATACAGAGCAAAGCTCCCTCTACACTGTCCCATCAAACACTCACAGGGCATGTACAGTACGGGTTAGAAACAGAGTAAAGTTCCTCTGCACTGTCCCATCAAACATTCCCAGGGCAGATGCAGCACGGGGATAGATACAGAGTAAATCTCCCTCTGCACTGTCCCATCAAACATTCCCAGGGCAGCTACAGCACGTGTTAGATACAGAGTAAAGCTCCCTCTACACTGTCCCATCAAACACTCCCAGGGCAGGTACAGCACGGGTTACATGCAGAGTAAAGCTCCCTCTGCACTGTCCCATCAAACACTCCCAGGGCAGGTACAGCACGGGTTAGATACAGAGTAAAGCTCACTCTGCACTGTCCCATCAAACATTTCCAGGGCAGGTACAGCACGGGTTACATACAGAGTAAAGCTCCCTCTGCACTGTCCCATCAAACACTCCCGGGGCAGCTGCAGCACGGGTTAGATACAGAGTAAAGCTCCCTCTGCATTGTCCCATCAAAAACTCCCAGGGCAGGCACAGCACGGGGTTAGATACAGAGTAATGCTCCCTCTACACTGTCCCATCAAACACTCCCAGGGCTGGTACAACACGGTTTTAGATACAGAGTAAAGCTCCCTCTACACTGTCCCATCAAACATTCCCAGGGCAGGTACAGCATGGGTTAGATACAGAGTAAAGCTCCTTCTACATTGTCCCATCAAACACTCCCAGGGCAGGTAGAGCACGGGTTAGATATAGAGTAAAGCTCCCTCTACACTGTCCCATCAAACACTCCCAGGGCAGGCACAACACGGTGCTAGATACAGAGTAAAGCTCCCTCTAGACTGTCCCATCAAACACTCCCAGGGCAGGTACAACACGGGGTTGGATACAGAGTAAAGTTCCCTCTACACTGTCCCATCAAACACTCCCAGGGCATGTACAGTACGGGTTAGAAACAGAGTAAAGTTCCTCTGCACTGTCCCATCAAACATTCCGAGGGCAGATGCAGCACGGGGATAGATACAGAGTAAATCTCCCTCTTCACTGTCCCATCAAACATTCCCAGGGCAGGTACAGCACGTGTTAGATACAGAGTAAAGCTCCCTCTACACTGTCCCATCAAACACTCCCAGGGCAGGTACAGCACGGTGTTAGATACAGAGTAAAGCTCCCTCTACACTGTCCCATCAAACACTCCCAGGGCAGGTACAGCACGGGGGTAGATACAGAGTAAAGCTCCCTCTACATTGTCCCATCAAACACTCCCAGGGCAGGTACAACACGGTTTTAGATACCGAGTAAAGCTCCCTCTGCACTGTCCCATCAAACACTCCCAGGGCAGGTCCAGCACGGGTTAGATCCAGAGCAAAGCTCCCTCTACACTGTCCCATCAAACACTCCCAGGGCAGGTAGAGTACGGGTTACATGCAGAGTAAAGCTCCCTCTACACTGTCCCATCAAACATTCCCAGGGCAGGTACAGCACGGTGTTAGATACAGAGTAAAGCTCCCTCTACATTGTCCCATCAAACATTTCCCGGGCAGGTACAGCACGGGTTAGATACAAAGTAAAGCTCCTTCTACACTGTCCCATCAAACACTCCCAGGGCAGGTAGAGCACGGGTTGCATACAGAGTAAAGCTCCCTCTACACTGTCCCATCACACACTCCCAGGGCTGGTGCAGCATGGGTTAGATACAGAGTAAAGCTCCCTCTACACTGTCCCATCAAACACTCCCAGGGCAGGTACAGCACGGTGTTAGATACAGAGTAAAGCTCCCTCTACACTGTCCCATCAAACACTACCAGGGCAGGTACAGCACGGGGGTAGATACAGAGTAAAGCTCCCTCTATATTGTCCCATCAAACACTCCCAGGGCAGGTACAGCACGGGGTTAGATACTGAGTAAAGCTCCCTCTACACTGTTCCATCAAACGCCCCCAGGGCAGGTACAGCATGGGTTAGATACAGAGTAAAGCTGCCTCGACACTGTCCCATCAAACACTCCCGGGGCAGCTGCAGCACGGGTGTTAGATACAGAGCAAAGCTCCCTCTACACTGTCCCATCAAACACTCACAGGGCATGTACAGTACGGGTTACAAACAGAGTAAAGCTCCCTCTACACTGTCCCATCAAACATTTCCAGGGCAGGGACAGCACGGGTTACATACAGAATAAAGCTCCCTCTGCACTGTCCCATCAAACACTCCCGGGGCAGCTGCAGCACGGGTTAGATGCAGAGTAAAGCTCCCTCTGCATTGTCCCATCAAAAACTCCCAGGGCAGGCACAGCACGGGGTTAGATACAGAGTAATGCTCCCTCTACACTGTCCCATCAAACACTCCCAGGGCTGGTACAACACGGTTTTAGATACAGAGTAAAGCTCCCTCTACACTGTCCCATCAAACATTCCCAGGGCAGGTACAGCATGGGTTAGATACAGAGTAAAGCTCCCTCTACATTGTCCCATCAAACATTCGCAGGGCAGGTCCAACACGGGGTTAGATACAGAGTAAAGCTCCCTCTGCACTGTCCCATCAAACGCTCCCAGGGCAGGTCCAGCACGGGTTAGATCCAGAGCAAAGCTCCCTCTACACTGTCCCATCAAACACTCCCAGGGCAGGTAGAGCACGGGTTAGAGTTAGAGTAAAGTTCCCTCTACACTGTCCCATCAAACACTCCCAGGGCAGGCACAACACGGTGCTAGATACAGAGTAAAGCTCCCTCTAGACTGTCCCATCAAACACTCCTAGGGCAGGTACAACACGGGGTTGGATACAGAGTAAAGTTCCCTCTACACTGTCCCATCAAACAGTCCCAGGGCATGTACAGTACGGGTTAGAAACAGAGTAAAGTTCCTCTGCACTGTCCCATCAAACATTTCCAGGGCAGGTACAGCACGGGATACATACAGAGTAAAGCTCCCTCTACACTGTCCCATCAAACACTCCCAGGGCTGGTACAACACGGTTTTAGATACAGAGTAAAGCTCCCTCTACACTGTCCCATCAAACATTCCCAGGGCAGGTACAGCATGGGTTAGATACAGAGTAAAGCTCCCTCTACATTGTCCCATCAAACACTCCCAGGGCAGGTAGAGCACGGGTTAGATATAGAGTAAAGCTCCCTCTACACTGTCCCATCAAACACTCCCAGGGCAGGCACAACACGGTGCTAGATACAGAGTAAAGCTCCCTCTAGACTGTCCCATCAAACACTCCCAGGGCAGGTACAACACGGGGTTGGATACAGAGTAAAGTTCCCTCTACACTGTCCCATCAAACACTCCCAGGGCATGTACAGTACGGGTTAGAAACAGAGTAAAGTTCCTCTGCACTGTCCCATCAAACATTCCGAGGGCAGATGCAGCACGGGGATAGATACAGAGTAAATCTCCCTCTGCACTGTCCCATCAAACATTCCCAGGGCAGGTACAGCACGTGTTAGATACAGAGTAAAGCTCCCTCTACACTGTCCCATCAAACACTCCCAGGGCAGGTACAGCACGGTGTTAGATACAGAGTAAAGCTCCCTCTACATGTCCCATCAAACATTCCCAGGGCAGCTGCAGCACGTGTTAGATCCAGAGTAAAGCTCCCTCTGCACTGTCCCATCAAACATTCCCAGGGCAGGTACAGCACGAGTTAGATACAGAGTAAAGCTCCCTCTACACTGTCCCATCAAACACTCCCAGGGCAGGTACAGCACGGGTTAGATACAGAGTAAAGCTCCCTCTACACTGTCCCATCACACACTCCCAGGGCAGGTACAACACAGGGTTGGATACAGAGCAAAGTTCCCTCTACACTGTCCCATCAAACACTCCCAGGGCATGTACAGTACGGGTTAGATACAGAGTAAAGCTCCCTCTACACTGTCCCATCAAACATTTCCCGGGCAGGTACAGCACGGGTTAGATACAAAGTAAAGCTCCTTCTACACTGTCCCATCAAACACTCCCAGGGCAGGGAGAGCACGGGTTGCATACAGAGTAAAGTTCCTCTACACTGTCCCATCACACACTCCCAGGGCAGGTACAGCATGGGTTAGATACAGAGTAAAGCTCCCTCTACACTGTCCCATCAAACACTCCCAGGGCAGGTACAGCACGGTGTTAGATACAGAGTAAAGCTCCCTCTACACTGTCCCATCAAACACTCCCAGGGCAGGTACAGCACGGGGGTAGATACAGAGTAAAGCTCCCTCTACATTGTCCCATCAAACACTCCCAGGGCAGGTACAACACGGTTTTAGATACCGAGTAAAGCTCCCTCTACACGGTCCCATCAAACACTCCCAGGGCAGGTACAGCACGGGTTAGATACAGAGTAAAGCTCCCTCTCCACTGTCCCATCAAACACTCCCAGGGCAGGTACAGCACGGGGTTAGATACTGAGTAAATCTCCCTCTGCACTGTCCCATCAAACATTTCCAGGGCAGGTACAGCACGGGTTACATACAGAGTAAAGCTCCCTCTGCACTGTCCCATCAAACACTCCCAGGGCAGGTACAGCACGGGTGTTAGATACAGAGTAAAGCTTCCTCTACACTGTCCCATCAAACACTCACAGGGCATGTACAGTACGGGTTAGAAACAGAGTAAAGTTCCTCTGCACTGTCCCATCAAACATTCCCAGGGCAGATGCAGCACGTGTTAGATACAGAGTAAATCTCCCTCTACACTGTCCCATCAAACACTCCCAGGGCAGGTACAGCACGGGGATAGATACAGAGTAAATCTCCCTCTGCACTGTCCCATCAAACATTCCCAGGGCAGCTACAGCACGGGTGTTAGATACAGAGTAAAGCTTCCTCTACACTGTCCCATCAAACACTCACAGGGCATGTACAGTACGGGTTAGAAACAGAGTAAAGTTCCTCTGCACTGTCCCATCAAACATTCCCAGGGCAGATGCAGCACGTGTTAGATACAGAGTAAAGCTCCCTCTACACTGTCCCATCAAACACTCCCAGGGCAGGTACAGCACGGGTTACATGCAGAGTAAAGCTCCCTCTGCACTGTCCCATCAAACACTCCCAGGGCAGGTACAGCACGGGTTAGATACAGAGTAAAGCTCACTCTACACTGTCCCATCAAACATTTCCAGGGCAGGTACAGCACGGGTTACATGCAGAGTAAAGCTCCCTCTGCACTGTCCCATCAAACACTCCCAGGGCAGGTACAGCACGGGTTACATGCTGAGTAAAGCTCCCTCTACACTGTCCCATCAAACATTCCCAGGGCAGGTACAGCATGGGTTAGATACAGAGTAAAGCTCCCTCTACATTGTCCCATCAAACACTCCCAGGGCAGGTAGAGCACGGGTTAGATATAGAGTAAAGCTCCCTCTACACTGTCCCATCAAACACTCCCAGGGCAGGTACAGCACGGGGGTAGATACAGAGTAAAGCTCCCTCTACATTGTCCCATCAAACACTCCCAGGGCAGGTACAACACGGTTTTAGATACCGAGTAAAGCTCCCTCTGCACTGTCCCATCAAACACTCCCAGGGCAGGTCCAGCACAGGTTAGATCCAGAGCAAAGCTCCCTCTACACTGTCCCATCAAACACTCCCAGGGCAGGTAGAGTACGGGTTACATGCAGAGTAAAGCTCCCTCTACACTGTCCCATCAAACATTCCCAGGGCCGGTACAGCACGGTGTTCGAAACAGAGTAAAGCTCCCTCTACATTGTCCCATCAAACATTTCCCGGGCAGGTACAGCACGGGTTAGATACAAAGTAAAGCTCCTTCTACACTGTCCCATCAAACACTCCCAGGGCAGGTAGAGCACGGGTTGCATACAGAGTAAAGCTCCCTCTACACTGTCCCATCACACACTCCCAGGGCTGGTGCAGCATGGGTTAGATACAGAGTAAAGCTCCCTCTACACTGTCCCATCAAACACTCCCAGGGCAGGTACAGCACGGTGTTAGATACAGAGTAAAGCTCCCTCTACACTGTCCCATCAAACACTACCAGGGCAGGTACAGCACGGGGGTAGATACAGAGTAAAGCTCCCTCTACATTGTCCCATCAAACACTCCCAGGGCAGGTACAGCACGGGGTTAGATACTGAGTAAAGCTCCCTCTACACTGTCCCATCAAACGCCCCCAGGGCAGGTACAGCATGGGTTAGATACAGAGTAAATCTCCCTCTGCACTGTCCCATCAAACATTTCCAGGGCAGGTACAGCACGGGTTACATACAGAGTAAAGCTCCCTCTGCACTGTCCCATCAAACACTCCCAGGGCAGGTACAGCACGGGTTAGATACAGAGTAAAGCTGCCTCGACACTGTCCCATCAAACACTCCCGGGGCAGCTGCAGCACGGGTGTTAGATACAGAGCAAAGCTCCCTCTACACTGTCCCATCAAACACTCCCAGGGCAGGGAGAGCACGGGTTGCGTACAGAGTAAAGTTCCTCTACACTGTCCCATCACACACTCCCAGGGCAGGTACAGCATGGGTTAGATACAGAGTAAAGCTCCCTCTACACTGTCCCATCAAACACTCCCAGGGCAGGTACAGCACGGTGTTAGATACAGAGTAAAGCTCCCTCTACACTGTCCCATCAAACACTCCCAGGGCAGGTACAGCACGGGGGTAGATACAGAGTAAAGCTCCCTCTACATTGTCCCATCAAACACTCCCAGGGCAGGTACAACACGGTTTTAGATACCGAGTAAAGCTCCCTCTACACGGTCCCATCAAACACTCCCAGGGCAGGTACAGCACGGGTTAGATACAGAGTAAAGCTCCCTCTCCACTGTCCCATCAAACACTCCCAGGGCAGGTACAGCACGGGGTTAGATACTGAGTAAATCTCCCTCTGCACTGTCCCATCAAACATTTCCAGGGCAGGTACAGCACGGGTTACATACAGAGTAAAGCTCCCTCTGCACTGTCCCATCAAACACTCCCAGGGCAGGTACAGCACGGGTGTTAGATACAGAGTAAAGCTTCCTCTACACTGTCCCATCAAACACTCACAGGGCATGTACAGTACGGGTTAGAAACAGAGTAAAGTTCCTCTGCACTGTCCCATCAAACATTCCCAGGGCAGATGCAGCACGTGTTAGATACAGAGTAAATCTCCCTCTACACTGTCCCATCAAACACTCCCAGGGCAGGTACAGCACGGGGATAGATACAGAGTAAATCTCCCTCTGCACTGTCCCATCAAACATTCCCAGGGCAGCTACAGCACGTGTTAGATACAGAGTAAAGCTCCCTCTACACTGTCCCATCAAACACTCCCAGGGCAGGTACAGCACGGGTTACATGCAGAGTAAAGCTCCCTCTGCACTGTCCCATCAAACACTCCCAGGGCAGGTACAGCACGGGTTAGATACAGAGTAAAGCTCACTCTACACTGTCCCATCAAACATTTCCAGGGCAGGTACAGCACGGGTTACATGCAGAGTAAAGCTCCCTCTGCACTGTCCCATCAAACACTCCCAGGGCAGGTACAGCACGGGTTACATGCAGAGTAAAGCTCCCTCTACACTGTCCCATCAAACATTCCCAGGGCAGGTACAGCATGGGTTAGATACAGAGTAAAGCTCCCTCTACATTGTCCCATCAAACACTCCCAGGGCAGGTAGAGCACGGGTTAGATATAGAGTAAAGCTCCCTCTACACTGTCCCATCAAACACTCCCAGGGCAGGTACAGCACGGGGGTAGATACAGAGTAAAGCTCCCTCTACATTGTCCCATCAAACACTCCCAGGGCAGGTACAACACGGTTTTAGATATAGAGTAAAGCTCCCTCTACACTGTCCCATCAAACACTCCCAGGGCAGGTCCAGCACAGGTTAGATCCAGAGCAAAGCTCCCTCTACACTGTCCCATCAAACACTCCCAGGGCAGGTAGAGTACGGGTTACATGCAGAGTAAAGCTCCCTCTACACTGTCCCATCAAACATTCCCAGGGCCGGTACAGCACGGTGTTCGAAACAGAGTAAAGCTCCCTCTACATTGTCCCATCAAACATTTCCCGGGCAGGTACAGCACGGGTTAGATACAAAGTAAAGCTCCTTCTACACTGTCCCATCAAACACTCCCAGGGCAGGTAGAGCACGGGTTGCATACAGAGTAAAGCTCCCTCTACACTGTCCCATCACACACTCCCAGGGCTGGTGCAGCATGGGTTAGATACAGAGTAAAGCTCCCTCTACACTGTCCCATCAAACATTCCCAGGGCAGGTACAGCACGGTGTTAGATACAGAGTAAAGCTCCCTCTACACTGTCCCATCAAACACTACCAGGGCAGGTACAGCACGGGGGTAGATACAGAGTAAACCTCCCTCTACATTGTCCCATCAAACACTCCCAGGGCAGGTACAGCACGGGGTTAGATACTGAGTAAAGCTCCCTCTACACTGTCCCATCAAACGCCCCCAGGGCAGGTACAGCATGGGTTAGATACAGAGTAAATCTCCCTCTGCACTGTCCCATCAAACATTTCCAGGGCAGGTACAGCACGGGTTACATACAGAGTAAAGCTCCCTCTGCACTGTCCCATCAAACACTCCCAGGGCAGGTACAGCACGGGTTAGATACAGAGTAAAGCTGCCTCGACACTGTCCCATCAAACACTCCCGGGGCAGCTGCAGCACGGGTGTTAGATACAGAGCAAAGCTCCCTCTACACTGTCCCATCAAACACTCACAGGGCATGTACAGTACGGGTTAGAAACAGAGTAAAGTTCCTCTGCACTGTCCCATCAAACATTCCCAGGGCAGATGCAGCACGGGGATAGATACAGAGTAAATCTCCCTCTGCACTGTCCCATCAAACATTCCCAGGGCAGCTACAGCACGTGTTAGATACAGAGTAAAGCTCCCTCTACACTGTCCCATCAAACACTCCCAGGGCAGGTACAGCACGGGTTACATGCAGAGTAAAGCTCCCTCTGCACTGTCCCATCAAACACTCCCAGGGCAGGTACAGCACGGGTTAGATACAGAGTAAAGCTCACTCTACACTGTCCCATCAAACATTTCCAGGGCAGGTACAGCACGGGTTACATGCAGAGTAAAGCTCCCTCTGCACTGTCCCATCAAACACTCCCAGGGCAGGTACAGCACGGGTTAGATACAGAGTAAAGCTCACTCTGCACTGTCCCATCAAACATTTCCAGGGCAGGTACAGCACGGGTTACATACAGAGTAAAGCTCCCTCTGCACTGTCCCATCAAACACTCCCGGGGCAGCTGCAGCACGGGTTAGATACAGAGTAAAGCTCCCTCTGCATTGTCCCATCAAAAACTCCCAGGGCAGGCACAGCACGGGGTTAGATACAGAGTAATGCTCCCTCTACACTGTCCCATCAAACACTCCCAGGGCTGGTACAACACGGTTTTAGATACAGAGTAAAGCTCCCTCTACACTGTCCCATCAAACATTCCCAGGGCAGGTACAGCATGGGTTAGATACAGAGTAAAGCTCCTTCTACATTGTCCCATCAAACACTCCCAGGGCAGGTAGAGCACGGGTTAGATATAGAGTAAAGCTCCCTCTACACTGTCCCATCAAACACTCCCAGGGCAGGCACAACACGGTGCTAGATACAGAGTAAAGCTCCCTCTAGACTGTCCCATCAAACACTCCCAGGGCAGGTACAACACGGGGTTGGATACAGAGTAAAGTTCCCTCTACACTGTCCCATCAAACACTCCCAGGGCATGTACAGTACGGGTTAGAAACAGAGTAAAGTTCCTCTGCACTGTCCCATCAAACATTCCGAGGGCAGATGCAGCACGGGGATAGATACAGAGTAAATCTCCCTCTTCACTGTCCCATCAAACATTCCCAGGGCAGGTACAGCACGTGTTAGATACAGAGTAAAGCTCCCTCTACACTGTCCCATCAAACACTCCCAGGGCAGGTACAGCACGGTGTTAGATACAGAGTAAAGCTCCCTCTACACTGTCCCATCAAACACTCCCAGGGCAGGTACAGCACGGGGGTAGATACAGAGTAAAGCTCCCTCTACATTGTCCCATCAAACACTCCCAGGGCAGGTACAACACGGTTTTAGATACCGAGTAAAGCTCCCTCTGCACTGTCCCATCAAACACTCCCAGGGCAGGTCCAGCACGGGTTAGATCCAGAGCAAAGCTCCCTCTACACTGTCCCATCAAACACTCCCAGGGCAGGTAGAGTACGGGTTACATGCAGAGTAAAGCTCCCTCTACACTGTCCCATCAAACATTCCCAGGGCAGGTACAGCACGGTGTTAGATACAGAGTAAAGCTCCCTCTACATTGTCCCATCAAACATTTCCCGGGCAGGTACAGCACGGGTTAGATACAAAGTAAAGCTCCTTCTACACTGTCCCATCAAACACTCCCAGGGCAGGTAGAGCACGGGTTGCATACAGAGTAAAGCTCCCTCTACACTGTCCCATCACACACTCCCAGGGCTGGTGCAGCATGGGTTAGATACAGAGTAAAGCTCCCTCTACACTGTCCCATCAAACACTCCCAGGGCAGGTACAGCACGGTGTTAGATACAGAGTAAAGCTCCCTCTACACTGTCCCATCAAACACTACCAGGGCAGGTACAGCACGGGGGTAGATACAGAGTAAAGCTCCCTCTATATTGTCCCATCAAACACTCCCAGGGCAGGTACAGCACGGGGTTAGATACTGAGTAAAGCTCCCTCTACACTGTTCCATCAAACGCCCCCAGGGCAGGTACAGCATGGGTTAGATACAGAGTAAAGCTGCCTCGACACTGTCCCATCAAACACTCCCGGGGCAGCTGCAGCACGGGTGTTAGATACAGAGCAAAGCTCCCTCTACACTGTCCCATCAAACACTCACAGGGCATGTACAGTACGGGTTACAAACAGAGTAAAGCTCCCTCTACACTGTCCCATCAAACATTTCCAGGGCAGGGACAGCACGGGTTACATACAGAATAAAGCTCCCTCTGCACTGTCCCATCAAACACTCCCGGGGCAGCTGCAGCACGGGTTAGATGCAGAGTAAAGCTCCCTCTGCATTGTCCCATCAAAAACTCCCAGGGCAGGCACAGCACGGGGTTAGATACAGAGTAATGCTCCCTCTACACTGTCCCATCAAACACTCCCAGGGCTGGTACAACACGGTTTTAGATACAGAGTAAAGCTCCCTCTACACTGTCCCATCAAACATTCCCAGGGCAGGTACAGCATGGGTTAGATACAGAGTAAAGCTCCCTCTACATTGTCCCATCAAACATTCGCAGGGCAGGTCCAACACGGGGTTAGATACAGAGTAAAGCTCCCTCTGCACTGTCCCATCAAACGCTCCCAGGGCAGGTCCAGCACGGGTTAGATCCAGAGCAAAGCTCCCTCTACACTGTCCCATCAAACACTCCCAGGGCAGGTAGAGCACGGGTTAGAGTTAGAGTAAAGTTCCCTCTACACTGTCCCATCAAACACTCCCAGGGCAGGCACAACACGGTGCTAGATACAGAGTAAAGCTCCCTCTAGACTGTCCCATCAAACACTCCTAGGGCAGGTACAACACGGGGTTGGATACAGAGTAAAGTTCCCTCTACACTGTCCCATCAAACAGTCCCAGGGCATGTACAGTACGGGTTAGAAACAGAGTAAAGTTCCTCTGCACTGTCCCATCAAACATTTCCAGGGCAGGTACAGCACGGGATACATACAGAGTAAAGCTCCCTCTACACTGTCCCATCAAACACTCCCAGGGCTGGTACAACACGGTTTTAGATACAGAGTAAAGCTCCCTCTACACTGTCCCATCAAACATTCCCAGGGCAGGTACAGCATGGGTTAGATACAGAGTAAAGCTCCCTCTACATTGTCCCATCAAACACTCCCAGGGCAGGTAGAGCACGGGTTAGATATAGAGTAAAGCTCCCTCTACACTGTCCCATCAAACACTCCCAGGGCAGGCACAACACGGTGCTAGATACAGAGTAAAGCTCCCTCTAGACTGTCCCATCAAACACTCCCAGGGCAGGTACAACACGGGGTTGGATACAGAGTAAAGTTCCCTCTACACTGTCCCATCAAACACTCCCAGGGCATGTACAGTACGGGTTAGAAACAGAGTAAAGTTCCTCTGCACTGTCCCATCAAACATTCCGAGGGCAGATGCAGCACGGGGATAGATACAGAGTAAATCTCCCTCTGCACTGTCCCATCAAACATTCCCAGGGCAGGTACAGCACGTGTTAGATACAGAGTAAAGCTCCCTCTACACTGTCCCATCAAACACTCCCAGGGCAGGTACAGCACGGTGTTAGATACAGAGTAAAGCTCCCTCTACATGTCCCATCAAACATTCCCAGGGCAGCTGCAGCACGTGTTAGATCCAGAGTAAAGCTCCCTCTGCACTGTCCCATCAAACATTCCCAGGGCAGGTACAGCACGAGTTAGATACAGAGTAAAGCTCCCTCTACACTGTCCCATCAAACACTCCCAGGGCAGGTACAGCACGGTGTTAGATACAGATTAAAGCTCCCTCTACACTGTCCCATCAAACACTCCCAGGGCAGGTACAGCACGGTGTTAGATACAGTGTAAAGCTCCCTCTACACTGTCCCATCAAACACTCCCAGGGCAGGTACAGCACGGGGGTAGATACAGAGTAAAGCTCCCTCTACATTGTCCCATCAAACACTCCCAGGGCAGGTACAACACGGTTTTAGATACCGAGTAAAGCTCCCTCTGCACTGTCCCATCAAACACTCCCAGGGCAGGTCCAGCACGGGTTAGATCCAGAGCAAAGCTCCCTCTACACTGTCCCATCAAACACTCCCAGGGCAGGTAGAGTACGGGTTACATGCAGAGTAAAGCTCCCTCTACACTGTCCCATTAAACATTCCCAGGGCAGGTACAGCACGGTGTTAGATACAGAGTAAAGCTCCCTCTACATTGTCCCATCAAACATTTCCCGGGCAGGTACAGCACGGGTTAGATACAAAGTAAAGCTCCTTCTACACTGTCCCATCAAACACTCCCAGGGCAGGTAGAGCACGGGTTGCATACAGAGTAAAGCTCCCTCTACACTGTCCCATCACACACTCCCAGGGCTGGTGCAGCATGGGTTAGATACAGAGTAAAGCTCCCTCTACACTGTCCCATCAAACACTCCCAGGGCAGGTACAGCACGGTGTTAGATACAGAGTAAAGCTCCCTCTACACTGTCCCATCAAACACTACCAGGGCAGGTACAGCACGGGGGTAGATACAGAGTAAAGCTCCCTCTACATTGTCCCATCAAACACTCCCAGGGCAGGTACAGCACGGGGTTAGATACTGAGTAAAGCTCCCTCTACACTGTCCCATTAAACACTCCCAGGGCAGGTACAGCACGGTGTTAGATACAGAGTAAATATCCCTCTGCACTGTCCCATCAAACGCCCCCAGGGCAGGTACAGCATGGGTTAGATACAGAGTAAAGCTGCCTCGACACTGTCCCATCAAACACTCCCGGGGCAGCTGCAGCACGGGTGTTAGATACAGAGCAAAGCTCCCTCTACACTGTCCCATCAAACACTCACAGGGCATGTACAGTACGGGTTACAAACAGAGTAAAGTTCCTCTGCACTGTCCCATCAAACATTCCCAGGGCAGATGCAGCATGGGGATAGATACAGAGTAAAGCTCCCTCTACACTGTCCCATCAAACATTTCCCGGGCAGGTACAGCACGGGTTAGATACAGAGTAAAGCTCCCTCTACACTGTCCCATCAAACATTCCCAGGGCAGGTACAGCACGGTGTTAGATACAGAGTAAAGCTCCTTCTACACTGTCCCATCAAACACTCCCAGGGCAGGGAGAGCACGGGTTGCATACAGAGTAAAGTTCCTCTACACTGTCCCATCACACACTCCCAGGGCAGGTACAGCATGGGTTAGATACAGAGTAAAGCTCCCTCTACACTGTCCCATCAAACACTCCCAGGGCAGGTACAGCACGGGGGTAGATACAGAGTAAAGCTCCCTCTACATTGTCCCATCAAACACTCCCAGGGCAGGTACAACACGGTTTTAGATACCGAGTAAAGCTCCCTCTACACGGTCCCATCAAACATTCCCAGGGCAGGTACAGCACGGGTTAGATACAGAGTAAAGCTCCCTCCACATTGTCCCATCAAACACTCCCAGGGCAGGTACAACACGGGGGTAGATGCAGAGTAAAGCTCCCTCCACATTGTCCCATCAAACACTCCCAGGGCAGGTACAACACGGGGTCAGATACAGAGTAAAGCTCCCTCTACACTGTCCCATCAAACACTCCCAGGGCAGGTACAGCACGGGTTCGATACAGACTAAAGCACGCTCTACACTGTCCCATCAAACACTCCCAGGGCAGGTACAGCACGGGTTAGATACAGAGTAAAGCTCCTTCTACACTGTCCCATCAAACACTCCCAGGGCAGGTACAGCACGGGTTAGATACAGAGTAAAGCTCCCTCTACATTGTCCCATCAAACATTCCCAGGGCAGGCACAACACGGTGCTAGATACAGAGTAAAGCTCCCTCTACACTGTTCCATCAAACATTCGCAGGGCAGGTACAGCATGGGTTAGATACAGACTCAAGCTCCCTCTACATTGTCCCATCAAAAACTCGCAGGGCAGGCACAGCACGGGGTGAGATACAGAGTAAAGTTCCCTCTGCACTGTCCCATCAAACATTCCCAGGGCAGGTACAGCGCGGTGTTAGATACAGATTAAAGCTCCCTCTACACTGTCCCATCAAACACTCCCAGGGCAGGTGCAGCATGGGTTAGATACAGAGTAAAGCTCCCTCTACATTCTCCCATCAAACATTCGCAGGGCAGGTACAACACGGGGTTAGATACAGAGTAAAGCTCCCTCTCCACTGTCCCATCAAACACTCCCAGGGCAGGTACAGCACGGGTTTGATACAGAGTAAAGCTCCCTCTGCATAGTCCCATCAAAAACTCCCAGGACAGGTACAACACGGGTTAGATACAGACTCAAGCTCCCTCTACATTGTCCCATCAAACACTCCCAGGGCAGGTACAACACGGTTTTAGATACAGAGTAAAGCTCCCTCTACACTGTCCCATCAAACACTCCCAGGGCATGTACAGTACCGGTTAGATACAGACTAAAACTCCCTCTGCACTGTCCCATCAAACATTCCCAGGGCAGGTACAGCATGGGTTAGATACAGAGTAAAGCTCCCTCTACATTGTCCCATCAATCACTCCCAGGGCAGGTACAACATTGGGTTAGATACAGAGTAAAGCTCCCTCTACACTGTCCCATCAAACACTCCCAGGGTAGGTACAACACGGGGTTAGATACAGAGTAAAGTTCCCTCTGCACTGTCCCATCAAACACTCCCAGGGCAGGTACAACACGGGGTTAGATACAGAGTAAAGCTCCCTCTAGACTGTCCCATCAAACACTCCCAGGGCAGGTACAACACGGGGTTAGATACAGAGTAAAGCTCCCTCTACACTGTCCCATCAAACACTCCCAGGGCAGGTACAACACGGGGTTAGATACAGAGTAAAGCTCCCTCTAGACTGTCCCATCAAACACTCCCAGGGCAGGTACAACACGGGGTTAGATACAGAGTAAAGCTCCCTCTACACTGTCCCATCAAACACTCCCAGGGCAGGTACAGCACGGTGTTAGATACAGATTAAAGCTCCCTCTACACTGTCCCATCAAACATTTCCAGGGCAGGTACAGCACGGGGTTAGATACAGAGTAAAGCTCCCTCTACACTGACCCATCAAACACTCCCAGGGCAGGGACAGCACGGAGTTAGATACAGAGTAAAGCTCACTCTACACTGTCCCATCAATCAGTTCCAGTGCAGGTACAGAATGGGTTCGAACATAAGAACATAAGAAATAGGAGCAGGAGTCGGCCATTTGGCCCCTCGAGCCTGCTCCGCCATTTAAGAAGATCATGGCTGATCTGATCATGGACTCAGCTCCACTTCCCCGCCCGCTCCCCATTATCCTTTACTCCCTTATCATTCAAAAATATATTCAATGAGCCAGCCTTCACAGCTCTCTGGGGCAGAGAATTTCAAAGATTCACGACCTTCTGAGAGAAGAAATTCCTCCTCATTTCTGTTTTAAATGGGCAGCCCCTTATTCTGAAACTATGCGCCCAAGTTCTAGATTCCCCCACGAAGGGAAATATCCTCTCTGCATCGACCCTCACAAGCCCCCTCAGAACCTTATACGTTTCAATAAGATCACCTCTCATACTTCTAAACTCCAATGAGTATTGGCCCAACCTGCTCAACCTTTCTTCATAAGTCAACCCCCTCATCTTCGGAATCAACCTGGTGAACCTTCTCTGAACTGCCTCCAATGCAAATATATCCTTCCTTAAATAAGGAGACCAAAACTGTACGCAATACTCTATGTGTGGCCTCACCAATACCCTGTGCTGTTGGACCAGGACTTCCTTACGCTTATACTCCACCCCCTTGCAATAAAGGCCAGCATTCTATTTGCTTTCCTGATTAATTGCTGTGCCTGCATACTAACTTTTTGTGTTTCATGTACCAGGACCCCAAGGTCTTTCTGTACCTCAGCATTTTGTAATCTCTCCGCATTTAAATAATGATTTGCTTTTTTATTTTTCCTATCAAAGTGGATAACCTCACATTTTCCCATCTGCAAAATTTTTACCCGCTCATTTAGCTTATCTATATCCCGTAGATTTTTTGTGTCCTCCTCACAACTTGCTTCCCTCCTATCTTTGTATCATCAGCAAATTTGGCTGTATTACACTCGGTCCCTTTATCCATATAGATTCATTAATATAGATTGTAAATAGTTGAGGTCCCAGCACTGATCCCTGTGGCACCCCACTAGTTACAGTTTGCCAACTGGAAAATTACCCATTTATCCCGCCTCTCTTTTCTGTTAATTAGTTAGTCTCTATCCATGCTAATAAATTACACCCAACCCCGTGAACTTTTATCTTGTGCAGTAACCTCTTATGTCGCACCTTATCGAATGCCTTCTGGAAATCTAAATACATGCCATCCACTGGTTCCTCCTTGTCCACTCTACTAGTTACATCCTCAAAAAATTCTAGAAGATTTGTCAAGCATAATTTTCCTTTCATGAATCCATGCTGACTTGGACCGATCCTGTCACTGCTTTCCAAATGCGCTGCTATTTCATCTTTAAAAATTGATTCCAACATTTTCCCCACTACTGATGTCAGGCTAACCAGTCTATAATTCCCTGTTTCTCTCTCCCTCCTTTTTTAAACAGTGGGGTTACATTAGCTTCCCTCCAGTCTATAGGAACTGATCCAGAGTCGATAGACTGTTGGAAAATGACCACCAATGCATCCACTATTTCTAGGGCCACTTCCTTAAGTACTCTGGGATGCAGACTATCAGGCTCTGGGGATTTATCGGTATTCAGTCCCATCAATTTCCCTAACACAATTTCCTGACTAATAGGATTTCCTTCAGTTCCTCCTTCTCACTAGACCCTCGGTCCCCTAGTATTTCCAGAAGGTTATTTGTGTTTTTCTTAGTGAAGACAGAACCAAAGTATTTGTTCAATTGGTCTGCCATTTCTTTGTTCTCCATTATAAATTCACCTGATTCTGACTGCAGGGGACCTACATTAGTCTTCACTAATCTTTTTCTCTTCACAAATCTATAGGAGTTTTTATGTTCCCTGCAAGCTTCCTCTCATACTCTATTTTTCCCCTCCTAATTAAACCCTTTGTCCTCCTCTGCTGTAGTATAAAATTCTCCCAGTCCTCAGGTTTGCTGTTTTTTCTGGTCAATTTATATGTCTCTTCCTTGGATTTAACACTATCCCTAATTTCCCTTGTTAGCCACAGTTGAGCCACCTTCCCTGTTTTATTTTTACGCCAGACAGGGATGTACAATTGTTGAAGTTCATCCATGTGATCTTTAAATGTCTGCCATTGCCTATCCACCGTCAACCCTTTAAGTATCATTTGCCAATCTATGCTAGCCAATTCACGTCTCATACCATCGAAGTTACCTTTCCTTAAGTTCAGGACTCTGGTCTCTGAATTAACTGTGTCACTCTCCATCTTAATGAAAAGAATGCTACCATATTATGGTCACTCTTCCCCAAGGGACCTCGCACAACAAGATTGCTAATTAATCCTCTCCCGTTACACAACACCCAGTCTAGGATGGCCAGCTCTCTAGTTGATTCCTCGACGTATTGGTCGAGAAAACCATCCCTTATACACTCCAGGAAATCCTCCTCCACCGTTTTGCTAACAATTTGGATAGCCCAATCTATATGCAGATTAAAGTCACCCATGATAACTGCTGTACCTTTATTGCACGCATCCCTAATTTCCTGTTTGATGCCATCCCCAACTTCACGACTACTGTTTGATGGTCTGTACGCAACTCCCACTAGCGTTTTCTGCCCTTTGGTGTTCCACAGCTCTACCCATACCGATTCCACATCATCCAGGCTAATGTCCTTTCTTACTATTGCGTTAATCTCCTCTTCAACCAGCAACGCCATCCCACCTCCTTTTCCTTTCTGTCTATCCTTCCTGAATATTGAATACTCCTGGATGTTGAGTTCCCTGGAGCCATGTCTCCGTAATCCCAATTACATCATATCCGTTAACAGCTATCTGCGCCATAAATTCATCCACCTTGTTACGAATGCTCCTCACATTGAGACACAGCCTTCAGGCTTGTTTTTTTTACACTATTTGTCCTTTTAGAATTTTGCTGTAATGTTGCCTTGGGTTTCTCTGCAGCTCCACATTTCCTTATCTCCTTTTTACCTTTTGCTTCTGCCCCCATTTTACTTCCCTCTGTCTCCCTGCATAGGTTCCCATCCCCTTGCCATATTAGTTTAAACCCTCCCCAACAGCACTAGCAAACACTCCCCCTAGGACATTGGTTCCGGTCCTGCCCAGGTGCAGACTGTCTGGTTTATACTGGTCCCACCTCCCCCAGAACCGGTTCCAATGTCCCAGGAATTTGAATCCCTCCCTCTTGCACCACTCCTCAAGCCAGGTATTCATCTTAACTATCCTGTTATTTCTACTCTGACTAGCACATGGCACTGGTAGCAATCCTGAGATTACCACCTTTGGGGTCCTACTTTTTAATTTAACTCCTAGCTCCCTAAATTCAGCTTGTAGGACCTCATCCCATTTTTTACTTATATCGTTGGTACCTATATGCACCACGACAACTGGCTGTTCTCCCTCCCCCTCCAGAATGCCCTGCAGCCGCTCCAGGACATCCTTGACCCTTGCACCAGGGAGGCAACATACCATCCTGGAGTCTCAGTTGCAGCCGCAGAAACGTCTATCTATTCCCCTTACAATAGAATCCCCTACCACTATAGCTCTCCCACTCTTTTTCCTGCCCTCCTGTACTTCCTCATGAACTTGGCTGCTGCTGCCTTCCCCCGATGTGTCATCTCCCCCAACAGTACCCAAAACGGTATATCTTTTTTGGAGGGAGATGACCACAGGGGACCCCTGCACTACCTTCCTTCCACTGCTCTACCTGATGGTCACCCATTCCCTATCTGCCTGTGTGACCTTTACCTGCGGTGTGACCAAATCACTAAACGTGCTATCCATGACATCTTCAGCATCGTGGATGCTCCAGAATATATGTTGTGTATTTAAGATAGCATCTGACTACTATCTGAATTTATGTTAATGCAATGTTTGTGGTTATGCAATGTTCCCTCTAATTTGGTTTTGCACGCAGCCCCTTTAAATTTGCTGCGCGGTCAGCCGCTATGCAGCTGCGCATGCGCAGTATCTCTCCCCGTGGCAGGAGCCGGGGAGCGGCTTGTGTGGTACTGCGCGATTGGTGTGCGACCGTGTGGTCACACGCCTCAGGAGGAACATTGGTGAACAATGCAGACAGTATCTGGAGCTGGAAAGTGTGAAGCCTTCTGGTGCGAGGGGGAAGTGGGATGAGAAAAGGAGAGGAGACGAAGATAACGTCGTTGCCCCCAGCGGGGTCGATGTCTCCGGCACCCACCACCTGGTGCTCAATGAGCCGCAGCACTCGCTCCTCCAGGTCTGAGAGCTGCTGGAACTGAGGTTAACCCCCACCTGTCCTCTGCTGCTCCCTCCGATTGTGCGCCATCTTGGCCTGCAATATAAGGAATATGTGTGTGTGAGTCAGAGTCCAGCTATGTATCTGGGAGATAGGCCTGCCGCCGTTGAATAGCTGTGAACGTAGGCAAGGGGTGAGATGAGCATGTGAGTTTGAGTAGGTGCAGATATTTGGTGGGCCGAATGGTGGGGAGAGCGGTGGGGGGGGAGCGGTGGGGGAGCGATGGTGGGGGGCAGGGTGGGGTGGAGCGGTGGGGGGAGCGGTGGGGGAGCGATGGTGGGGGACATGGGTGGGGTGGAGCGGTGGGGGGAGCAGTGCTTTGTGCACAGACAGAGGATCAGATGCCGGTATGTGGAACCTGTTGAAACATGTATTCACCCTGACCACCCGACTGAGATCGTTGAACTTTCCACGACACCACTGGCCAAGACCTCCTCTGCCACTTCCCTCCACATTGCCCTGAAGACCTCGGACAATGGCCTCCTTCCACTGACCGGGAACAGTGCTTCCCTCCCTTGCTCCATTGCCCCCACCAATGCCTCCAACGTGATGTCATTGAACCCGACGAGCTCTCCCCCTTGGATTTGGATTGAAAGCAGCCATTGCTATGAGGTCTCTCAGTTGCTCTCAGGGGCGACTTCAGTTCCAGCAATGATGAAAATGAGCAGCTGCACATTGACACAACCTCCCCTTTAAAGAGCTGGATTGAGCCAGTGTGAAGGATTGAAGGATGATTGCTGAATGCAAGTCACCGTAAATTCAGTAGCGTTCTAGTGTTAGCGCCCCTGTAGCGCCCCACTGAGGTCATTAGCGCTCGATTTACTGCCCCCTTCCTTCCTTCCTGGGGCGCTAAAGCCCAATTTAAAAGAACTTCAGAATCCTTCGTACCTGGCGATAAATTTTCAAAATGTAAAAAGGTCTGGGTACTACTGAATTTCTCCCCCCAAGAGTCTCTAAACATTAGCATTGTGACCTTGTTCTTATTTGTCTTCTATCATGGAATGCTGATGGTTCTTTCTAACATGTGTCTTTGTGTATTTGCAGACGGCATGGAACCTGTACTATTTGGCTGTTTCAGGACATGGCATCTCCATCACGTGTTTGCTGGTGTCCCTTTGTATATTCTTCTACTTCAAGTAAGTTTACATTTTCAATGCTTTTTTATCAAAAAACTGAGCTTAACTAAAATATGTGGAGCCCAGACATCATGCTGGCTGGGCATCAGCTTTTTACAAAGTTTGTTTTGACTGTAAGTTAGGTAAGGTACCACGGCGAGCCAAATCTGGGCAGAGCACAGGGGCAGCACTCGGTGTGATCCCAGATTCAATCCCTGGTTTGCGCCCAAGTGACCATTCTTCACCTCAGATGGTGAAGCAAAGTCCTCCCGATAATTGACAACATGAGCGGGGAAGAATCTGCACCCCGATTGGCTGCCTGGTACCTTGCAGTCCGGTGGCGCTCGGCGGCAAGTCAGAAATAGGTGCACTGTAACAACAATGCAATTCAAATCAATGGTGATGAAGGCACACAAAATTTCTCATGATTCCCACCAAGAAGACATCACACCGACATGGGTTGTGTTCTGATAGGAAGTCTGCACCTAAAGGGGAGCTGTCATTTTTCACTTGTCTTTACGGAGTCTGTAGGAGAGAAATATCTTTGGTGTGCTTTTTATTAGGGTGTTTATTTTGGCAGCACTTTTCTTTCAGACTGTTTCTCCTCAGAGTTTGAACTCTGCCATTTCAGTGGGTGCAATGTATGGGTATTCCAATGGAGATACTCATGTATCTATTGTTTGGAGAGAGAAGAGGAAAACAAAGAGAGGATGCCAGGGTGAGGTCACACTAACGGAAGGCAGTCCTCACTTGTCTTTACCCTCAAACCCAGATAAACAGGTCGATGTGCACGTAGCCGGACCTGTGGGAGGAACTCTGTTTTTTAGACTGCGATGCACAGGACAACCTGTGATCCAATTATGCCACATGCAAGAATCTGATACCCATCCAATGTCCACCACAGACTCCACACTGCCAACGGCTGTCGAGTCACCACAGTGCTCAGCATTTCCACCTCATAGCTCAGTCCAAGGTTGCCATAGCAGGTTCAGTCAACTGATATCTTGCTTGCCGCAGCCAGCAAGTACATTACATTTCCCTTAGACAACGAGGAATAAGATATCCCACCCATTCTAATCTCACTCTCCTCACTCTCCTCACTCCCCATTCCCTTTGAAAAATGTTTTTATTCATTCATGGAATGTGGTTATCGCTGGAAAGGCCAGCATTTATTGCTCATCCCTAATTAACTTTGAAAATCATAGAATCATGGAATGGTTACAGCACGGAAGGAGGTCATTCAGCCCGTCGAGCCTGTGCCGTCTCTCAGCCAGTCCCACTCCCCCGCCCTTTCCCCGTAGCCCTGTATTGTTTTTCCTGCAGGTACTTATCCAATTCCCTTTTGAAAGCCACGACTGAGTCTGCCTCCCCCACCCTTTCAGGCAGTGCATTCAAGATCATATCCACTCGCTCCGTAAAAAGGTTTTTCCTCATGTTGCCTTTGGTTCATTTGCCAATTACCTTAAATCTGTGTCCTCTGGTTCTCGACCCTTCCACCAATGGGAACAGTTTCTCTCGATCTACTCTGTCCAGACCCCTCATGATTTTGAACACCTCCATCAAATCTCCTCTCAACCTTCTCTGTTCTATGAACAATCCCAGCTTCTCCAGCCTATCTATGTAACTGAAGTAACGTGGGTGGTGGTGAGCCACCTTCTTGAACCGCTGCAGTCCGTGTGTTGAAGGTACTCCCACAGCGCTGTTAGAAACATAGAAACATAGAAAATAGGTGCAGGAGTCAGCCATTCAACCCTTCGAGCCTGCACCATCATTCAATATGATCACGGCTGATCATTCACCTCAGTACCCCTTTCCTGCCTTCTCTCCATACCCCTTGATCCCTTTAGCCATAAGGGCCACATCTAACTCCCTTTTGAATATATCTAACGAACTGGCCTCAACAACTCTCTGTGGTAGAGAATTCCACAAGCTCAAAACTGCCTGGGTGAATAAGTTTCTCCTCATCTCGGTCCTGGATGGCTTACCCCTTATCCTTAGACTGTGACCCCTGGTTCTGGACTTCCCCAACATTGGGAACATTCTTCCTGCATCTAACCTGTCCAATCCCGTCAGAATTTTATATGCTTTTATGAAATCCCCTCTCATTCTTCTAAATTCCAGTGAATATAAGCCTAGTCGATCCAGTCTTTCTTCATATCTCAGTCCTGCCATCCCGGGAATCAGTCTGGTGAACCTTCGCTGCACTCCCTCAATAGCAAGAATGTCCTTCCTCAGATTAGAAGACCAAAACTGCACACAATACTCCAGGTGTGGCCTCACCAAGGCTCTGTACAACTGCAGAAAGACCTCCCTGCCCCTGTACTCAAATCCCCTCGCTATGAAGGCCAACATGCCATTTGCTTTCTTTACTGCCTGCTGTACCTGCATGCCTACTTTCAATGACTGATGTACCATGACACCCAGGTCTCATTGCACCTCCCCTTTTCCTAATCTGTCACCATTCAGATAATAATCTGCCTTCCTGTTTTTGCCACCAAAGTGGATAACCTCACACTTATCCACATTATACTGCATCTGCCATGCATTTGCCCACTCACCTGGAGTTCCAGGATTTTGACCCAGCGACGATGAAGGAATGGCAGTATATTTCCAAGTCAGGATGATGTGTGACTTGGAGGGGAACTTGGAGGTGATGGTGTTCCCATGCGCCTGCTGCCCTTGTCCTTCTAGGTGGTAGAGGTCGCGGGTTTGGGAGGTGCTGCCGAAGAAGCCTTGGCGAGTTGCTGCAGTGCATCTTGTAGATGGTACACACTGCAGCCACGGTGTGCCGGTGGTGGAGGGAGTGAATGTTTAAGGTGGTGGATGGGGTGTCAATCAAGCTGGCTGTTTTGTCCTGGATGGTGTCGAGCTTCTTGTGTTGTTGGAGCTGCACTCATCCAGGCAAGTGGAGAGTATTCCATCACACTCCTGAATTGTAGATGGTGGAAAGGCTTTGGGGAGTCAGGAGGTGAGACACTCGCCGCACAATACCCAGCCTCTGACCTGCTCTTGTAGCCACAGTATTTATGAGGCTGGTCCAGTTGAGTTTCTGGTCAATGGTGACCCTCAGGATGTTGATTGTGGGGGATTCAGCGATGGTAATGCTGTTGAATGTCAAGGGAAGGTGGTTAGACTTTCGCTTGTTGGAGATAGTCATTGCCTGGCACTTGTGTGGCGTGAATGTTACTTGTCACTTATCAGCACAGGCCTGAATGTCGCTGCATTCGGGCATGGACTGCTTCATTTTCTGAGGAGTTGCGAATGGCACTGAAGACCTTACAATCATCAGCGAACATCCCACTTCTCAGCTTATGATGGAGGGAAGGTCATTGATGAAGGAGCTGAAGATGGTTGGACCTAGGAGACTGCCCTGAGGAACTCCTGCAGTGATGTCCTGGGGCTGTGATGATTGACCTCCAACCACCACAACCATCTTCCTTTGTTCCAGGTATGGCTCCAGCCAGTGGAGAGTTTTCCCCCTGATTCCCATTGACTTCAGTTTTACTCAGGCTCCTTGATGCCACATTCGGTCAAATGCTGCCTTGATGTCAAGGGCAGTCCCTCTCACCTTATCTCTGGAATTCAGTTCTTTTGTCCATGTTTGGACCAAGGCTGTAATGAGGTCTGGAGCCGAGTGGTCCTGGCAGAACCCAGACTAAGCCTCGGTGAACAGGTTATTGGTGAGTAAGTGCCGCTTGATAGCACTGTCGACGACACCTTCCATCACTTTGCTGATGATTGAGAGCAGACTGATGGGACGGTAATTGGCCGGATTGGATTTGTCCTGCTTTTTGTAGACAGGACATACCTGGGCAGTTTTCCACATTGTTGGGTAGATGCCAGTGTTGTAGCTGTACTAGAACAGCTTGGTTAGAGGTGCGGCTAGTTCTGGAGCACAAGTCTTCAGCACAACAGCCGGGATGTTGTCGGGGTCCATAGCCTTTGCTGTATCCAGTGCATTCAGCCATTTCTTGATATCACGTGGAGTGAATCGAATTGGCTGAAGACTGGCTTCTGTAATGGTGGGGACCTCAGGAGGAGGCTGATATGGATCATTCACTCGACACTTCTGGCTGAAGATGGTTGCACTTGTCTTTGCACTCATGTGCTGGATTCTGGAATCAGGTTGGGAATATTCATGCAGCCTCCTCCTCCCGTTAGTTGTATAATTGTCCACCACCATTAATGACTGGATGTGGCAGGACTGCAGAGCTTTGATCTGATCTGTTGATTGTGGGATCACTTAGTTCTGTGTATAGCATGCAGCTTTCGCTGTTTAGCATGCATGTTGTCCTGTGTTGTAGCTTCCCCAGGTTGGCACCTCATTTTTAGGTTCACCTGCTGCTGCTCCTGGCATGCTCTTCTACACTCCTCATTGAACCAGGGTTGGTCCCCTGGCTTGATGGTAATGATAGAGTGAGGGATACATCGGGCCATGAGGTTACAGATTGTGGTGGAATACAATTCTGCTGCTGCTGATGGCCCACAGTGCCTCATGGATGCCCAGTTTTGAGCTGCTAGATATGTTCTGAGTCTATCCCATTTAGCACAGTGGTAGTGTCACACAACACGATGGATAGTGTCCTCAGTGTGAAGACGGGACTTTGTCTCCACAATGTCTCTGTGGTGATCACTGTTACCAATACTGTCATGGACAGATGCATCTGTAACAGGTAGATTGGTGAGGACGAGGTCAAGTAGGTTTTTCCCTCGTGTTGGTTCTCTCACCACCTGCTGCAGGCCCAGTCTGGCAGCTATGTCCTTCAGGACTCAGCCAGCTCGGTCAGTAGTGGTGCTACCGAGCCACTCTTGGTGATGGACATTGAAGTCCCCCACCCAGAGTACATTCTGTGCCCTTGTTACCCTCAGTGCTTCTTCCAAGTGGTGTTCAACATGGAGGAGTACTGATTCATCAGCTGAGGGAGGGCGGTAAGTGGTAATCAGCAGGTTTCCTTGCCCATGCTGGACCTGAAGCCATGAGGCTTCGTGGGGTCCAGAGTCAATGTTGAGGACTCCCAGGGCCACTCCCTCTGGACTGTATACCACTGTGCACCACCCCTGGTGGGTCTGTCCTGCTGGTGGGACAGACATACCCAGGGATGGTGATGGAGGAGTCTGGGACATTGGCTGAAAGGTATGATTCTGGGAGCATGACTATGTCAGGCTGTTGCTAGACTAGTCTGTGGGACAGCTCTCCCAAATTTGGCACAAGTCCCGAGATGTTGGTGAGGAGGAATTTGTGGCATCAACAAGGCTGGATGTATCTTTGTTGTGTCTCGAGCCGGTGTCAGGTGGTCCGTCCGGTTTTATAATTATTATCCGACCCAGTCGAATCCCACTCTCCCCTCACTCCCCATACCCTTTAATATACGACCCAGTCCAATCCCACTCTCCCCGTCATTCCCCAAACCCTTTAATATACCACCCAGTCTAATCCCACTCTCTCCCTCACTCCCCAAACCCTTTAATATCCCACACAGTCTAATCCCACTCACCTCCTCACTCCCGCACCCTTTAATATCCCACCCAGTCTAATCCCACTCTCCCCTCACTCCCCATACCCTTTAATATCCCACCCAGTCTAATCCCACTCTCCCCTCACCCCCCATACCCTTTAATATCCCACCCAGTCTAATCACACTCTCCCCTCACTCCCTGTACCCTTTAATATCCCACCCAGTCTAATCACACTCTCCCCTCACTCCCTGTACCCTTTAATATCCCACCCAGTCTAATCACACTCTCCCCTTACTCCCCATATCCTTTAATACCCCACCCAGTCTAATCCCACTCTCCCCCTCACTCCCCATACCCTTTAATATCCCACCCAGTCTAATCCCACTCTCCCCTCACTCCCCATACCCTTTAATATCCCACCCAGTCTAATCCCACTCTCCCCTCACTCCCCATACCCTTTAATATCCCACCCAGTCTAATCCCACTCTCCCCCTCACTCCCCATACCCTTTAATATCCCACCCAGTCTAATCCCACTCACCTCCTCACTCCCCGTACCCTTTAATATCCCACCCAGTGTAATCCCACTCTCCCCTCACTCCCCATACCCTTTAATTTCCCACCAGGTCTAATCCCACTCTCCCCCTCACTCCCCGTATCTTTTAATATCCCACCCAGTCTAATCCCACTCTCCCCCTCACTCCCCATACCCTTTAATATCCAACCCAGTCTAATCCCACTCTCCCCCTCACTCCCCATACCCTTTAATATCCCACCCAGTGTAATCCCACTCTCCCCTCACTCCCCATACCCTTTAATTTCCCACCAGGTCTAATCCCACTCTCCCCTCACTCCCCATACCCTTTAATTTCCCACAAGGTATAATCCCACTCTCCTCTCACTCCCCATACACTTTAATATCCCACCCAGTCTAATCCCATTCTCCCCCTCACTACGCGTACCATTTAATATCCCACACAGTCTAATCCCACTCACATCCTCACTCCCCGTATCCTTTAATATCCAAGCCAGTCGAATTCCAGTCTTCCCCTCACTCCCCATACCCTTTAATATCCCACCCAGTGTAATCCCACTCTCCCCTCACTCCCCATACCCTTTAATATCCCACCCAGTCTAATCCCACTCTCCCCTCACTCCCCATACCTTTTAATATCCGACGCAGTCTAATCCCACTCTCCCCGTCACTCCCCGCACCATTTAATATCCCACCCTGTCCAATCCCACTCTCCCCTCACTCCCTGTACCATTTAATATCCCACCCAGTCTAATCCCACTCTCCCCGTCACTCCCCGTACCATTTAATATCCCACCTTGTCTAATCCCACTCTCCCCTCACTCCCCATACCTTTTAATATCCGACGCAGTCTAATCCCACTCTCCCCTCACTCCCCATACCCTTTAATATCCCACCCAGTCTAATCCCACTCTCCCCTCACTCCCTGTACCATTTAATATCCCACCCAGTCTAATCCCACTCTCCCCGTCACTCCCCGTACCATTTAATATCCCACCCAGTCTAATCCCACTCTTCCCCCTCACTCCCCATACCCTTTAATATCCCACCCAGTCTAATCCCACTCTCCCCTCACTCCCCATACCCTTTAATATCCCACCCAGTCTAATCCCACTCCTGCTCACTTCCCGTATCCTTCAATATCCCACCCAGTCTAATCCCACTCTCCCCCTCACTCCCCATACCCTTTAATATCCAACCCAGTCTAATCCCACTCTCCCCCTCACTCCCCATACCCTTTAATATCCCACCCAGTGTAATCCCACTCTCCCCTCACTCCCCATACGCTTTAATATCCCACCCTGTCTAATCCCACTCTCCCCATACCCTTTTATTTCCCACCAGGTCTAATCCCACTCTCCTCTCACTCCCCATACACTTTAATATCCCACCCAGTCTAATCCCACTCTCCCCTCACTCCCTGTACCATTTAATATCCCACCCAGTCTAATCCCACTCTCCCCGTCACTCCCCGTACCATTTAATATCCCACCTTGTCTAATCCCACTCTCCCCTCACTCCCCATACCTTTTAATATCCGACGCAGTCTAATCCCACTCTCCCCGTCACTCCCCGTACCATTTAATATCCCACCCAGTCTAATCCCACTCTTCCCCCTCACTCCCCATACCCTTTAATATCCCACCCAGTCTAATCCCACTCTCCCCTCACTCCCCATACCCTTTAATATCCCACCCAGTCTAATCCCACTCCTGCTCACTTCCCGTATCCTTCAATATCCCACCCAGTCTAATCCCACTCTCCCCCTCACTCCCCATACCCTTTAATATCCAACCCAGTCTAATCCCACTCTCCCCCTCACTCCCCATACCCTTTAATATCCCACCCAGTGTAATCCCACTCTCCCCTCACTCCCCATACGCTTTAATATCCCACCCTGTCTAATCCCACTCTCCCCATACCCTTTTATTTCCCACCAGGTCTAATCCCACTCTCCTCTCACTCCCCATACACTTTAATATCCCACCCAGTCTAATTCCACTCTCCCCCTCACTCGCCATAACCTTTAATATCCCACCCAGTCTAATCCCATTCTCCCCCTCACTACGCGTACCCTTTAATATCCAACCCAGTCTAATCCCACTCTTCCCCTCACTCCCCGTACCCTTTAATATCCCACCCAGTCTAATCCTACTCTCTCCTCACTCCCCGTAACCGTTAATTTCCCACCCAGTCTAATCCCATTCTCCCCCTCACTCACCATACCATTTAATATCACACTCACCATCTCACTCCCCATACCCTTTAATTTCCCACCCAGTCAAATCCCACTCTCCCCCTCACTCCCCATACCCTTTAATATCCAACCCAGTCTAATCCCACTCTCCCCCTCACTCCCCATACACTTTAATATCCCACCCAGTGTAATCCCACTCTCCCCTCACTCCCCATACCCTTTAATTTCCCACCAGGTCTAATCCCACTCTCCCCCTCACTCCCCGTATCTTTTAATATCCCACCCAGTCTAATCCCACTCTCCCCCTCACTCCCCATACCCTTTAATATCCAACCCAGTCTAATCCCACTCTCCCCCTCACTCCCCATACACTTTAATATCCCACCCAGTGTAATCCCACTCTCCCCTCACTCCCCATACCCTTTAATTTCCCACCAGGTCTAATCCCACTCTCCCCTCACTCCCCATACCCTTTAATTTCCCACAAGGTATAATCCCACTCTCCTCTCACTCCCCATACACTTTAATATCCCACCCAGTCTAATCCCATTCTCCCCCTCACTACGCGTACCATTTAATATCCCACACAGTCTAATCCCACTCACCTCCTCACTCCCCGTATCCTTTAATATCCAAGCCAGTCTAATTCCACTCTTCCCCTCACTCCCCATACCCTTTAATATCCCACCCAGTGTAATCCCACTCTCCCCTCACTCCCCATACCCTTTAATATCCCACCTTGTATAATCCCACTCTCCCCTCACTCCCCATACCTTTTAATATCCGACGCAGTCTAATCCCACTCTCCCCGTCACTCCCCGTACCATTTAATATCCCACCCTGTCCAATCCCACTCTCCACCTCCCTCCCCGTACCCTTTAATATCCCACCCAGTCTAATCCCACTCTTCCCCCTCACTCCCCATACCCTTTAATATCCCACCCAGTCTAATCCCACTCTCCCCTCACTCCCCATACCCTTGAATATCCCACCCATTCGTACCCCAATCTCCCTTCACTCCCCATACCCTTGAATATCCCACCCAGTCGAATCGCACTCTCTCCCTCACTCCCCATACCCTTTAATATCCCACCCAGTCTAATCCCACTCTCCCCTCACTCCCCATACCCTTTAATATCCCACCCAGTCTAATCCCACTCTCCCCCTCACTCCCCATACCCTTTAATATCCCACCCTGTCTAATCCCACTCTCCCCCTCACTCCCCATACCCTTTAATATCCCACCCAGTCTAATCCCACTCTCCCCCTCACTCCCCATACCCTTTAATATCCCACCCTGTCTAATCCCACTCTCCCCCTCACTCCCCATACCCTTTAATATCCCACCCTGTCTAATCCCACTCTCCCCCTCACTCCCCATACCCTTTAATTTCCCACCCAGTCGAATCCCATTCTCCCCCTCACTCACCATACCATTTAATATCACACTCACCATCTCACTCCCCATACCGTTTAATTTCCCACCCAGTCTAATCCCACTCTCCCCCTCACTCCCCATAGACTTTAATATCCAAGCCAGTCCAATTCCACTCTTCCCCTCACTCCCCATACCCTTTAATATCCCACCCAGTGTAATCCCACTCTCCCCTCACTCCCCATACCTTTTAATATCCGACGCAGTCTAATCACACTCTCCCCGTCACTCCCCGTACCATTTAATATCCCACCCTGTCCAATCCCACTCTCCTCCGTCACTCCCCGTACCCTTTAATATCCCACCCAGTCTAATCCCACTCTCCTCCGTCACTCCCCGTACCCTTTAATATCCCACCCAGTCTAATCCCACTCTCCCCGTCACTCCCCGTACCATTTAATATCCCACCCTGTCCAATCCCACTCTCCTCCGTCAATCCCCGTACCCTTTAATATCCCACCCAGTCTATTCCCACTCTTCCCCCTCACTCCCCGTACCCTTTAATATCCAACCCAGTCTAATCCCACTCTCCCCCTCACTCACCATACCATTTAATATCACACTCACCATCTCACTCCCCATACCCTTTAATATCCCACACAGTCTAATCCCACTCTCCCCTCACTCCCCATACCCTTTAATATCCCACCCAGTCTAATCCCTCTCTTCCCCTCACTCCCCGTACCCTTTAATATCCCACCCAGTCTCATCCTCCTCTCTCCTCACTCCCCGTAACCGTTAATTTCCCACCCAGTCTAATCCCATTCTCCCCCTCACTCACCATACCATTTAATATCACACTCACCATCTCACTCCCCATACCCTTTAATTTCCCACCCAGTCAAATCCCACTCTCCCCCTCACTCCCCATACACTTTAATATCCCACCCAGTGTAATCCCACTCTCCCCTCACTCCCCATACCCTTTAATTTCCCACCAGGTCCAATCCCAATCTCCCCCTCACTCCCCGTATCTTTTAATATCCCACCCAGTCTAATCCCACTCTCCCCCTCACTCCCCATACCCTTTAATATCCAACCCAGTCTAATCCCACTCTCCCCCTCACTCCCCATACACTTTAATATCCCACCCAGTGTAATCCCACTCTCCCCTCACTCCCCATACCCTTTAATTTCCCACCAGGTCTAATCCCACTCTCCCCTCACTCCCCATACCCTTTAATTTCCCACACAGTCTAATCCCACTCACCTCCTCACTCCCCGTATCCTTTAATATCCCACCCAGTCTAATTCCACTCTTCCCCTCACTCCCCATACCCTTTAATATCCCACCCAGTGTAATCCCACTCTCCCCTCACTCCCCATACCCTTTAATATTCCACCTTGTATAATCCCACTCTCCCCTCACTCCCCATACCTTTTAATATCCGACGCAGTCTAATCCCACTCTCCCTGTCACTCCCCGTACCATTTAATATCCCACCCAGTCTAATCCCACTCTCCCCGTCACTCCCCGTACCATTTAATATCCCACCCTGTCCAATCCCACTCTCCACCTCCCTCCCCGTACCCTTTAATATCCCACCCAGTCTAATCCCACTCTCCCCTCACTCCCCATACCCTTTAATATCCCACCCAGTCTAATCCCACTCCTGCTCACTCCCCATACCCTTGAATATCCCACCCATTTGTACCCCAATCTCCCTTCACTCCCCATACCCTTGAATATCCCACCCAGTCGAATCGCACTCTCTCCCTCACTCCCCATACCCTTTAATATCCCACCCAGTCTAATCCCACTCTCCCCCTCACTCCCCATACCCTTTAATATCCCACCCTGTCTAATCCCACTCTCCCCCTCACTCCCCATACCCTTTAATTTCCCACCCAGTCTAATCCCATTTTCCCCCTCACTCACCATACCATTTAATATCACACTCACCATCTCACTCCCCATACCCTTTAATTTCCCACCCAGTCTAATCCCACTCTCCCCCTCACTCCCCATAGACTTTAATATCCAAGCCAGTCCAATTCCACTCTTCCCCTCACTCCCATACCCTTTAATATCCCACCCAGTGTAATCCCACTCTCCCCTCACTCCCCATACCTTTTAATATCCGACGCAGTCTAATCACACTCTCCCCGTCACTCCCCGTACCATTTAATATCCCACCCTGTCCAATCCCACTCTCCTCCGTCACTCCCCGTACCCTTTAATATCCCACCCAGTCTAATCCCACTCTCCTCCGTCACTCCCCGTACCCTTTAATATCCCACCCAGTCTAATCCCACTCTCCCCGTCACTCCCCGTACCATTTAATATCCCACCCTGTCCAATCCCACTCTCCTCCGTCACTCCCCGTACCCTTTAATATCCCACCCAGTCTATTCCCACTCTTCCCCCTCACTCCCCGTACCCTTTAATATCCAACCCAGTCTAATCCCACTCTCCCCCTCACTCCCCATACACTTTAATATCCAACCCAGTCTAATCCCACACTCCCCCTCACTCCCCATACACTTTAATATCCCACCCAGTCTAATCCCATTCTCCCCCTCACTACGCGTACCATTTAATATCCCACACAGTCTAATCCCACTCACCTCCTCACTCCCCATACCCTTTAATATCCCACCCACTCTAATCCCACTCTCCCCCACACTCCCTGTAACCTTTAATATCCCACCCAGTCCAATCCCACACGCCACCTCATACCCCGTACGCTTTAATATCCCACCCAGTCCAATCCCACTCGCCACCTCATTCCCCGTACCCTTTAATATCCCACACAGTCTAATCCCACTCTCCCCCTCACTCCCCACACCCTTTAATATCCCACCCAGTCTAATCCCACTCTCCCCCTCACTCCCCACACCCTTTAATATCCCACCCAGTCCAATCCCACTCGCCACCTCATTCCCCGTACCCTTTAATATCCCACCCAGTCTAATCCCACTCTCCCCGTCACTCCCCGTACCCTTTAATATCCCACCCAGTCTCATCCCACTCTCCCCGTCACTCCCCATCCACTTTAATATCCCACCCAGTCTAATCCCACTCTCCCCCTCATTCCCCATATGCTTTAATATCCCACCCAGTCTAATCCAACACTCACCTCACTCCCCATACCTTTTAATATCCCACCCAGTCTAATCCCACTCTCCCCCTCACTCCCCGTACCCTTTACTATCCCACCCAGTCTAATCCCACTCTCCCTGTCACTCCCCGTACCCTTTAATATCCCACCCAGTCTAATCCAACACTCACCTCACTCCCCATACCTTTTAATATCCCACCCAGTCTAATCCCAATCTTCCCCCTCACACCCTGTACCCTTTAATATCCCACCCAGTCTAATCCCACTCTCCCTGTCACTCCCCGTACCCTTTAATATCCCACCCAGTCTAATCGCACTCTCCACCTCATTCCCCGTACGCTTCAATATCCCACCCAGTCTAATCCCACTCTCCACCTCATTCCCCGTACCCTTCAATATCCCACCCTGTCTAATCCCACTCTCCCCCCTCACACCCCAAACAATTAAATATCCCACCCTGTCCAATCCCACTCTCCACCTCATTCCCCGTACCCTTTAATATCCCAGTACCAGTCTTATCCCACTCTCCCCTCACTCCCCATATCTTTTAATATCCCACCCAGTCTAAGCCCACTCTCTCCCTCACTCCCCGTACCCTTTAATATCCCACCCAGTCTGATCCCACTCTCCACCTCACTCCCCGTACGCTTTAATATCCCACCCAGTCTAATCCCACTCTCTCCCACACTACCCATACCCTTTAATATCCCACCCAGTCTAATCCCACTCTCCACCTCACTCCCCGTACGCTTTAATATCCCACCCAGTCTAGTCCTACTCTCTCCCACACTACCCACACCCTTTAATATCCCACCCAGTCGAATCCCACTCTCCCCGTCACTCCCCGTACCCTTTCATATCCCACCCAGTCTAATCCCACTGTCCCCCCTTACTTCCCAAACGCTTTAATATCCCAACCAGTCTAATCCCACTCTCCCCTCACTCCCTACTCCCTTTAATATCCGACCCAGTCTGCTCCCATTCTCCCCCTCAGTCCCCACACCCTTTAATATCCCACTCTGTCTAATCCCACTCTCCCGCTCACTCCTCGTCCCCTTTAATATCCCAACCAGTCTAATCCCACTCTCCCACTCACTCTCCATACCCCTTTAATATACCACTCTCCCCCTCACTCCTCGTCCCCTTTAATATCGCAACCTGTCGAATCCCACTCTCCCCCTCTATCCCTGTACCCTTTAATTTCCCACCCACTCTGATCCCACTCACCCCTTCACTCCCCATACCCTTTAATATTCCACCCAGTCTAATCTCACTCTCCCCTCACTCTCCATATCCTTTAATATCCCACCCAGTCTAATCCCACTCTCCCTTCACTCCCCATACCCTTTAATATCCCACCCAGTCTAATCTCACTCTCCCCTCACTCTCCATACCCTTTAATATCCCACCCAGTCTAATCCCACTCTCCCTTCACTCCCCATACCCTTTAATATCCCACCCAGTCTAATCCCACTCTCCCCATACCCTTTAATATCCCTCCCACTCTAATCCCACTCACCCCCTCACTCCCCGTACCCTTTAATATCCCACCCAGTCTAATCCCACTCTCCCCCTCACTCCCCATACCCTTTAATATCCCACCCAGTCTAATCCCACTCTCCCACCCTCACTCCCCATACCCTTTAATATCCCACCCAATCTCATCCCACCCAGTCTATTCACACTCTCCTGCTCACTCCCTGTACCTTTTAATAGCCCACCCTGTCTAATCCCACTCTCCCTCTCACTCCCCATACCCTTTAATATCCCACTCAGTCTAATCCCACTCTCCTGTTCACTCCCTGTTCTGTCTGTGACCCATGGCAACCTGTATCACGCCACTGCCAGAGGGCCTACCTTTTAGAGTCCCAAGGGATCCCAGCAGTCCTTGGGAGCACTGTATATAAGCAAGCCAACCACGCTGTCCCTGAACTCTGGAGTCGAATTAAAGGAGCTAACGTCACACTTATTCATTACATACAGTACTCAGTTTGATCCTTTATTATGAGCATAATACGCCCCATACCCTTTAATATCCCACCCAGTCTAATTCCACTCTCCCCCTCACTTCCCATACCCTTCGATATCCCACTCAGTCTAATCCCACTCTCCTCACCCTACATACCCTTTAATGTCCCACCCAGTCTAATCCCACTCTCCCCGTCACTCCCCATCCACTTTAATATCCCAACCAGTCTAATCCCACTCTCCCGCTCACTCCCCATACACTTTAATATCCCACCCACTCTAATCCCACTCTCCCGCTCACTCCCCATACCCTTTAATATCCCACCCAGCCTAATCCCACTCTCTCCCTCACTGCCCAAACCCTGTAATATCCCACCCAGTCGAATCCCACTCTCCCCTCACACCCCGTACCCTTTAATATCCCACCCAGTTTCATCCCACTCTCCCCCTCAGTCCCCGTACCCTTTAATATCCCACCCAGTCTAATCCCACTCTCCCCCTCACTTCCCATACCCTTCGATATCCCACTCAGTCTAATCCCACTCTCCTCACCCTCCATAACCTTTAATATCCCACCCAGCCTAATCCCACTCTCCCCTCACTCCCCGTACCCTTTAATATCCCACCCAGTCTAATCCCCCTCTCCCCCTCACTCCCTGTACCCTTTAATATCCCACCCAGTCTAATCCCACTCACCTCCTCACTCCCCACACCCTTTACTATCCTAACCTGTCCAATCCCACTCACCTCATTCCCCATAACCATACTATACCTCTTTTCCAAGTAACTCACAAATTCCCTTTGAAGGAATGATTTGTCACACATAATTCCATGTTCTAATCAGCCTCTGCATAGATAATTTTTCAATAGTGTCCCCTTTAATTCTTCTTGTATTATCTCGAACCTCTGCCCTCTCGTTACTGTCTCATTGACCATTAAAGACAAGGGAGTAAAAATGTCTTATGGCCTGTTTTCAGGCACATAGCCGAGCTGGGAGGCCCAAGGCGAACTTGTGGCACTTGTTCCTCCAGAGGCAGCTGACCCATTGTCAGCATTCCAATTTCGGTAAGTTCCAGGGAGGAGAAGGAGAAGGAGAATGGGAGGTCAGCCGATCACCAGCCATCAGCGAATGGCAGAGTGCATCCTTGCTCCAAAGAACTTACAACGTCAGCACTCAACCAATGAGGCTGCAAATCCTGACCCCCTGCCTGGCCTGTGCGCAGATCAGAAAGTTGCTGCTCAAGTGTCAGCACGATATTTGACCACTTGAGGCATCACAGCCAAGCCCAATCCTGTGCTCACATATCGCTCCCGTTTTCCAGCTGGAGGCTCTGGGTGATGATGCACCCAGTGAGGAAGTGTCCAGCTTCCGATTGTTAATGATGCACCATTTTTACTGTCAGTTCTGTTCCTTGCAGTGAGGACGGGCATGAAAAGCTGTCCCTCCCATCACATGGCAACTCTAAAACACAACCTGTCATGTATCCTACATGGTTACTACTTGTACTATTACAAGGTGTGCCACCAGAGGGCACAGCAGTGGGAGACTTGTAGGTTACCTGTACAGGTGCGCCTGGCCTAGTATAACAGGCAGGCCACCAGGTGTGATCCTCACTCTGGAGTTACCAATAAAGGACTGAGGTCACTACAGTTCAAGTACAATACATTGCCTCATGGAGTCATTATCAGAGCATCTAAAGACATAACAATTGGCGACGAGATTACGGACCTTCATGCGATAATGGGTACGTTGCAGCAGTTCGCCGATGGTGATGATTGGGACGCCTTTGTGGAGAGGCTTGACCATTTCTTCACAACAAACGACAATCCGGCCGCACTGGCTATCCTGCTCATCAGTTGTGGGCCCACCGTCTATGGCCTCATTAGGGACTTGCTGGCACCGGTGAAGACAACGACCAAGACGTACGAGGAGCTTGTGACGCTGATTCAAGAACAACTCAAGCCCAAGGAGAGCATCCTCACAGCCAGACACCGGTTCTACACCCACCGACGGCCTGAAGGCCAGGAAATCGCGAAGTACGCTGCAGAGCGCAGGAGGCTGGCGGCACCGTGTGACTTCGGCGACCACCTCACCGAAGCGCTGTGGGATATTTTTGTCATTGGAATCGGCCATGAGGGCCTTCTTCATAGGCTACTGTCGGCGGATACCAGTCACACTGCAGAAGGCCATCTCTGTGAGCCAGGCATTCATGACCTCGACCTGCGGCTCCAGGCAGATGACTCTTCCTCAGGACTCAAACCCAGCAAGTACTGTGCACAGAGTGGCGCCTTTTAGAGGCTGGACTGTAGAACATGAACCTTCTCAGGGAAGAGAGAACAGGCCCCTGACTCAGAGTCCGCCGAGGGTGGCTAACCGAGTAGCCCCATGCTGACGTTGTGGAGGGAATCACAGGGCTCACCAGTGCCGTTTTAAAGACTATGTATGCAAAGGCTGCAGTACAAAGGGTCACCTCCAGCGAATGTGTAAGAGAAATATGATTCACTGTGTCGATGAAGAGTCTGCAGATGGCCATGAATCCAGTGCGGATTATGAAACGATAGTCAGAGAGGCAGCTCAGCCCCACGATGAAGTATATAGCATGTCTACCTGCACCACCGAGTGTTCCCCGTTGAGGATGGAAATCGAGATAAATGGCGTTCCAGACTTCATGGAAGTGGACACGGGGGCGAGCCAGTCAGTAATGAATCAAGAAGCCTTTGAGAGGCTATGGGACAATCAGGCTGAACGACCCAAGTTGGTCCCGGTTCAGGCAAAGCTGCGCACCTACACTGATAAACTTATCCCAGTCGTTGGTAGTGTGGATGTAAAGGTACTCCATGATGGCGCGATGCACAAGTTACCTCTGTGGATTGTTGCAGGTGATGGACCAACACTACTCAGAAGAAGGTGGATGGAGAAGATCCATTGGAAGTGGGAAGATTTCACCCCTCCAGCGATCGACGTCCTCTGCGCTCGGAGGCAAAGCAAGTCCTCACCTGAGGTTGGATCCGGCACCAGAGAGCAGACCAGCACAGCACCCGAGACACAGACTGCTCAGCACGACTGTGTGGAGATGATCCAGCTGAGACGACCCGAACACACCTTCCAGGCTCCAGTGGCAGGACTCCGGAGGAAGAAAATCGGATCCAAAGGCGACCTCCCAGCTTCGGTGGCAGAACCCGGGGAGAAGAGGATCACCGCAGTCGACATCGTGGATGGAGGAAAGATGGCGCACAAACCACTAGGTGATGTGCAGAAGAAAAAGATAACGGCAGCCAGACCACGAGTGCAGTGCTGATGGAGCAACACGTGGCACCAAACAGAGAAGAGGATTGGGGTAAAGATAGCAAGGCTCTCTTAAAGGAGGCCTGCAGCCCACCACACTTAAAGGGACAGTTCTACACACTCAAGCAATGTAATAACAACTGTGAGTTAGAGGTAAAATGTGTAACTGATGATCAGACCTGTGTACATGCAATAAGCAAGGAAAAGTCGCGCGATCGCAATCGGAGCGACAGGTTACTTACCATGAATAGTGAAACGTTGTGCGATGTAGGATTTCAACTGCACACTGCCAATGCAGCAGGCAAACACCCATTGGGAGCACACAGGTCCAGCGAGCTACCCAACGCTGTAGCCTGCGTCCCTGGGACCAGAGTTATGCACCATGGAGTGTGGCCACAAGCAGCCAATATACACAAGCTGCAGAGCAAGCGATCTCAGGAGGGCAACGGCACCGGTATCGATACCCTGCCCCTGATCGGCTCCACCTCTCAGGCACCCGATGGCATCAACCACCATGAGCCTGAACGAGCAAACTGTGCCAAGGCGCAGCCCCCAGACCCTATCGCCACCAAGGCCATACCCGTAAACGAAGGGTCACCCACCACAGTTCTCCCAAATGGAACCAGGACCAGCCAGGATCCCAAACCAAATAATGCCCAGGCAAGCGAATCAGCAGTTCCCTGTGCACTGATAGACGACTGCCCCTCAGGGAGCAGCAGTGACCCGGGGCATAAGGAGAGGACAGGGAGGTCACAGGCATCTGTGAACCTGCCCGACGCTAGGAGCAACGGCAACAGCCCTGAGAGCAGGCAGCTTGAGCCAACCGGGTTCCCACTGCCTGCACTGGCCATCATCCAGCAGTCCTGGCACGCGTTTGTCATCACCAAGAATATTCCAAGCATGCAGCACTACTGCAACACTGAATGCAATTTTTTTCCCCTTTGGACATGAATTTAATGAGCCAACGGCATAATCTGTATGTGGGAGGAGAGGGGGGGGGGAGAATGGAATGGTCAAGGTCACACAAACAGAAACTACCAGCACCTCTACTGCCAACGAAACACCACCCACTCACCCAAGTTGGAAACGACCCACCTAGGGTCAACCAGATAGAGCTAAGTCCAGAGCACAGTCAATGCAGAGGCGATTTGCACTAAAGGCTTGGGGGAGAGTGATGTCATGTCTCCTACATGGTTACTGTTTGTACTATTACAAGGTGTGCCACCAGAGGGCACCACAGTGGGAGACTTGTAGGTTACCTGTACAGGTGTGCCTGGCCTAGTATAAAAGGCAGGCCACCAGGTGTGATCCTCACTCTGGAGTTAACTAATAAAGGACTAAGGTCACTACAGTTCAAGTACAACACACTGCCTCGTGGAGTCATTATCAGAGCATCTAAAGGCATAACACAACCATATTTTGTTTCTTGTCCCCTAGGAGTCTCAGCTGCCAGAGGATCTCACTGCACAAAAGCCTCTTCGTCTCGCATCTCCTCAATTCCATTGTCACCATCATTTGGCTGTCAACTGTGACAAACAATCAGGACCTCACGGCAAGGAACCGTGTAAGTCTTAACTGCTTCAAACAAAATGTCAGTGTCCAGTTGAGAGCTGAGAGTGACTCCCTCGGCCGCACCTCATCTGTGAATTTACTTGATCACAAAACCAATCGCTATGTTTGGCCCTACCCTATCAAACCGTAACAGCTTAGCACCTGGTACCATGTGACGGAGCAAAACCTCGGTAACGACAGCCTGTCTCAGCACTCTGCTCCAGCTGAGCTGATGCGTTCTTTCAAAAGCCCTCCTGCTCCGTTATGATGGTCTCGATCGCAGTCTGAAATGCTTTCTCGCAAATCGGCAAACTTGCGCTGAAGGCCTGCGCTGAAAACGCATTGGGCAGCCTCTGCCATCACATCCTGTGAGGGAGGTTAAAGGTTAATTGTCAGCAATGAATACTGTTCAAAACCCACTTAGCCTTGAAGTTCCGATCAGGCCACTGATCCACCAGAGGTACAACAGGGCAGGGCCCGACTCGATGTCTGAGCCCCATCCGAATCACAGCGTCAGCAAATAACCATATTTTGGACAAGGTCCTTGTGCCATGTGGACCAGTCGAGCTGGACAGATAAGGTTTGAAAGATTCCCCTTCCAAAAGCTTGCCACATGCAAAGAAACAAATCAAACCACTACTTGGCCTAGTTGCAGCAGACGTGCACACTAACACTGCTACAGGCAGCTGGGCTAACTGAGGTAGAGCTGGCGAAATTTAGGATACCTGATGCCATCCTGACAGTCAACAAGAACAACTTGCATTTATATAGTGCCTTTAACATAGTAAAACACCCCATGGTGCTTCATCATCATCATAGGCAGTCCCTCGGAATCGAGGAAAACTTGCTTCCACTCTTAAAATGAGTCCTTAGGTGGCTGAACAGTCCAATACGGGAATTACAATCCCTGTCACAGGTCGGACAGATAGTCGTTGAGGGAAAAGATGGGTGGGACAGGTTTGCCGCACGCTCTTTCCGCTGCCTGAGCTTGATTTCTGCATGCTCTCGGCGACGAAACTCGAGGTGCTCAGCGCCCTCCCGGATGCACTTCCTCCACTTAGGGTGGTCTGGTCAGGTGTCGGTGGGGATGTTGCACTTTATCAGGAAGGCTTTGAGGGTGTCCCTTGTAACGTTTCCTCTGCCCACCTTTGGCTCGCTTGCCGTAAAGGAGTTCCGAGTAGAGCGCTTGCGTTGGGATCCTCGTGTCTGGCATGCGGACAATGTGATCAAACAAAATTTGACACCGAGCCACAGATGGCCAAAAAATTTGGTCAAAGTTGTAGGTTTTAAGGAGCATCTTAAAGAAGGAGAGGTGGAGAGGTTTAGGGAGGAAATTCCAGAGCTTAGGACCCAGGCAGCTGAAGGCACGGCCACCGATGGTGGAGCGATGGAAATCAGGAATGTGCAAGACTCCAGAATTGGAGGAGCGCGGAGATCTCGGAAGGTTGTCGGGCTGGGGGTGGTTAAAGAGATAGGGAGAGGCTCCCTTCTCTACCATCACAACAGGGTGGGAGCAGAAAGAAGGAGTACTTGAAGGGGAAACAGTTACAGAGCTATGGGGAAAGGGCAGGAGAGTGGGATTAATTGGATAGCTCTACCAAAGAGCCAGCACAGGTACGATGGGCCGAATGGCCTCCTTATGTGCTGTGTCATTCGATGATTTTATGAATCTAACTAAGTTCGAGTCTAAATTCCTCCCGCTCCTCCCACCCAGATTTTGTGACCTTCAAGCAATAAAAAGACACAGGAATTTCGACCCCTTAATAATTGAATCACTTGCACACAAACCTAATATTGTGTCACTTGCAAAGAGATGTTTCTAACAAAATGAGCTGTAAAATGGTGGGAGGGCAACAAAAGAGCTACAATATGAGGCTGAGACAAGGATATGTCATGGATGCTCCAGGGCCAGTAAAGGCAGAGTCTCACCTGCCGCATATTTAGCCAGTGCTGTAGCGGGTCCAGGGTCAGGCCAGCACAGAGATTCGCAAACCAGCAGGAATTCCTGCATCCGCAGATTCTCAGTAGCCAAGCTGAGACACCAGGTGAAACCAGGCACAGCAACCAGAAAATGGCTGAATGGCGGCCCTCGAATGGGCAGGAGGAGGATTGCAGCATCCATCCAAATAAACAAGTAGTGCATCAGCTCCCTCCACACTGTCCCATCAAACACTCCCAGGGCATGTACAGCACGGGTTAGATACAGAGTAAAGCTCCCTCTACACTGTCCCATCAAACACTTCCAGGGCAGGTACAACACGGGGTTAGATACAGAGTAAAGCTCCCTCTACACTGCCCCATCACACACTCCCAGGGCAGGTACAGCACGGGTTATATACAGGGTATAGCTCCCTCTGCACTGTCCCATCACACACTCCCAGGGCAGGTACAGCACAGGTTACATACAGGGTACAGCTCCCTCTACACTGTCTCATCAAACACTCCCAGGGAAGGTACAACACGGGGTTAGATACAGAGTAAAGCTCCCTCTACACTGTCCTATTAAACACTCCCAGGGCAGGTACAGGGGGTTAGATACAGAGTAAAGCTCCCTCTACACTGTCCCAACAAACACAGCAGGGCAGGTACAGCACGGGGTTAGATACAGAGTAAGCTTGCAGGGACCATAAAAACTGAGTGCAAAAGCTTTTATAGATATGTGGAGAAAAAGATTAGTGAAGACTAATGTAGGTCCCTTGCAGTGAGAATCAGGTGAATTAATAATGGGAAACAAGGAAATGGCAGACCAATTGAACAAATACTAAGGAAGACACACATAGCCTCCCGAAAATACTAGGGGACCGAGGGTCGAGCGAGAAGGAGGAACTGAAGGAAATCCTTATTAGTCAGGAAATGGTGTTAGGGAAATTGATGGGATTGAAGGCTGATAAACCCCCAGGGCCTGATAGTCTGCATCCCAGAGTACTTAAGGAAGTGGTCCTAGAAATAGTAGATGCATTGATGGTCATTTTCCAACATTCCATGGACTCTGGATCAGTTCCTATGGATTGGAGGGTAGCTAATGTAACCCCACTTTTTAAAAAAGCAGGGAAAGAGAAAACAGGGAATTATCGACCGGTTAGCCTGACATCAGTAGTGGGGAAAATGCTGGAATCAATTATCAAAGAAGTAATACCAGCGCATTTGGAAAGCAGTGACAGGGATCGGTCCAAGTCAGCATGGATTTATGAAAAGGAAACCATGCTTGACAAATCTTCTAGAATTTTTTGAGGCTGTAACTAATAGAGTGGATAAGGGAGAACCAGTGGATGTGGTGTATTTGGACTTTCAAAAGGCTTTTGACAAGGTCCCACACAAGAGATTGGTGTGCAAAATTAAGGCACATGGGATTGGGGGTAATGTAGTGACGTGGACAGAGAACTGGTTGGCAGACAGTAAGCAAAGAGTGGGAATAAACGGGTCCTTTTCAGAATGGCAGGCAGTGACTAGTAGGGTACCGCAGGGTTCAGTGCTGGGACCCCAGCTATTTACAATATATATTAATGATTTAGACGAAGGAATTGAATGTAATATCTCCAAGTTTGCTGATGACACTAAGCTGGGTGGCAGTGTGAGCTGCGAGGAGGATGCTAAGAGGCTGCAGGGTGACTTGGACAGGTTAGGTGAGTGGGCAAATGCATGGCAGATGCAGTATAATGTGGATAGGTGTGAGGTTATCCACTTTGGGGGCAAAAACAGAAAGGCAGATTATTATCTGAATGGTGACAGATTAGTAAAAGGGGAGGTGCAACGAGACCTGGGTGTCATTGAAAGTAGGCATGCAGGTACAGCAGGCAGTGAAGAAGGCAAATGGCATGTTGGCCTTCATAGCGAGAGGATTTGAGTACAGGAGCAGGGAGGTCTTGCTGCAGTTGTACATGGCCTTGGTGAGATCACACCTTGAGTATTGTGTGCAGTTTTGGTCTCCTAATCTGAGGAAGGACATTCTTGCTATTGAGGGAGCGCAGCGAAGGTTCACCAGACTGATTCCCGGGATGGCAGGACTAACATAAGAAGAAAGACTGGATCGACTAGGCTTATATTCACTGAAATTTAGAAGAATGAGAGGGGATCTCATAGATGCAGGAAGAATGTTACCGATGTTGGGGAAGTCTAGAACCAGGGGTCACAGACTAACGATAAGGTGTAAGCCATATAGGACCGAGATGAGGTGAAACTTTTTCACCCAGAGAATTGTGAACCTGTGGAATTCTCGACCACAGAAAGTTGTTGAGGCCAGTTCGTTGGATATATTCAAAAGGGACTTAGATGTGGACCTTATGGCTAAAGGGATCAGCGGGTATGGAGAGAAGGCAGGAATGGGGTACCTAAGTTGCATGATCAGCCATGATCATATTGAATGGTGGTGTAGGTTTGAAGGGTCGAACGGCCTGCTCCTGCATCTATTTTCTATGTCTATGTCTATAAAGCTCCCTCGACACTGTCCCATCAAACACTCCCAGGGCAGGTACAGCACGGGTTACATACAGGGTAAAGCTCCCTCTACATTGTCCCATCAAACACTCCCAGGGCAGGTACAGCACGGGGTTAGATACAGAGTAAAGCTCCCTCTACATTGTCCCATCAAACACTCCCAGGGCATGTGCAGCACGGGGTTAGATACAGAGTAAAGCTCCCTCTACACTGTCCCATCAAACACTCCCAGGGCAGGTACAGGGGGTTAGATACAGAGTAAAGCTCCCTCTGCACTGTCCCATCAAACACTCCCAGGGCAGGTACAGGGGGTTAGATACAGAGTAAAGCTCCCTCTACACTGTCCCATCAAACACTCCCAGGGCAGGTACAGCACGGGTTACATACAGGGTAAAGCTCCCTCTACATTGTCCCATCAAACACTCCCAGGGCAGGTACAGCACGGGGTTAGATACAGAGTAAAGCTCCCTCTACACTGTCCCATCAAACACTCCCAGGGCATGTGCAGCACGGGGTTAGATACAGAGTAAAGCTCCCTCTACACTGTCCCATCAAACACTCCCAGGGCAGGTGCAGCACGGGTTAGACAGTAGCTTTTTCTCTGTGTCAAACACCGTGGCCTCTTTATTAAAGATTCCCTTTGTGAGTTGTGTGTAAACCTATTTTGCTAGAACAGATCCGTAGTTCTGCTGCAATTTACATGTCGAACATTTGCCATCTGAGGGAGTTTGCCAATTCAGAACCAAGTTGCTGGCGGTTTGTCACTGTGGGTGTGTGGCCCCTACACACTCTGAAGGGTATCAGGCTTTCCCGAGCCTTGCGGTGGTCGCTGCACTCCACCATCGCCAGTGCGCAGTCTGCTCCCCCGGCCAGCCGCCTCTGATGTGTCTGTGTATGTCCTGTCTGCAGGTTGCCTGTAAGGTGTTACTCTTCGTTCACTTGTACTTGATGGGATGCAATTACTTCTGGATGCTGTGTGAAGGGATCTACCTGCACACTCTCATCATCGTGGCTGTGTTTGTGGAGGAGCAACAATTATTCTGGTACTACATACTCGGATGGGGTAGGTACTGTCAGTAACACAGTACAAACTAGCATTACCCACATCCTTTGCTAGGATTTGGGTAAGCAATTCGTACATTAAGATTAAAACATAAGCTCTTGTTTCAAAGCTGCACTCATATATTACCATTCTGGGATTCAAGTGTCAGCTGTGGCTCAGTTGGCAGCACACATGCCTCTGAGTCAGAAGGTTGTGGGTTCAAGTCCCACTCCAGGGATTTGAGCATGTAACCCAGGCTGATGCTCCAGTGCAGTGCTGAGGGAGTGCTGCACTGTCGGAGGTGCCGTCTTTCTGATGAGACGTTAAACCGAGGCCCTGTCTGCTCTCTCAGGTGGACTTAAAAGATCCCATGGCACTATCTTGAAGAAGAGCAGGGGAGTTCTCTCCAGTGTCCTGGCCAATATTCATCCCTAAAACCAACATCACTAAAACAGATTATCTGCTCATTATCTCGTTGCTGTTTGTGGGAGCTTGCTGTGCGCAAATTGGCTGCCGCGTTTGCAAAAATGTTTACACTTCAAAAGTACTTCACTGGCTGTGAAGCAGTTTGTGACATCTTGAAGATGTGAAAGGTGCTATATCAAGGCAAGTTCTGCTGGTGGTCTGACACTGAGAGAGGTGGTCAGAGCAAGTGCTGGCAGAATGGCAAAAATAAAACACTTCACGAATCATCTCGGACCCGATGAAAACTCTCTCAGAATGTCCTCACTTACACCCATATCGACTGATCCTGGCTGCTGTTGTGCCGCATCCCGGAATGTGCTCTGAGCTCCTCCCATTCCCGTGCCGTTAGCCGGCTGTGTGTAAGTTACCGAGTGTAATTACAGCGCCACTGGCCGACAGTATCTATATCAGGGCAGTGACACATTGGCAGAGCAGAGGAAACTCGGGGTTCAGAAAGCACACACAGGCGCCTTAGAGGACTTCCATGCGAATTCCCTTGCTGAAAATATGCCTTGTGCTGTTCCAGTTCCACTGATGTGCGGCAAATACAGAGGAAATTCACCCCCATTAACTGAGAGTTCCCCCCAAAATTTCCCACTAAAATTGCCTTATCCTGCTGGTGTGACCCCGCTCTGACTCTGTCCGATGTCCTTGCCTTCATTTCATTGTTATAATCAGCATGGCTCTCGGCATTCTCAATTGGGGGCTCACCTGTGGGCGGTGCGGGCCGGGAAACCATTTAACTGGATGCCACACGAGGGGCAGGAAGCATGTCTGAGGGTGCTGCAAAGCCCAGGCCCCTCCCCCCCCCCCAGTTTCCAGACTCCTCCAATTTGTTGGCATAAATAAGTGAAATGCGGGAGCAGTCATTTGGGACCGAATTGGGAAGGAATTCAACCAAAGGAGCAGTCCAGGCACTGCCAACCGCCACTATTCAGTGCTGGGAGGCGTTCAGTGAGCTGACTGGGTAGGTACAGGAGGTGGAGACAGTCATACCATTTAACAGTGCGCCGTGAAAGGATGATTCACATCTCTGCCCGCCTTGCCCGCACTGTGTTCATTGCCATCTACAAGATACCAGAAATGCACCTGTGATACTTTGTGACCTTTCACACCCATCTCCTCCCAATGCCCACAGCCTCACGTGAAGAGAAGCAGTGCGGGCCTCCCAGGATACACAGTTGCTCATTCCCTTCCCAGTTCTCATACCATTACGGAATATGTTCTCACACCTGGCCACCTTTCCATACGATAGAAAATATGGGGACCTGAATACATGACCGGTGCGTCATATTGCTGCCATTGACACCTTCCACATCTGTTAAATGAAGACTGAACGGTGGGAAGTCGCCCTTCAATCATGCAGCACACGGGAATGGTTTGAATTCCAAACGCTTTAAATGACATAATTAAGAAAAAACGAATGAGAAGGCCTTCCTCTTCTGTCCCTGCCACTTCTACTTGGTGCTGCGCTCGTGGCTGCAGCAGAGGTCGTGCCAGGCTACTCTGTATATTCTCAGTGTCATGAGGTGTTCTTGGCCGACGGCCTCTGGGTTTTGGAGTCCGTGAGGGCCCTGCACTTGTGCGGGGGCAGCGTGGGCTAGCTGGAGTGGGGGCACCATGTTGGGTCATCGTAGGCAGTCCCTCGAATCGAGGATGACTTGCTTCCACGTCAAAACGTTCACAGGTGTTTCAATGAAGGACCTAATATTCCAGTCCCGAACTACATGTTGAAGGGTGGAAGATGCCTGTGGGTGGATTTTTTTAACGTGTGGTGGCCGTTGCACACCAGCCACCAGGCCTCACTGGACATGTCGGGAATTGGTCGAGGGGATGGCAATGGACGAGAGGAGTGATGCCCTGATCTAATCTCTCTACTAGCTTGTCGAATCCAGTACAGACCTTGGCGCCCAGAGTCTGCACAGCGGCGGTCCGAGATTGCATGCAGGACACAACGGCTGTCAGTATCGACTCGTGTGAGCGGCCTGCCGCAGTTACAAGAAAGCGCACCACACACTCAATGGTAGATTACAGAATAGCGAGACCCTGCACCATCGCCCCATATATGTTCAAGCTGGACTCCTCCATCCTCTCTTTCTACCGTGGACAGTCTGCTTGGCAGGCCTCCAGAATTCTCCCCTTCTGTGTTGGCCCCAGAGGTTCTGCATCTCTGTCCTGCTGAGCAGAGCTTAGAGAGGACGTGTCCTCCAACATGTAATCTTATCAGCTGTGCCTTCCACCATTCTCTCCTGTTGCTCACTTGTGCCATTAGAGTCACCAAGTGCAGTCCCATCTCTATGACCAAGAGGCCCAACCAAGGTGCTGGTATGCTCTGGTGCCTGTTACACTTGTGTCCTGTGACGGTGCACCCTCAGAAGGTGTCCACTCCTCTGAGGAGTCTTGTCCTCTCTGGACAGCGGCTCGTGGGCTTCATGTGATGGCCCTAGAAGACGGAAGAAAGGGATAATATCGAACTTTGTACGTGTTGATGTCCACATGAATCACTTGATCAGAGTTGTTAATGCCCACTGAGGGTGAAGGTACTTTTTGGGAGATGCGGGGCTGAGAGACTAAAGCAGGCACCCTGCTGGACTGCCACCAATGCTGAAGGTGCCTGAGATTCTGTCGATGTTGAGTGTCTCCTGCTCCACCAGAGAAACTTCAGCAATCTCCTGCGGCCCTCCTCCGGTCTGTGCCCTCTCCCTGGCATTCTGCACTTTCTGCTCCCGCAAGGAGGGTACGACAGATCTGTGAGCGGCCCTGAGGAATGTGTGCAACCAATGGATGGCGTGCATTCGGAGAAGTGTGTGAATCAGGCAGATGCATTAGGGGTAGGAACGGCAGGCTTTTGAGGAAGGCAGTCATGGTACCATCTCAGGATGTGCCGTGAGAGTGAGTGGAGGTGAATGAGGTCCGGTGGGAGCAGGTTGCTGGCAGTGGAGGAGGAAGGTAGCGGGAATTGAGCGTGTGAAAGGAGTGCGGATGAGCGGAGGTGCATCAAACCGGTCTGATTGGTGCTAATGAAAGTGACGTGGGGGTGTGAAGTGCTGTCAATGGAGTAGGACAGAGTGAGAGGGGCTCCTGCAGGATTTGTGTGCATATCTGCTGACCCTTCCTGACCGAGTCAGGTCATTGAACCATTTGCTGCACTGTGTCCAGGACCTCATGGCCACACTCCTGCTGCTCACATCTTTGGCCACCCCACCCAGCCCTCCTTTGTGGCAGCAAGCAGGAACCAGCACCTCCCTCCTGGACCTTACAGCAAAACATTGAGCAAAGCATCTGTGAAGTGGAGGATAATCATCAAACTCTTTGCAGGAACCTCGTGGTTCTGTAGAAAGCTCCTGACCACTTCCTACGTTTCAGTGCTGCACTGGTCCTTTAAATAGACACCGGGAAATTGTGTCATGCAGGTCGGCGTCACATTGTGTATCTCTCTGATGGGGGAGTGACACTGTATCTCTCTGTTTTCAGGCTTCCCACTGATTCCAGCCATTATTCATGCAGCTGCCAGGAGTAAATACTTCAACGACAAGTAAGAATATCTTTAATTTCTTGTCTTAGGCTACGGATGGGAACTAGGCTTTGCTACTGTAAGATATCGCAGTTCAAGGAAAATGTTTGTAGCATTTTCTTAGATACTGCTCAAAATACAAAATGGAGTCTGGCCAAATCCCCAACAAAATGGGTGATCAGAGCAGTTAAAATGGAATCAGGGAAGGATGTCATCACAGCAAAGAGTACAGGGTAAAGTGGGGGCTGAGGGATTTACTAACATCAGGTTTAAGAGAAGTTCAAGAGTAAGAAGGGCCCAAGAGGTGAAGAAAGCTCTGGACATTAAATCTACATCACCCAGATCAGCTGAACAATTTCTTTGAGGATATTCCAAAGTGACGTACAGTGGGATTTGGCTCGAATGATTAGGATTAAAGTGGAGGGGGATAAAAGTCTCCACCGGTGCAAGTGTGGTGGATTGGGAATTCTGCTCGCTGCAAAGCCGATTCCTTGAGCCAGGATCAGGATTAGTTCAATCACTTTGGCGTCTGTGGCGGAACAGCTGAAGAATGGCTGTAGCAGGCCCCGGGCATCTGCACTGTGTAATGTGCCTCAGCCTGTTCCATCCATCACCCTGTGATCAATCTCACACGCTTTTCAGCACTTTCATTTCTATCCCCTTAAAGCCTTTCCCTGCTCTCTACCCCCTTCCCTATAATTCCACAAATAATTCAGAAAACTCAAACAGTCCAGAATCGAATAAGTCCTTGTTGGCCGCACAAGATTTGGATATCTGACAGAATTTTGACAGGATTTCCTCCCTCTTCCCAACAGGAGAGATCTTCTCTCCCAATCTCATGGTTCAGTTCTCCCCACTGTTTGGCTCCTTGTGATTGGAAGGCATTGTTTGACCCAACTTGCCCTTTGACCTCAAGTGCTGAAGTCCCAGCTTGGTTCCCGTAAAGATTCCGCTATAAAAATACACAACATGAAACGCGACAGGTTAGTACTCTGGTGTTGGTCGATTCTGTCGTCGCACGTTTATAATGCCTATGTTTAAAATCCGGATGAAGACCTTGGGATGGAAATTGGGTCGTGCCACAGTTGGGGCAGTGTCCCAGGCGGAGTGTAAATTTTGCGCCGGCAAATGGTTTGCGTGTGAAGCGAGGTGCGAAGGGAGGTTTGCACACCTCTTTTAGGCCGGCTGAGTAAGAGAAAAATCCCCAGCTAAAGAGCCAGCCTCGAAGTGCCATACCGGAGGCCCCGGGGGTAGAAAAAACAGGAAAAAAACATTCACAATACATTGCCCACACCACTACAACATAACTCCCCCCAAAAATTGTTTTAAACAATCACACTGCCCTCAGGTCGACATTCCTTCCCTCACTGCGGGGCGCTACAGCTCGGACCGCCTGCTTTTCCAGGTGGTCCCACTAGGGGGCACTGCAGGGGCGCTACGGATCAGAACACCCACTTTCCCAGGCGGTCCCACTAGGGGGCACTGCGGGGCGCTACGGATCAGAACACCCACTTTCCCAGGCGGTCCCACTAGGGGGCACTGCGGGGCGCTACGGATCAGAACACCCACTTTCCCAGGCGGTCCCACTAGGGGGCACTGCGGGGCGCTACGGATCAGAACACCCACTTTCCCAGGCGGTCCCACTAGGGGGCGCTGCGGGGCGCTACGGATCGGGCGAGTTTCAAATATCGAGCTGGTGTCACAACCAGAGGCGTTCCACACCGGCTCGCCTCTCCCGGGCGGTAATGCTCCGCGCCCCCACTAACCCTGCACCGAATTTCCCAGCTGGGCGCTGGAAGCTGGCGCAAGTGCTTACCGCCCGCCATTGCCTCCCCTCCGGGGCAGTAAGAGGGGCGGGAAAAGACCAAATTTCCACCCCCTTGTTTCTTTCAGCTTGCTGCAACTTCAGCCCTTCATTTCTGCATTGTCAAGGACAATGTTGCTGTCCTCATTTGTGAATCTATGTGCCTAGTCTGGACCTCAGTTAACCCCCAACTGGGGCCTTCACTCAGCTGGAAAAATGAAC